>NC_136999.1:43313943-43683943 GCF_032717465.1 Coenobita brevimanus | reverse complement strand
TTGGGAATTAATGGGTGAGAAAGATGTAAGGAAGAAGTTGCTTTGTTGATGAATGAGGTGTGGCAGAGTGGAATGAGAGACTACAAATGTGTCAGCTCGAGATGTATGTCAAGTTCAAGTTTGAGAAGGTGAAAGTGGCAGTGATTGTAGCGTATGCTCTGTGTGAGGACAGGAGTGAGAAAGACAGGTTTGGGGATGAGCTGGGTGAAGTACTGGGAGAAATGCCCAGGAGCTATAAAGTCATTGTGATGTGGGATATGAATGGAAGAGTAGGCACTGTTCCTGAGAATGACATAATGGGTTGTTATGGAGTACCCGGAGAAAAAGATAATGGGAAACGACTAAAGGATATGTGTCAGTAGAGGAGATTGTGCAATTGTAACTCATATTTCAGACACAAAGATGCACATAATTATACATGGTATTGAGGAAACGGGGATGATGTTGAGCGAAGCCTGATTGATTACGTGCTCGTAGAGAGGTCGATGATGGGAATGATTGCTGATACAAGGGCTGTGAAAGCACAATGTGGAGGTCTGTCAGATCATATGACTGGTGTGCAAGATCAAGCTAAGAGGAGTGAGGTTGATCAAGAAAGAGAGGAGCAGTCATGGAAAAAGACTGAAAGTTGAGAAGCTGAGGATCAAGGAAATGGCAGATGATTACAGGACCAAAGTAGAGGAGTTAGAATCAGTGAACTGGAATGAAATGGATTTGGACAGCCTGTGGAATGCTGTCTGAGGCCACTGACAGCAAACCCTTTTCTGTACCCTCCTACTTTCTCTATACTCATTTCAAAGCCAAAGGTGGCTGTTGTGTATACATACGCAACGACTTATCTTGCTCTCGTGTTCCTGAACTTGATTCTTCTGAATTCTCCACACTCTGGCTTCGGCTTTCCTGTCATTCTCTGACTAAATTTATCTGTGCTGTTTACTTATCCCCTAATTCTACTGACTATCAAAAATTCTTCGACTATCTTACTTCTACGATGGAACACATTCTGTCCATTTCTCCTTTCTCTGAAATCTCCATTCTTGGAGATTTCAATGTTCACCACCACCTTTGGCTCTCCTCTCCTTTCACGGATCCACCTGGTGAACAAGCCTACATCTTTTCTATCCTTAATGACCTAGAGCAGCTTGTACAGCACCCTACCCATATCCCTGACCGCCTTGGAGAGAGCTCCAACATACTTGACCTCTTCCTCACAACTAATCCTTCTGCTTACTCTGTTAATCTTTTCTCTCCGTTGGGCTCCTCCTATCACAACCTTATTACCTTAACCTGTCCTATCACTCCGGTACGGCCTGTGGACCCTCCAGGGAAACGTCGTCTGTGGCATTTTGGAGCCGCGGACTGGGAGGCCCTCAGGCAGTACTTCTTTGATTTTTCATGGAATGATTATTGCTTCCATGGCCGTGAGCCATCTGAATGTGCCTTGTGCATTACAGAGGTTATTCTCTCGGGCATGGAAGCATACATTCCTTTCTCATATCCTTTGACTAACACAAGAAAGCCTTGGTTTAATCACGCTTGTTCTAATGCTGTCCGCAACAAGGAGAAGGCCTACAAAAGGTACCGGAGCCAACCAACCCCTGAATCACATCGTCTTTACGTTTCTGCCTGGAATCGTGCTAAGTCTGTTCTTCGCTCTACTAAAAATAATTTCATCCATACTAAATGCTCTCAACTCTCCAACTCGAATTCTTCTCGCTCCTTCTGGCACCTTGCCTAAAATCTTTCTAACAACTTTACCTCATCATCCCTTCCTCCTCTTTTCTACTCTGATGGTTCTGTAGCTATTTCTTCTACTGATAAAGCAGATCTCTTCGCACAGACTTTCTCCTCCAATTCCACCTTAGACGATTCCGGTGCTGTTCCTCCATCACTTCCCCCCTCTGACTTCCTCATGGCTGACATTAAAATTTCTTCAGTTGATGTATTTTCTGCCATCACTGGCCTCAGTACTAACAAGGCATATGGGCGTGATGGGGTCCCTCCTGTTGTTCTCAAGAACTGTGTTTCTGTGCTTACACCCTGCCTAGGCAAACTCTTTCGCCTTTGTCTGTCAACTTGTACCTTTCCTTCTTGCTGGAAGTTTGCTCTCATTCAGCCAGTCCCAAAGAAGGGTGACCACTCCCAACCCTCCAACTATCGTCCAATTGATTTAACGTCCTGTATTTCAAAAGTTTTTGAGTCAATTCTTAATAGAAAAATTTTAAGGCATCTTTCCTATCACAACCTTCTTTCCGATCATCAGTATGGGTTCCGTCAGGGACGCTCCACTGGCGATCTTCTCACCTACCTTTCAGACTCCTGGTCATCCTCCTTTCGGGACTTTGGCGAAAGCTTTGCCATTGCACTTGACATCTCAAAGGCTTTCGATCGAGTCTGGCATAAATCTTTAATTTCCAAACTGCCCTCCTATGGTTTCTATCCTTCTATCTGTGCCTTCATCACTAGCTTCCTTTCTGGTCGTTCTATAGCCGCTGTTGTAGACAGCCATCGTTCTTCTCCTAGATCTATCAACAGTGGTGTTCCTCAGGGCTCTGTCCTATCACCAACTCTCTTCCTTTTATTCATCAATGATCTTCTAAGCTGTACATCTAACCCTATCCACTCATACGCTGATGACTCCACCCTTCACCTTTTCATTCGGTTCCCGCAACGCCCATCTCAACAGTTACTTCAACAAACAAGGGATGAGGCTATGGCACACCTAATGTCTGACTTGGCTCGTATCTCTGACTGGGGTAAAAATAATATGGTCGTCTTTAATGCATCTAAGACTCAGTTCTTACACCTATCAACCCGACAAAATCTTCCACAGGTATACCCACTAATGGTTAATAATATTCAGCTTAATCCTGCATCATCCTTGAACATGCTTGGGGTTTCATTTACTCGGGACTTATCTTGGAAAGATCATATTACATCTCTTGTAAAATCTGCTTCCAAGAGATTGGGTGTGCTAAGCCGACTCCGCTCTTTCTTTACCCCTGCACAATTGTTGACTCTATACAGGGGTTTTATCCACCCCTGTGTGAAGTACAATTCTCATGTGTGGGGAGGCTCCCCCACATACAGCTCTTCTCAATAGGGTGGAGTCAAAGGCTTTTCGTCTCATTAACTCTCCTTCTCTTACTGACTCCCTTCAACCTCTGTCTCTTTGCCGCACTGTTGCATCTTTATCTCTTTTCTATCGCTACTTTAATAGTAACTGCTCCTCTAAACTGTCTGCGTGCATTCCCCCACCTCTACGACGGGCGCGTAGCACCCGTCTGGCAGCAAACTCTCATCCCTTTTCTGTCCAACTCTCTAATGCAAGAGTTAACCGTTACTCTCAGTCTTTCATTTATGCAACAGGTCAGCTCTGGAACTGTCTCCCTCCGTCTGTATTTCCTGCTGCCTATGATCTCCAGTCTTTCAAACGCAGTGTGTCCAGGCATCTCAAAATGATCGGATCTTGAATTTGGCTATCTATTGTATTTTGTTTTTCTCTTGGAGGGAACTGTTACTGCGGGCTCATGGCCTTTGGTTCCTTCTTCCTCGCATTAAAAAAAAAAATAGGGATTGCTTAGTTATGAATGCTAGAGCAGTGTGTGGTGTGGCAAGAGTAACAACAAAGAAGAAAGATACAGCATGGTGGGATGAGGAGGTTAAGAGAGTGGTGGAGGAAAAGAGGAAGTGTCTAAAGTGGTTACAAGATAGGGGTTCAGTTGAAATAAGAACTGAGTATATCAAGAGCAAGAAGCACGTAAAGACACTAGTAAAGAGGAAAAAGAGGAAGGTAAATAATAATCTGGGAAGAAAAATGAATGCGAATTACTCTGAAAATAGGAAGTTATTCTAGGAAAAGGTGCGGAAATGTAGAAGTGAAAGCGGAAAGAAATGTGATGGTGTGACGGATGCAGGTGGTAGATTATTAACCCATGGAGATGAAGTAAGGACCAGATGGGTAGAATATTTTGAAAGCCTGATGAATGGGAGTAGAGAGAGCAGAACAACTGTAAACATGATTGGTTTTGGGGGTGTGCAGAGAAGGAATGCAGTACCACGAGACGTGACACTTGCACAGGTGAAGAGCGCTGTGAAGCAGCTGATGAGGTGTATGCAGAGATGCTTAAGTGTAGTGGAAAGAGTGGATTGAAATGCTTATTAGAGATATGTAACACAGCATGGATGAGTGAAACTGTGCCTGCAGAGTGGAAAAAGGCTGTGATTGTACCCCTGTACAAATATAAAAGTGAGTGAAGTGAGTGCAAGAATTATCGTGGCATAAGTTTATTGAGTGTGGTAGGGAAAATATATGGTAGAATTATTATAAAGTGAGAGAGATATCAGAAGTCCTAGTGAGTGATGAACAGGGTGGCTTTAGGAGTGGCAGGGGATCTTTGGATAAAATATTTGCAGTGAGACATGGCAGAGAAGGCTTGTGAGAAAGACCATAAGGTGTTTATGGCATTCAAGGGTCTGGAAAAAGCATACGACAAAGTTGACAGAGAGGGATTGTGGAAAGTTCTGTGCATGTATAGTATACATGGTAAGCTGCTAGGTGCTGTCAAGAGATTTATGATGGTAGCAAAGCATGTGTAAGGGTTAATGGGCATCTAAGTGAATGGTTCACGATCGGTGTGGGCGCGCGGCAAGGTTGTGTAATGTCCTCATGGCTGTTCAATATATATATATATATATATATATATATATATATATATATATATATATATATATATATATATATATATATATATATATATATATATATATATATATATATATATATATATATATATATATATATATATATATATATATATATATATATATATATATATATATATATGGGGTGATGAGAAAAGTAAAAACACGAGTAATGGAGAGAGGGATGGCGTTGGTAATGAATAGTGATGGATGGAATATCTCAAATTTGTTGTATGCTGATGATGTAGTACTGCTTGCAAGTACCGGACAAGAACTTGGTAGGCTAGTGCAGAGTTTCACTGATGTCTGTGAGCGTCATGCCTTGAGAGTAAATGTAGAAAAGAGTAAAGTGATGGTTCCTGAGAGAGAAGGTGATTCCCAGTGTGATGTTACAGTGAATGGAGAGAGACTGGAATTGGTGAGAGAGTTCAAATACTTGGGTACAGTGATAGAAAAAAAGAGGAAAATGTGCAAAAGAAGTTGAAAGCAGAGTGACACAAGGAAGAAAAGTAGCTGGTGCAATGAAGGCCTTGATAAGAAACAGAGGCTTGAATGTTACCACTGCACGAGGGTTACATGAGGGAGTGTTAGTGCTAACTTTAACAGATGAGACTATGGTGTGGCGTGAAAATGAAAAGTCAAGAGTAAGAGCAGTGGAGATGGGACTGCTGAGGAATGTCTGTCGAGTACAGAGGGTGGATAGGATATGAAATAATGTGATTCGTTAAAGATGTGGAGT
This sequence comes from Coenobita brevimanus, assembly GCF_032717465.1. Lineage (NCBI taxonomy): Eukaryota > Metazoa > Arthropoda > Malacostraca > Decapoda > Coenobitidae > Coenobita > Coenobita brevimanus. The sequence continues at coordinate 43,678,500 of NC_136999.1, read as the reverse complement.
GAGAAAGTCGGTGGACACCCGAATCAAAGAGAGTGTAGTGAGATGGTATGGTCATGTGGGGAGAATGGATAACAATAAAGTGGTGGAAAAGGTATATCTGAGTGAATATGAAGGAGGGAGGAGGCGAGGTAGGCCAAGGAGAAAGTGGAAAGATATGGTGGATGAGTATGTGAGGAAGAGAGGTTTGGAAGTCGGTAAGCCTAGGGAACTGACAAGAGATCAAGCTGGGTGGATGAATGTTGTGAGGAGAAGTGCATGATCAGAGATTTTTGGTACCCCTTTTTAATGTGGCAGCGTCCGGATTGACTCAACTGGATACGTTTGTGTGAAGCTACAGAATGTGGAGAATGTTGTTGGCGTATCCGATAGAGCCAGGATATATATATAAACGAAATATTTTGCAGTATTACAGTTTTGAGTTTTGGGTACCAAATATATTTAGTAATAAGATTAATTTTAAATAAGTAAAAGATTAACCCTTTAGCATGGACTACTCTTCTTTATCATCCAAATTGGTTTGTTCTTATAGAACTTAACAATTTTGATCTAAAACTGAAAATTATGCATGTTTTTTTCAATTTTGCTACTCCAATAAGGAAATATGGCACGCCCATTTAAATGGGCTCTATGGAGCAGTCCCCCTTGGTGTGACTCTCAATTTTCATCACTGTGCATTGATATGATAAAATTTATTGATGGATCTGGATTAAATGAAAGAATTATGTGTTGAACCATCTCATTTAATAAATATTTGTTGTAAAGAGAGTAATTTTAACAAAAAAATGTATAGCTAATGAAATTATTACAAGAATCTGCTGCATAAATATAAAGTAGCAGTCTATAATAAGATTCATAGCAGTTAAAAAAGAATTCCAGGAAAGCTTACTCCTATGTATTTTGAAGCATAAATTCATGAAACTGAGAAATTATGACTGTATATTATTTACAGGCAATACTAAGAGCTTTGACATAGGCTTTTACATCAGTTGACTGAAAAATATACATTCCTATTTCTTTCTGTGATACTCCACAAAGCACTGGATGTGCAGTGCCACATCACATTTGGAGCACTTAGGCTTCACATTCTTCTTACACACACCACACCGCCGTTGAGTATCTCCCATCACAACATAATGATCTGTTCTGTCGTAGCGTACATGCTCGGGTGAAGTTAGGGGCACAAGTCTACGAGGTTTCTCTGATGGTTTTAGCAGAACATTGACAATTTCCCTCAGAAACTCTAGCTGTGACACCTTGTGAATCTTTCTGTAGAGAATCCACCCATTTACAATTGAGCCATTCAGGAGAAAGCGGAAAAGAGGAGAGTACCACACTTGCTTCCTAAATGACACTCTATACTTTCCCCTAAATTGATCAAACAGATCTACTCCTCCCATTCCTTTGTTATAAAGCTTCACAATGTTTGGCTGAGGGATTACTACCACTTCTTTCTTCTTTTTTGACCACCATTTGCATTTGCCCATTGAGAGAGATGCACTGTCACTTCTGTTTGTTGCCACCCTAACATCGCTGTTGTCATTCCATGCACAAATAGCAATCTTCTTTTCTTTTTCCTGAAACAACTCTGCCTCCCCTCTCTCTTTTTTCTTGATGTCTGACACTGGGACATCCTTGACTCTGTCTTTACGAATTGTACCTGTCAGACTAATATTAGCTTCCTGGAAAGACTGGAGAAGAGGCAGTGTTGTAAAAAAGTTGTCAACATATCCACTGCTACCCTTAGGTACTGTTCCTTTGGCCAATGCATGGACTACAGATTCACCCACAGGCATTCCTTCCTCAAACCCAGAGTCTTTTCCTTCATACAAGCGGAAAATCATTAACAGTCCTTCATGGGAGCATAGACACCAAAACTTGTAGCCAAATCTCACAGGCTTTCCTCTAATGAATTGTTTGAATCCATGTCGCCCATAATATGGTTCCATGGCTTCATCAATAGCCCATGTCATAGGAAGTGGTTGTGCGACATCCATGAAGAGCTTGTTGAAATGTTCAAAAAGAGGGCGAATCTTAAAGATCTTATCATCCGAAGGCTTCTTTGAGTTGTCCACAAAGTGCAGGCTTCGCACGATCTCCTCAAATCGGTTTATTGTCATTCCACACTGAGTTACAGCCAGATTTCGGGTGTCCGCCTGCTTCGTCCAATACAGCCATCGGTTTGGAACTGGGTTATATCCTGAGAGAAGAAAGATGCAGTTCTTCTTCGGTAACACATAAATCTTTCCCAAATTTAACTTGATGATAACGGTTTGTCTGTCTTGATCACCTCAATCAATTCTTTGTCCCAAAAGTATCTGGATATGTCCACAAGTGTAAAATCTTCATCTGCCCATTTTTCTACAATAGATGGTTTGTGTACTTCATGTAAGCTTAGGGCATCACCTTCATCACAGATCTGAAATTCACATTTCTTCCACTCATGAACAGGCTTTGAGCGTTTTTGCTTCTTTCTCCTCGGTGGGCCAACGTCTGCTACATGCTCATCACACCCAAACTCTTCCTGCTCTTCAAAAATTGATGCACTCCATGCAGAAGAAGGCTCAGTGCGACTGTTTCGGTTTGTCAGATTTATATGGGGGGGTTGTGCCAGAAGTCTTGCTCCCAGCAATCGGATATTTTCTTGCTCCACAACAGCTATATCTTCACTAGGGTCATCTACATCAAATTCTTCCCCATCTTCTGGAGGCTCCAAAGCAATTTCGATGCCTGTGGCATTTTCTTCATCAGGTAATGAAAACAGGTAGTTGACTGCCTCTTCAACATCTCTCAGATTTCTGAAAGAGAAAACACATGTCCATAAGAAGGTAACATGTCCATAAGAAGGTAAGCAAGAAAAAGGATCAGGTGTGTTACCCAGGAATACATTGTAATATAGAGAAAAGACCCAGTTATTATATACATTAGTAAAAGTAAAAATATATTATGCAACAATCAATTTTTTAGGATCCTAAATATATATTCATATACATACTGACCCTTGGGGATAAGAATATATCAGATATAATCAAAATATAGTAACACAAACATTAAAAGTGAACAAGTATTTTGATTCAAGTATTCTCCTTAGGCACCAGTGCCCTGACTGAGCTCCATAGAGCCCATTTAAATTGGCATCATATTTTCACCGATAATAAAAGTGACAATGTGGTTTTCCCTCAAATCAATAATTTCACACATTAAAACAAGTCTTTATGTGTCATTTTTACCATCACTCACTATAAGAAGTTCCATATGCAGCAATGTATAGACAATAACTTACCTATGTCCAGACATTTTGGTAGAAGCAATGAAGTAGCTCTCCTTCCTTCCTTCATTTTCTTGTTGTTTACAAAGTGAGTTAGAATATGAATCGTCAGCTGAGAAATGTTACGTTTTCTTTACATCCTGCAACAAGAAGAACGTAAATTCTCTGGTAAACTTAGATAAAATTAGTGTTTCTAAAAAGTAAAATTTCCGCCCATTTAATTGGGCTCTATGCGTTCGTGGGTTAACTAAGGATACATAAAAAATAAAAACTATTCTTACACATTTCCATAAACTTGATTGTGAAGTAAATGTAGAAATTTGTACTAGTCAATAAGTTGAGAAATTGTGTTCAAAAACACCTGAAAAGAACAATGTTCTTAAAATTTTCTGGTTTAATCCAATGGACAAATGACAGTTATTATTTTACACACACACACACACACACACACACACACACACACACACTCAAATCATCATATTTCAAACAAAACTCCTGCTCTCACCCTTACCCAAGTTTAACAGAGAAAATAAAGCTAAGGTACTGGGTGAGAAAGAGAAGCAAACTAAATGAGGTAGGATTTAGAATATATACAGTACATTTCTCCAGTTCTTATTGTTTTTTAGGATATAAAATATATTTAGTAATAAGAGCAAGATTGCTAGATACACTGGTCTGTGAGACTCCCAGACCCTATTTCCTGTCCTGAGATTGCAAATTTCGCCAAGAAATAATTAAAAAGAGGGGAAACGTAAGAAAACTTTTTTTTTTATATAAAATGAAAAAGCTTAAATAATAAAATTAAACTTATCACAATCTCTTTGTAAATAAATTGCGAGACTACTATAGAAATTCTGAGTAGGCTATATTGCCAAACGTTTTCCATTTACCCAAACAAGTATTTTTGACTGCACATAATCAATTTCTTCACTACACAAAATTAAATTGATTAATTCGGAAATCAGATTGATCACTGCACAATATGTGATCACTATACACTTATTTTAAACCCTGATGTCATCAGTATGGACGGTGGGTGTTAGCGCCGAAGTGGTGTCATGTGGAGGTGTATGGTACATCGGAGGACTGCTGGGCCTAAGGGGAACGGACTGTTAAGCCTGTGCCCAGATTCCAGCATATAAAAAAGAGGGAATAGCAGATAATATAATACTAACCCTGGACACGAGGGAGGTCCAGTACGAGCCATCTGTCAGCACAAACACGGAGGAGTGACTGCATGACTGGGTGGCCAACATGGCGTCCAGTGCAGCATGGAGGTCACCCGCAGCTCGGCTCAGGTCTGGAACAAGCGTAATAGTAGTAGTAGTAGTTGTAGTAGTAGTATCAGTAGTAGAAGTTGTAACTGTCATTGTTGTGGTTGTTGTTGTAACAGTGGTGGTAGTAGCAGTAACTGTTGTTGTAATAGTAGTGGTAGTAGTAGTAGTAGTAGTAGTAATAGTTTTTGTTGTTGTTGTAGAAGAAGCACTAATGGTAGTAGTAGCAGTATAGTAGTTCATGCCCCAGATTCATGTGAGACGTGACCCTAGTGGACTGCAGGCTTAAGTTGTCCTCCTCCTACAGTTCACCTCTTCCTCTCAGAGGATAGCGAAGGATGAGTAACGTTTTTACAACCAGGCAGGCGGGGTCACTCAGCTATATTGGTGCCACCACGTGAAGGCGTCCCTGTCCGGTACCAGAACAAAAGAATATCACGAAATTGCATAGTTTGGTATCTTGTGTAAGGCGATCCGTAAATAAAGTTCCAGTAGAACTCACCTGGATGTATCTTATGTATTGCATGGACGGCTCAGTTTGTCGGTGTGGGCATGAGTATAACGGTGGGAGTAGGTAATGAATAAATTATGCATGATAGACAGTGATAACACCGAAGAAGCCGTCCCCGCAACACACGAAACATCGACCAGCAGAGTGGGAGAAGTGCGTACCACTCTTCATAGCCTACAACGCATTATGAAGCTCATATTTGTGTGATTCGTTTTGCCAGTAAGGTGTTGCCATGAATTTTTAAAGTTCATTCTTTAAAGATGGGTGAACAGATGTTAGTTCATTTCAGTGGAAGTCTGATAGTTTCCCGGTGTTTTTATAATGTCTGTTAATGTTTTTTATCCTTATAACCTCGTCTGTTTTATGGGAAAGTGTATTTGGATGCTTACCAAAACTAACAGTACAAGGTAAGCACTAACTTAACATACATCAGTCTTTAAGAACAATTATTATGTATTAGAAAATGAGTTGCATTCTACATATTGTTACATACCATAGCCCGAGATAAATATATTCTACATCTTTACAGAAAAACTGGCATATGAAATTGGTCTTATCTGCAATTTTTAACTTACTTATACTTCTATGCTCGAGGGATGGTAAATGTTCTGCCTATTTAGGTACTTAAATTCGTGTAATACTTTGCCTCCTTTTTCCTGCCTCGGTATTTCAGTGACATGTAACAATAATGCCATTTCCTATTTATAGTGACCTTGTACAAAGCTTTAAAGGAGCAAAAGAATTTTACCTGCATTTCCATAGAACGGCTATGGCAGGCCCTTGACTCCCTCGATATGGATATTATTGTTTTTTTTTAATACTCAAAGGCGCTGCAACAAAATTTTTGCATATTATATTACATCCGATGTGTGATGGTACTGATCATAATTAATTACAAGCGAACAACATACCACAGCATCGGGGCAGGCGGGCGTGGACCATGAGGCAGGACACCCACAGGCCAAGCCAAAATCTTCCCAAAGCGGCTGCCATCAACACCACACTACCACCAGTACGGCAAGATTCTGTAGCAAGAAATGTTTGTTTAAAAATACATGTTCACAGTAGCATATTTTACAGGGATTCATTTAAGATACATATCAAAAATAATATTTACATATGCTTCGCTGTCACGTGAATAACGTTTAACCTCATCAGTTCAGCGCCGTCATCCATATTTTATCGATGCCACTCCAGTCTATTTAATTATGTCTCAGAAAAACTCATCGAGTTAGAAGAGTTAGATATTGCCGTCACTAATTGCTTCAATTAGAGGCCATTCTTAAGTTGGATAAAATTGTCTAGATGTAGTGAGAATAAGCCATTAAAAGTTGTCATTTCTTTCAATGATACATCGAGCAGTTTTCATTCCGCACTGTATATTCTGTCTAACCTGTTTTCTCTTATTCTAAACCATCCTTGCCATTCATACATACATACAATACATACCTCCTTCCATGTTTCCATTCTTTTTGACATGTTGTCCCTTATTTTAAACCATTTACTCCATACTTCCACTCCGTTAAGCTGCCATCCCTCATTCTGTACCATAAATTCCATAAGTATTTTCCATTCCTTCTCACATGTTTTATCCACTGTTCTCATCATCGCCCATATCGAATTAATCAGCAGATCCTCTACCACTGCGTAAAACCACCCAGTTCATCACTCACAATTTTGTGGCAGGCTGATGATACGAAAAATAATGACTGAATGATGTACTGGTGATGAAGAAAAATCATTCACTTAGCTTCAAGGTGTATAGGAAACCAACCAGTTGTAACTTGTTCATTCATATTTTTTCGTATCATCCGTCTGCCACAAACTTGTCTGTTATCTCTTCAATGTTCCTTAGAGCCCTTAGAATTTGCAGTTCGGAACATATACAAGAAGAAAATAATCTTGTAATGCTCGGTGAAATTAGGCTCGACTTCTCGTTCCTATTACACCTAACGTGGAGCGGGGTCCTCTTTCGAGACCGGAGCTTAGTGCAATAAAGAGAGGCAGGACACAAAAACTCTAGGCAACAACCTTTACACGTATATTACCACAATCAGACACAGGACAAGTCAGCAGATATTACAGCACAATACATAACAATATAAAACCTTATCTAGGATATGCGTATCTCGCAGGATACTTGCTTTGCTGATAGTAATGACAAAACAATCAATCCTAGTATATCAAGAGTGCAGTGAATATAGGCGCGCGCGGGAGGCGCGGGGGAAGAGTCTGACGAGGAGGAGATAGGGGAGGTGCGGGGAGTGACTTGTGACGGCTAGGGGAAAGTTATGGTAATACTGGAGAGCGGCGGATATTAGCCATGAAGTTTATACGGTTTCCACTAGCCAAGGGACTTTAGTAATTGTTTTTATTCTTGATTTACACTTACTCCGGATATTGGGGTGAGAGCGAGTGATAAACAAGATTTATGGGTAGCGTGGGGGAGGGAGAGAATACCATTAATACTCCCTTTCACAATATTCCTTTAGAGCTCACAGTAATGGGGGTATGTCATTATAGGGGAATTTCCAGGCGGCACAGGCTTACTAATTATATAAAAGGGATGTCACTCATAAACATAGTTCATCAGATCTTGTTCCACACACTCGTCCTTTAGCTTCTCACTGTGATCTTATTTGCCCCGATATTCACTATATGAAATCACTGCACAATACTTATACTAGGGGAAATCACAACCTAAATCGCTCGTACTACAGCATCACACGTATTCATCAGGGGGATAGGCAGGAACATGTCGTCGGCGATGCTGCTGGTCTAGGGGCACTGCCAATGCGAGGCGTGCCAAGAGGGCACGGGACAACTCGTAAGGGCGTCCTCTCGCGTCCTGGGCTACCCGTGGCTTCTGGGCTGGGCTCAGGAGTGTGGCCCTCAGGACTGGGGCCGAATAGCTCCAGGAACCTCTGTGATAAGTCTCAGCCTGTAGTGAGGGCCTTACGGCGTCGTGGGGGCGCAGGGAGATCGCGCCCAGGTGTCCTGGGGAGAACCGAAAGAGACTGCAGGCTGCGGTCTCCATCGTCTAGGGGCGCCGACAGAGGAGGGCTGCGGCAGCGACTTCCATTGGGGTCTGTCACGTGCGTCTGCTCTAGAGCCAGACGTAGGGAACAGAGACCAGGGGAGGCTGTGAGGCCTGTCTGGGTCACTCTGGGACAGGAAGCCTGGGCTCTAGTCTCCTGCCGTAGGGACGTCTCTCCCCTTACCTCTTTCTGCACACCCTCGGAGCGACAATAGATCGTCTCACGAGTAAGGCAGCGACCATAGGCCGTCTCTACTGGAGCACTTTCGGAGTGACCATAGATTGTCTCACGAGGATGGGAGCGACCATAGGCCGTCTCTACTGGAGCACTTTCAGAGCGACCATAGATCGTCTCACGAGGATGGGAGCGACCATAGATTGTCTCTACCAGAGCACTTTCGGAGCGACCATAGATTGCCTTACTAGGATGGGAGCGACCATAGATCATCTCTACCGGAGCACTTTCGGAGCGACCATAGATCGTCTCACGAGGATGGAGTGACCATAGATCGTCTCTACTGGAGCACTTTCGGAGCGACCATAGATCGTCTCACGAGGATGGGAGCGACCATAGATCGTCTCTACCGGAGGGGCGCCGTCTGGAGTGCCTATGACAACTCCACCCCTAGCTGCTCAACAATCCCACTCCGTGAAGGTAGTGTTTTTCTCCTACGGTGGCGACGGCGTGGTGGCTGCGTGACATAGGGGCGCACGGCCAGGGCTGACATATGTCGCTGTTGCCGGGAGTGGTTGTGACTGGCGGCGGCTACCCCGTGGGGTGTGTGTGGGGGTGTCGGTACATCCTCGGGCATACTGAGCTGTATTTTGCTTGCCCTGTTGTCGGGGGCACTATGGTATATTTCGGGGGCACTGTTCTTTAAGTCACGCATTTTACCACTCTTCCCCTGTAAAAAGTCACGTCCTTGTGGCTGGAGGTGGAATGCTTGTGTGTTGGAGGTGGTGTACACGGGCTGGAGGTGTTGCAGTGCAGTTTGCCAGGTGACAGTGTAGGGGTTTTCTTCTTGTTCTGGGTCACAGGTGAGGAAGAGTGTGGAGATGGCGGTGGTAGACTGGAGGAGGTTTAGCAGGTGGTGTGGCCCGCGGAGTCTGTGGTTCCTGCCAAGGGTAGGTGCCCCTATGGCCCGCTTCACTCTCATCTTGCTTGGTGTGGCTGTCGGTGTGGTTGGGAGCTGAATGGTGGATACCGGGGGTAAGGGCTGGGTTTTGTGCCGTGGTAATGCGGCGTTGAGTCTCTGGAGTCTCTGGGGAGTACAGGTAGAGGAGATTTGGGCCTGATGTAGCTTGATGGTGTGAAGTCTTGGAGAGGTGTGCAGTGTAGGGGTGTGTGTGTATCGGGTGGGTGGGCATGAGAGTCGGCCGGAGGGGGTGGTGGTGGTGGTTCTGAGGGTGGGTGTGGGTGGGGAAGTAGGTGTGCAGGGTGGGCGGGGTCGGTTAGCGCGGGCTGTCATGCGCGTTGGGGGCGCAGTGGAAGGTGAGATCGTCGGAGTGGGCGTGCGTAGGTGTGGAGGGGAGAGGGGGGTGGTAGTGGGTTGTCCTGCAGGGGTGGTGGGGTGGGTGGGGAACGTGGGCTTGGGTGGAAAGGGTGAGGCGGCGGAGGGAAGGGGTGAGGGTGAGCGAGGTGTGGCAGGTGAGATGTCAGGTGAGGTGTGGGGGGTGGTGGAGGCGATGGAGGCTGAGGTGGTAGGGGAGGTAAAGGGGGGATGGCGAGGAGGAAACATAGCACTCGTATGTGGAAGTGACAGGCGGTGCAGGAGCAGGGGGAGGTTGGGGGTGTGGGGTCGGGAGCAGTGGTGAGGTGGCAGGAGAGTTGGCTTGGAGGGTAGGTGGTGAGGAGGGAGTGCGATCTTGTGGTGCCATCCCGGTGTTTGGTGGTGGGGTGGTTTGGGCGGTAGCAGGGTTCTGTGCTAGTGGTGTGGGGTGGGCGGTGGGTACGAAGCTAGGGGATGGTGCGGGTGTGGGGGTGATGGCGGACGGTGTGCGGTGCTGGAACCGTGGTGGCTTGGCAGGGGCTGTGAAGTGGGATGTGGCAGGTGGTGTGTGTCGTCGGAGGCGAGGAAAGGTGTTTTTTTTTTTTTTTAATGCGAGGAAGAAGGAACTAAAGGCCATGAGCCCGCAGTAACAGTTCCCTCCAAGAGAAAAACAAAATACAATAGAGAGCCAAATTCAAGATCCGATCATTTTGAGATGCCTGGACACACTGCGTTTGAAAGACTGGAGATCATAAGCAGCAGGAAATACAGACAGAGGGAGACAGTTCCAGAGCTGACCTGTTGCATAAATGAAAGACTGGGAGTAACGGTTAACTCTTGCATTAGAGAGTTGGACAGAAAAGGGATGAGAGTTTGCTGCCAGACGGGTGCTACGCGCCCGTCGTAGAGGTGGAGGAATGCAAGCAGATAGTTCAGAAAAGCAGTGACCATTAAAGTAGCGATAGAAAAGAGATAAAGATGCAACAGAGCGGTGAAGAGACAGAGGTTGAAGGGAGTCAGTAAGAGGAGGAGAGTTAATGAGACAAAAAGCCTTTGACTCCACCCTATTGAGAAGAGCTGTATGTGGGGAGCCTCCCCACACATGAGAGTTGTACTCCACACAGGGGCGGATAAAACCCCTGTATAGAGTCAACAATTGTGCAGGGGTAAAGAAAGAGCGGAGTCGGCTTAGCACACCCAATCTCTTAGAAGCAGATTTTACAAGAGATGTAATATGATATTTCCAAGATAAGTCCCAAGTAAATGAAACCCCAAGCATGTTCAAGGATGATGCAGGATTAACCTGAATATTATTAAACATTAGTGGGTATACCTGTGGAAGATTTTGTCGGGTTGATAGGTGTAAGAACTGAGTCTTAGATGCATTAAAGACAACCATATTATTTTTACCCCAGTCAGAGATACGAGCCAAGTCAGACATTAGGTGTGCCATAGCCTCATCCCTTATTTGTTGAAGTAACTGTTGAGGTGGGCGTTGCTGGAACCGAATGGAAAGGTGAAGGGTGGAGTCATCAGCGTATGAGTGGATAGGGTTAGATATACAGCTTAGAAGATCATTGATTAATAAAAGGAAGAGAGTTGGTGATAGGACAGAGCCCTGAGGAACACCACTGTTGATAGATCTAGGAGAAGAACGATGACCATCTACAACAGAAGCTATAGAACGACCAGAAAGGAAACTAGTGATGAAGGCACAGATAGAAGGATAGAAACCGTAGGAGGGCAGTTTGGAAATTAAAGATTTATGCCAGACTCGGTCGAAAGCCTTTGAGATGTCAAGTGCAATGGCAAAGCTTTCGCCAAAGTCCCGAAAGGAGGATGACCAGGAGTCTGAAAGGTAGGTGAGAAGATCGCCAGTGGAGCGTCCCTCACGGAACCCATACTGACAATCGGAAAGAAGGTTGTGATAGGAAAGATGCCTTAAAATTTTTCTATTAAGAATTGACTCGAAAACTTTTGAAATACAGGACGTTAAAGCAATTGGACGATAGTTGGAGGGTTGGGAGTGGTCACCCTTCTTTGGGACTGGCTGAATGAGAGCAAACTTCCAGCAAGAAGGAAAGGTATAAGTTGACAGACAAAGGCGAAAGAGTTTGCCTAGGCAGGGTGTAAGCACAGAAACACAGTTCTTGAGAACAACAGGAGGGACCCCATCAGGCCCATATGCCTTGTTAGTACTGAGGCCAGTGATGGCAGAAAATACATCAACTGAAGAAATTTTAATGTCAGCCATGAGGAAGTCAGAGGGGGGAAGTGATGGAGGAACAGCACCGGAATCGTCTAAGGTGGAATTGGAGGAGAAAGTCTGTGCGAAGAGATCTGCTTTATCAGTAGAAGAAATAGCTACAGAACCATCAGAGTAGAAAAGAGGAGGGAAGGATGATGAGGTAAAGTTGTTAGAAAGATTTTTGGCAAGGTGCCAGAAGGAGCGGGAAGAATTCGAGTTGGAGAGTTGAGAGCATTTAGTATGGATGAAATTATTTTTAGTAGAGCGAAGAACAGACTTAGCACGATTCCGGGCAGAAACGTAAAGACGATGTGATTCAGGGGTGGGTTGGCTCCGGTCCCTTTTGTAGGCCTTCTTGTTGCGGACACCATTAGAACAAACGTGATTAAACCAAGGCTTTCTTGCGTTAGTCAAAGGATATGAGAAAGGAATGTATGCTTCCATGCCCGAGAGAATAACCTCTGTAATGCGCAAGACACACTCAGATGGCTCACGGCCATGGAAGCAATAATCATTCCAGGGAAAATCAAAGAAGTACTGCCTGAGGGCCTCCCAGTCCGCGGCTCCAAAATGCCACAGATGACGCTTCCCTGGAGGGTCCACAGGCCGTACCGGAGTGATAGGACTGGTTAAGGTAATAAGGTTGTGATCGGAGGAGCCCAACGGAGAGAAATGATTAACAGAGTAAGCAGAAGGATTAGTTGTAAGGAAGAGGTCAAGTATGTTGGAGCTCTCTCCAAGGCGGTCCAGGATACGGGTAGGGTGCTGTACAAGCTGCTCTAGGTCATTAAGGATAGAAAAGATGTAGGCTTGTTCACCAGGTGGATCCGTGAAAGGAGAGGAGAGCCAAAGGTGGTGGTGAACATTGAAATCTCCAAGAATGGAGATTTCAGAGAAAGGAGAAATGGACAGAATGTGTTCCACTGTAGAAGTAAGATAGTCGAAGAATTTTTGATAGTCAGTAGAATTAGGGGATAAGTAAACAGCACAGATATATTTAGTCAGAGAATGACAGGAAAGCCGAAGCCAGAGTGTGGAGAATTCAGAAGAATCAAGTTCAGGAACACGAGAGCAAGATAAGTCGTTGCGTATGTATACACAACAGCCACCTTTGGCTTTGAAATGAGTATAGAGAAAGTAGGAGGATACAGAAAAGGGGGAGAGGGAGCCGGTGGTGGTGGGGAGATGCGGCCTCGCAGGGTTGTCTGAATGTTCGGGGACGGGGCGGTGCAGGTTGTAGCAGGGGGCTGAGCTGGTGAGAGAGTGATGGGTGGTGGGGTGCGGGGTGTGGTAGGCAGCGAGGCATCTGGTGGGGTTATTGGGGACGAGGTGGTGGTCCGTGGGGATGGTGAGGTTTAAGGTGGGGTAGGGGAGGTGAGTGAGGAAAAAAAGGTGGGTGGGGATGAGGAGGAGGGTGTGATAGGGAAGGTGAATGAGTTAACCGTATGGGCAGGGAAAGCAAGCGGTGGTGAAGTGATGGTGGTGGGTGGTGCGGGGTGGTAGGTGGAAGGCAGTAGACAAGGGAAGGTGGTTTTAGGAAGTAGGTTAGGGGAAGATGAGGAAAGGGTCCTAGGAGGCCTATGAAGAGGGAGGCCGGTTTTGTGTTGACGGGATATAGTGGTGTGTGGGGTGGGAAGGTTAGAAGTAGGGGCAGGAATAGGGGAAGGTAGAACAGAAGAGATAGTGAGAGGGGAGGAAAAGGAAAGATAACATTCCCCCGTCGTAGACTGGGGGAGACGTGAGGTGGCCCCCGCCATTACGGTGGGATGCGGGGGCAGTGGGGGGGGCGCTTTTTGTGTTTCCTTTTTTGTATTTTCTTTCCCTGAGGCTTAGGGGAATTTGCATATGGTGGGGAGGTTTGTAAACGCCCCCGTGTCATTTGGCTGCACTGGGCAGCTTCTAGCTGCTCACGGATGTCGTGGATCGGGCATCCGTGGTAGCACGGAGAAAATTCCCACGGGTTGCAATGAGGTCAACAGGGAATTGATTTATTTCGCCGATGCGTTGAGGGGTGGCATGGACGGCTAAAAGGTGCCTCATTAAACTGATATCTCTATCCATGTCTCCTGTTGGGTCATGGATAGTGAAGTGTTGTTTCACAACACTTGGGAGTACTCTGAGCAGAGTGTTAAATGTATGCTGATCCCGGGTTTCCTCATCTGCCTCCGGGTAGGCAGCAGTAACCAGGCGTCTTGCCTGTATCAGGGTATTATCTAAATCCCTGGCAAATGAAAAACTATCCAATTTGGATAGAGCCACTACTTTCCCAAATGATGGGGTGATGGCTTGTACAGTGAACTTTGTAAAGTTCTGCCAGGTGAGTTCTGGGACGATTATCGGCGCTATTCGTCGCCGCTTTACCCAACAGTGGTAGTGTGACTGCAATTTTTTGTTGGTCATTTTCAAAGCCAATATCCAGTAAGGGTTTAATTATTGCCAGATATGTGTGTATATCATACTGGTCGGGGTCAAATTTGGGTAACTGAACATGCGGTTTAGTTGCCATTTTGCCAAATATTTCCTGATTACCTCTCTTTTACGCCCGGGTCTAGAACCACCGCTGGCCACCATTGTAATGCTCGGTGAAATTAGGCTCGACTTCTCGTTCCTATTACACCTAAAGTGGAGCGGGGTCCTCTTTCGAGACCGGAGCTTAGTGCAATAAAGAGAGGCAGGACACAAAAACTCTAGGCAACAACCTTTACACGTATATTACCACAATCAGACACAGGACAAGTCAGCAGATATTACAGCAAAATACATTACAATATAAAACCTTATCTAGGATATGGGTATTGCAGGATACTTGCTTTGCTGATAGTAATGACAACACAATCAATCCTAGTGTATCAAGAGTGCAGTGAATATAGGCGCGCGCGGGAGGCGCGGGGGAGTGGGGGGGGGTGAGTCTGACGAGGAGGAGATAGGGGAGGGTGCGGGGAGTGACTTGTGATGGCAAGGGGAAAGTTATGGTAATACTGGAGAGCGGCGGATATTAGCCATGAAGTTTATACGGTTTCCACTAGCCAAGGGACTTTAGTAATTGTTTTTATTCTTGATTTACACTTACTCCGGATATTCGGGTGAGAGCGAGTGGTAAACAAGATTTATGGGTAGCGTGGGGGAGGGAGAGAATACCATTAATACTCCCTTTCACAATATTCCTTTAGAGCTCACAGTAATGGGGGTATGTCATTATAGGGGAATTTCCAGGCGGCACAGGCTTACTAATTATATAAAAGGGATGTCACTCATAAACATAGTTCATCAGACCTTGTTCCACACACTCGTCCTTTAGCTTCTCACTGTGATCTTATTTGCCCTGATATTCACTATATGAAATCACTGCACAATACTTATACTAGGGGAAATCACACTTAACCTAAAGCGCTCGTACTACAGCATCACACGTATTCATCAGGGGGATAGGCAGGAACATGTCGTCGGTGATCCTGCCGGGCTAGGGACACTGCCAATGCGAGGCGTGCCAAGAGAGCACGGGACAACTCGTAAGGGCGTCCTCTCGCGTCCTGGGCTACCCGTGGCTTCCGGGCTGGGCTCAGGAGTGTTGCCCTCAGGACTGGGGCTGAATAGCTCCAGGAACCTCTGTGATAAGTCTCGGCATGTAGTGAGGGCCTTACGGCGTCGTGGGGGCACAAAGAGATCGCGCCCGGGTGTCCTGGGTAGAACTGAGAGAGACTGCGGGCTGCGGTCTCCAGCGTCTAGGGGCGCCGACAGAGGAGGGCTGCGGCAGCAACTTCCACTGGGGTCCATCAGGTGTGTCTGCTCTAGAGCCAGACGTAGGAAACAGAGACCAGGGGAGGCTGTGAGGCCTGTCTGGGTCACTTTGGGACAGGAAGCCTGGGCTCTAGTCTCCTCCCATAGGGACATCTCTCCCCTTACCTATTTCTGCACACCCTTGGAGCGACAATAGATCGTCTCACGAGGGAGGGAGTGATAGGCCGTCTCTACCGGAGCACTTTCGGAGCGACCATAGATCGTCTCACGAGAATGGGAGCCACCATAGGCCATCTCTACCGGAGCACTTTTGGAGCGACCATAGATAGTCTCACGAGGATGGGAGCGACCATAGATCGTCTCTACCGGAGCACTTTCGGAGCGACCATAGATCGTCTCACGATAATGGGAGCGACCATAGAGCGTCTCTATCGGAGCACTTTCGGAGCGACCATAGATCGTCTCACGAGGATGGGAGCAACCATAGATCGTCTCTACCGGAGCACTTTCGGAGCGACCATAGATTGTCTCACGAGGATGGGAGTGACCATAGATTGTCTCTACCGGAGCACTTTCGGAGCGACCGCAGATCGTCTCACGAGGATGGGAGCGACCATAGATCATCTCTACCGGAGGGGCGCCATCTGGAGTGCCTATGACAACTCCACCCCTAGCTGCTCAACAATCCCACTCCGTGAAGGTAGTGTCTTTCTCCTATGGCGGCGATGGCGTGGTGGTTGCGTGACATAGGGACGCACGGCCAGGGCTAACATATGTCGCTGTTGCCGGGAGTGGTTGTGACTGGTGGCGGCTAGCCCGTGGGGTCCATGTGGGGGTGTCGGTACATCCTCAGGCATACTGAGCTGTATTTTGCTTGCCCTGTTGTCGGGGGCACTATGGTATATTTCGGGGGCACTGTTCTTTAAGTCACGCATTTGAAATCTCATTTGGGAAATCTTTCAAAACTTAAGGTATCCCAAATGGTTCATTAAAAAAGCATACCTTAAAGCTAGGCAATCTTACTACGTACCTAAAGACCCCACCACAGAGAAGAAACGCTTCCCTACTTTGCATTATGTTGCAGACTTGAATATGTTAAAGTTAATAGGTTACAATAATGATTTAAATATAGCATTTAAGTATACCTCCACCATCAGATCAATGTTAGTAAAGGACAAATGTACAACATATTCAGAAGCAGGCACATATAAAATTCCTTGCAAAGATTGTGAATTAGTTTACAAAGGAGAAACAGATCGTAGTTTGGAAACATGGATTAAGGAACACAGGTATGCCATAAAAACATGTAATTTAAATAATGCAATATTTAATCATGTCTGTGATGCCAACCACAGAACTGACTGGCAAGGTATCCACCTACTGTATAAAAGTCATGACTTTCGGAAACAAAAGATTATTGAAGCCATGTGCATCCAAATATACGAGAACTTCAACTTTAGTGAAGGTATGTACAAGCTAGACCCTATAATGAGGTCCCTCGTGGAAATGTCCCTTCCCGCACCAACACAGGGGAGGTCAGATAGGAAAAACACCTAACATGTCTGGTAATGTCCCCCCCTTTCCCTGTTGGGTTAATCCACATTTAAAATCTACCTCACCCCACCTCACCTTTACCCCACCCTTCCACACACACACAAGCATAAAAAGGAACCCTTGTATTGTCAGTATGTTACTCCCTCTCTCTATCTTGACCACTGAAGATGGTGGCAGTGTCCACCGAAACTGTTTAGTAATTATATTCTTCGTCTACAAGTTGGGTTTTATTTACCATGTAGATGACCAGTTCAAGCATGTAGACAGCCATTTCAAGATAATTTGTGAAATAACTGAGGCTGCAGAAAAATATTGCACTGCTGAGCCACAGGTTAACAAACAGGGAGCATATGAAACAAACAGACACTGTATGGTGGATGTTAATGAATCCCAAGCATCTAAAGGTAGTCTTAAAGGTTTGAATAATCAGAAAGCAGAACTTTTAAGTCTTGGACTTAATTATGATGCCCCAGTTTTTAGGCCCCAAACCAGTGAAGTGCATGGCAATAGTTGGGGTCCAGTTAAAAGGAAACCTCAGGAATGTGATGGTAAAGTATCTTGGGAAGCTTACCGAGCACAGTTTGAGCAACTTGCTGATCAGAATGGTTGGGATGATAGGCAGAGGGCAGTGCAGCATACTACTAACTTGAAGGATGCCACAATGGAAATTCTAGGCTATATGTCAGTGATGAAGAGGAACAGATATCAGTCCTTAGAAGAAGTGCTGGAGTGCAGATATGGGATCAGATATCAGACTGAAGTTTACAGAGCACGATTCCGGACCCGTGTACGGCCTCGAGGCAAATCCACAGCAGGTTGCTCATAACCTGGAGAGTATGGCATACAAGGTGTATGCTGGAGCAGCGCGTAACCTATTGGCTAATCACTTGAGGGACCAGTTCATTGATGCTCTGGACAATGCAGTGTTAAAGGTGAAAGTGAAGCAGACAACCCAGAAGCATGCAAGAACCACTAGCCAGAACTCTAGAGTTTGAGTCCTATGTCAGGTCCAGTACGTCTACATTTCAGGCAGGTTGTAGTGCAGGATTCACGACAAGAAAGGGGCAGGTATGTGAAGCAAAAAAATTTGAAGGAAGTTGCTGGTACTGTAAAAAGCCAGGACATAGGAAAGAGAACTTCTTCAAGTGGAAGAGGGAACAGGAGAAGACCGAAGGAAGTTGCTCGTTCTGCAGGAAGCTGAGACACAGGAAGGATGAGTGTTACAAATGGAAGAACGAGTAAGAAAAGAGCAGAGCAAAGAAATCTACAGTTATAATAAAGCGTGTTGGACATGTAATGAGCTGGGACACTTCAGTCTCAGCATCTGAAGAAGAAAAAGGAGGATAAGAAAAAGGCTGCAGAAGAACAGAAAGAAGCAGAAAACTAGTGGAGGCTGGTGTTAAAGGGCAACCATCAGCCGGCTTTTTAATGCAAGAGAATTACAATTAACAGTTTGCAAATAGATGGAAGAATAGACGGAAGGAAGTGTTCCCCATAGATTGATTCGGCCTCAGAGCAGACTTCTGTGGGGCCTGGCATGTTACGTCATCAGTGACTGCCTGAGTCATCAGAAAAATTGTGTAGCATAACCGCACACACCTTAGGGGGTGCCCTGGAAGTCTGGTTTGAAGTGGCAGGACAAAAGGCCATGCTTCCAATCTACGTGGCCAACATGGAGGACCTTTGCCTTCTTCGTGTGGACTATTTGATGTCCTTTGGATGTGAGCTAGACTTTTGCTCCATGAAGTTGAAGGTTGGAGGAAAGTCGGTTCCTGTCACAGCAGTGAGATATATGAATTGTAGTGGTGAGGTGAGGGTGCTCTGCACTACAGCTGTCCCCTCAAATCAGAACTATTGCTCCTGGGCAAGGTAAGTGGCTCTTTTGACAGCTGTATAGGGGTAATGGAGCCTGATGTATGATGCAAGGCGAGGACTGGAATGATGGTGAGGAGAACTTTGGTGAAAACAGGTGCAGGTGAAGTTTCGGTTATGGTGGCTGATTTCTCCCGTGGGCCACAAAAGATCAATGAGTGAGAAATTGTGGGACTGTGCCAGGCGGTGGACCATAAGTGGCATCAGAGGAAGGCCTGCAAAAGGAGCGTAGTCAAGGAAGATGGGTACCTGGCAGGCCACTTACAAGACCTATTCTCAAGTTGCCAGTGTCTGGATGGCTCACAAGTGCTGAAGTTGAGGCAACTGCTGATGAAGTTTGCTGATGTCTTCTCCACCAGAGACCTAGGCCTGGGGTGCACTCATCTGGCTGAGCATAGTACATTCACTGGGGATCACTGTCCAATTAAACAGCCAGCATGCAGGATGGCGCCAGCCCTACAGTTAGAAATGGAGAAGGTGATGGAGAATCTCCAAGTCAAGGAGTGATAGAAACGTCCAGCAGATCTTGAGCATCAACAGTGGTTTGGATAAGGAAGAAGGATGGCTCAGTTAGGTGCTGTATATATGGTCGAGCCCTGAATGGCGTGAAAGTGAAGGATGCATACCCCTTACAAAGAGCTGATGACACCTTCGATGCTCTGTCAGGTGCCAAGTGGTTCTCCACCCTAGACACACAGGCAGGATATCATTAGGTCAAGGCCGCAGCGAAGGACAAGGAGAAAACAGACTTTTCATACTGGCAGGGTTTATTGCAGTTTAAAGCGATACCATTTGGCCTATGCAATTCTGCAATTCCACAGCTACTTTTGAGCATCCCATATATCACGTACTTGAAGGCCTGCACTGGCTGATGAATTATAAAAGCTGTAGGAGGTGTTGAACAGGATCCGAGCAGCGCACCTCAATCTGAACCCCAAGAAGTGCTACTTATTTCAGAAGGAAATGAAGTACCTGTGACACCTTGTAGGCGAAAGCAGTGTCCTTACTTACCCAGAGAAGGTGGCAGCTGTGGAAAACTGGCCAGTTCCAACTTGTTTGCAAGAAGTACAAAGTTTCCTGGGCTTGTGTATCTACTATTGGCATTTTCTCAAGGACTTTGGAATAGTAGCTGCAACTTTTCACAAGCTGTTGGGGAAGAAGCAGCAGTTTGTGTGGACAACACTGTCCCAGAAAGCCTTCAACGAACTCAAGCATGCATTGGCCAATGCTCCAATATCAGAGTCGGCCATTTATCTTGGACTATGACACTAGTGACCATGGAATAGGTGGAGTTCTGTCGAAGAAGAAGGATGACAAGGAGTATATGGTGGCGTCCTACAGTAAGAAGCTCAGTCCACCAGAGCAGAACTACTGCATGACCCGTAAGGAGCTCTTGGCAGTGATGAAAAGCCTTGATTTCTTCCATCCTTACTTGTATGGTCCTAGCTCAACATCAGGACAGACCATGCTGCACTGAAGTTGCTGCAGACATTAAAGAATCCAGAAGGACAACTGACACGCTGGCTGAGCAAGCTGGACTAGCATTATTATGAGATCCAGCACCATCCTGGGTGGGTACATGACAATGCTGACAGCATACGTCATCGGGCTTGTGACCCAGAGTGGCAACAGTGTGGTACAAAAAGATCATAGCAAGAAATGCAGCCGTACTGTATTCACAGGGCCAGCATCAGATGTTTAGACCTGAAGAAGATGCAGATGGAGGATGCAGATTTACATCCAGTGCTAGAGTGGCTGCAGCGGAGTACAGTGCAATCATCTTGGGAAGAGGTTTCTAGAGTCAGCCATGCGACCAAGAGCTACTGGAGTCAGTGGGACCTTCTTTATTGAACAACGGACTTTTGGAGCATCAGTGGGAGACACCCGATGGCCTCAGCAAGTACTGGCAACTGGTGGTTCTGAAGAAAATGAGGTCTGGGATCTTGGATGAGTCTCATAACCAGATCACTAGTGCACACCCGGGAGTGAAGAAAACTCTAAGCCAGCTGCAACAGAAGTTCTACTGGATATGCAGGTGGAAGGATGTTGAAGAGTGGCGTCGGGCCTGTGATGTGTGATGTGCCAAGAAGGGACCCAAGAAACGTGGTTGTTCTCCTTTTCAGCTGTACCAAGTGAGTGCACCAATGAAAAGAGTCACGGTTGACATTGCTGGATCTCTGCAACCCACTGAAAGAGGAAACCGGTATATATGTGTCATCATGGATTACTTCACAAAGTGGCCAGAATCCTATGCTATGCCTGATCAAGAGGCTGCGACTGTTGCCCAGGTGTTGGTTGAACACTTTTTCTGTTGCTTTCAGATGCCACAAGAGCTACATTAAGACCAGGGCAGAAACTTTGAGTCTGCTGTGATCTGTGAGTGCTGCAAGTAATCGGGGATCAAGAGGACCAGGACAACTCCACTAAAGCCACAGTCGGATCGGATGGTGAAATTCAACTGGACCATGGGATACGAACTGGCCATGTACTGCATAGAGGGACAAATGGAATGGGACCAGACAGTAAAATTCCTTTCGCCCGCAATACAGTGAAGATTATTAAAGAGCTGTCTTCCAAATTTAAGTTTATGCATGTATCCTCCAAACAAAACCCAGTTGATCTGCTCTCGACAGGTTCGACAGTAACGAGACTCATCAAAGATAACTTGTGGTTTAAAGGTCCTAAATTGTTACTCACTAAAGATTGGCCTGAGCAGAAACTGTATAGTATTGCTGAGGTTAGTATAGTTAACTTGGATCCTGTAGTACCAGAGCCAGATGTGACTGTCATTGTCAGGGTAAGTCACCACATGCTTAGATGAACCAGGATCAGAGCTTCGAGCTGATGAGCACATGTATGCGGATTTTTAGGTCTGTTTGGTGAACGAGTCTGAATTACGAGTGGAATGTCTGTTTAAGTGTTTGAAGTGTTGTCCAAACTCGAAGTGGTAGAGACGCTCCACCTCTTGCCAGCATTTGCCTACCATTTCTGTTTGAGCTGTTCTATGCATGGTTGTGGAGAGTAAGGTCGTGTGCTTCTTAGCTCTCCTTTAGCTTCCTATGGCTGCCTTACTGGCAATTAGCTTTTTTTTTTTCACCCTTCTGGTGCACGTTAGGCTAGCTAGTTAATCACTTTCCTTCTCTCCCTGATAGCTAGTTCCTGTATACTGAAATTACCTTTACTTGCTGCCCACAGAGGGGTCCCCCCCACTGATTGCTCTGGAACGTGAATTAACACGGTCGGGCCTCCCTGGAGTGGTTTGAGAGGGCAATTTCAGCCTTGAGTGTTTGGTCCCAGTGTGTGTTTTGTCCCATGCTCGTTTTTCCTCCTTCTTCCCACTTCCCCACTATAGCCGATGCCCCTACTGCCTCCCCCCCCTCAGTTTTTTCTTTTTCTTTTTTATGTGCCCGACTCAGGGCATAGGCTTCACAGCCTGCTATCAAGGCCCAGCAGTCCTCCTACATACCATACACCTCTACATGTCACCACTTCGGTGCTAACACCCACTGTCCATATTGAATACATGCTAGGGCTGTCTCATACAGGACTGGTGTATTGGTATTAGCGGGGGTATTTTTACGACATGTCGGCGGGTCTTCTGGTAGATCAGTAAAGCCTGATTTAATGAAATTCAAATCCTTAAACTGTTCCCTGCCCCAGCCGGGATTCGAACCTGGGTCCGTAAGGACTGCAGGCCACCTCTACCGATTGAGCCACCGCCTGACGAACCACAGACTGCCACATGGACTGACCATCTCCAGACTGAATGGTCCCAGACACACACCCCAATGGACATCCCTGTAAATAATGCCAAATTTGTCACCCTACATGCTCTTGACTCCCCTCCCTTGAGCAGTCTCAATCCTTTTCTTATCAAGAGGGTGATTGACCACTGGGTGGGGGACGTGGAACAAGTAAAATAAAAGAAAAACTTGCTAATTGTGACCTCTTGATTAGCCCTTTCAGGTCTCCTGGCCACTATAGTGACTTTCTTGGTAGGGGTCTCCTAGCCACTCCCGTGGTAGCATATTTAGGCATGAACGAAAACTGTTGTGTGAGGCTGGTGAATGAAATAAGGGTGCAAGCTGCTCCCCAGACCCCTCTGCTTCTACCAGGCATGTGTAGATCACAATATTTTTGTTTACACAGTCATGGAAGCTATTCATGGTGGGGGGTTGGGTTGCACATATTGGTCCTATTATACTATTGATCTGGCAATATTTTTTACTATTTTGGTATCAGACAGTTCATTTAGCAAAAGAATATTGTTTGCAATATATTCTTACTGCTCTGGAGGATACAGAGCTCTCACCTCCCTCCTGCCTTTCATATCCCCTTTCCTCCACCCCCCTACCTCCCACCGATCCCCCATCCCTCTACCTCCCACCCTTCCACCCTCCACTCTCCCTCCAATCCCCTATCCCCTACATCCTCCACCCTCCTGCCTCCCACCGATCCCCCACCCCTCTACCTCCCACCCTCCACTCTTCCTCCAATCCCTCACCCCTGCCTCCTGCTTACGCACATAGCTGCCGCGTCACAGGCAAGTAAGAGATTTCCGCCTTGTATGTCTCAATATTTATTTCCTGGGTGTTAGAGTGTCTGATTGAGGGTAAATAAATACAGATTTATGATTTTAGGTTTCTAGGGTTGTTTCTGTAGCCTTTTATACACATACCATGCATTTATTTGTTACCAGATGGACATACACGTGCAGCGAGTATTGCCTTTTTCATTGACATATTATTGTTCGTATCTCCTTACTTTCTTCTGATTTATGCTTCATGAGTTTCTCACATTTCCTGGTTATACTTATAACACTGTCATTTTTGAGAAATAATAAATATTTGATCACTGTCTCTACTGCTGCCTGTAAGTACAAAGGATGATATAGTTAGCAACAATGAAATAAACGTATGTACACATACAAAAGGCAAGCTCATAGGCTTACCCATATGTCCTCACCCCAGCTGCCTTGGACAGTCCTAAGCATAATAAGAGCAAAGTAAAATAAATTAGTAGTAACTAGTAAGTGATAGTTTTATAAGGATCTTGTAACTGTTTAAGTTTGCTGTTTGTAAAGAAAACAACTCAAGAATCATTCACAAATCACGTGAGATATAATGCACAGAACATATATCAGTGCATTGTTTTTTATGGAAAAACATGGAAACAATGCAATCATGTTGCCTGTGTACCAAGAAATCACCTACCCACCGAGATGACAATACTCACCACGCTACCACACACCACTTGCTACACAACTTCCCATCATATTTGCAGCACTTCTATGGCGACTAGAGCTCTAATTTTTTCCATGTGCATGAATATGATATTTTTTTCTTTATTTGCAAACCTTGGCTTAAAAAAAAAGAAAATGCGTCTGGCAAACATGACTTTGGGACCTATTTGAGACCTGAAAGGGTTAAAACTGTCAAATCATCCCAGGTTCATGATTGATGAAACTGAGCAAGTTTCACTGTTACGATGTTGAGCCAAGGATCCTGCATGCCGTGAATTCTTGCAAGGGTGTCATCACTTGCAGGGACCTCATGGTCATGGAAGAAGACGAGATCGTACGTGAATTTGCTCAGCAAGATGTGATTGATGCCCGATTTATCACATGTTTTGCGGAAGGCAGAAGGATGAAGACTGCAACGATATCTTGACGTTTGGGAGAGTGAACCTCCCAACCCACGTAAAAGTTGGGTAGGAAATTATCAACGGTAGGCCCCATATCCCTAATCCTCTTCGGTGTTTGCAATGTCAATTGTATGGACACAATGATAAGACTTGTTGGGCTTCACAGTCAGTGTGTGGCAAATGTGCAACACAGGGTCACGATGCTGAACACGACACATCAGATACTGTCCGTTGCTTTCATTGCGAGGGTGCACACTCCATTTCCTCTAGGGATTGTCCCAACTGGAAGCTTGAGAAAGAGGTCTGCACGGTGCAGGCAACAGAGGGGATCTCTTTTTACGAAGCCAGGAAAAAGGTGAAGGAGTTGCATGCAACTCCCAAGCCGAATAGGTCCTATGCTTTGGCGGTGATGTGCTCTGTTGAAACACAGACTGACCCAGAACCGGTTCCTCTTGCCACACACTCTACCTCTCCATCTCAGCCTCTTGTCCAATCGAACTCTCAAACTGACATCCCCACTGCAACTTCCTACTCTCAGGCTGCTGCTGCCTCTCACTCAGTAAAGCCAAAACAGAAGTCTGACAACTCTAGTAAAAGTAATATGACCACCCTTATGAAACAGCCACGTCCTCATATCCTTCCTGCTCCTGGTCCAGCGAGGGAGAAAAGGTTTAGTTATTCCTCGGGGAGCTTTGAGAGCCTAGTTATTGATGATCAATATATGCAGGTTTCCATTAGTAAGCACCGGGATAGGTCTCCTGGTAGCCACTTGCCTGGTAGTGGGCGCCATAAAAAAACTAAGCACACTGGCTTCTCTCGTAAATCTTAAACCACCACATTCACTGTGTTACAATGGAATTGTAGGACTCTTGGGAATAAAATCCACAATATAGCAATTTTGCTATCTATACACAGGCCAGACGTTGTTTGTTTACAGGAGACGCGCTTGGTGGATCACCCTGATCCTCCACAGTTCAAACACTGCCATCCGTATAGAAGAAATGATGGGCACGGAGTCGCCATATACACCCACAAATCACACCCACAAATGGAAGCGATTCTAAATTCTTCTCTGGAAGCTGTCGCATGCAAAGTAAAATATAATAACACGTACCTGTTTATTTGCTCTATCTACTGTCCTCCCAGGGGTCCAATTGATGGTGATGCTTTCACTTCACTAGCCCATCAACTTCCGGGTCATAAAATAATTTTAGGCGATTTTAACACCCATCACTGTCAATGGGGAAGCTTGAGGAGTGATGGTAAGGGGGAGCATGTAGCCGACCTCATATTTCAGTCAAACCTCTGTCTTCTAAATAATGGTATAGCAACTCGTGTAGACGACAACACTGGTAACATGTCATGTATAGATCTGTCCTTGTTATCTCCCGATATACACACTAACATCTCTTGGGACCCATATGACGACTCGATGGGTAGCCATCATTTTCCAATCTGCCTTTCTTATACATGTGACGATTCTCAGCCTCCTCCACCACCTAAATTAAACTTTAAGAAAGCAGATTGGGGGTACTACTCACGGGTCGCCAATCTAGATATATCGGGAGATAACATTGATGAGAAAGTTGCACACCTACAGACTTCCATTATACATGCAGCTGAGGCTGCTATTCCCAAGACATCTATAATTCCAAACAAGCGTAGAGTTTTGTGGTGGACACCAGATTGCCGACAGGCACTAAGTGCAATAGGAGATAGAGGATTTTTGAGAAACAGCCAACAGAATAAAACTTTATTGCCTACAAAGCGGCTAAGGCTGGGGCAAGGAGGACAATTAAAGTGGCAAAATGGAATGACTGGCGTAGTTTTGTGTCCACGGTGTTTCGTTTCACCCCACTAAGTCAGGTCTGGTCCACCGTAAATGTACTCAACAACAAGTACACCCAGTCGCCAATCACCGCACTTGAGGTGGCCGGGATTGTCATTGACGATCCCGTGGACATTGCCAGTACTATTGCCAACCATTTTGCCCAGCTCAGCCAACTACAATCCTCGCTTTCTCCACCAAGCGTATGGCTGAGCTGTAAAACTTAGACTTTGCCACGGAAGATGGAGATACCAGCTGCAACTTCGAATTCACATTAAATGAACTTCTCCTTGCCCTTAAATTCTGTAAAGGCTCAGTCCCGGCCCATCCACCATTATGTACAGCATGATTCAGCATCTTACTCAGGCCAACCTGAGTGAGTTGTTAGCGGTATACAATGAGATTTGGGCATCTCGCACGTTCCCAAACTCATGGCACTACACGCACATCATACTGATACCTCGCCGGGATGATCTCCTTATGAGTCCCAGTTCGTTTCGACCTATTGTGATGACTGTCTATGTAAGGTCTTTGAACGTATGGTTAATGAAAGGTTACTTTTTGTTTTAGAGTCAAAGGGTGTGTTAAATTATCAATAGAGTGGATTCTGTAAATAAAGGTCCACTCTGGATCATTTAGTGCACCTGGGGCATTGCATAGCTGAGGCTTTTGCCAATTGCAAATTCATGATAGGAATTTTTCTGGATATTCATAAAGCTTATGATATGACCTGGCAAAAGAGAATACTACGTGAACTCTACGCTTATGGTTTAAAAGGTAATTTGCCCATTTTCCCTCAGAACTTCCTTACTGACAGAACGTTTTCTGTCAGGTTTCCCCGTAACATAACTTCTGACATGTTTATCCAAGAGAATGGGGTACCACAAGGAAGTGTGCTTAGCCCTACTTTGTTCAGCATTGCCATTAATGACATTCTGTCATCCACTTCCGTCCCCAGGATGCTTGGATACTCACTCTATGCTGATGATTGTGCAATGTGGCACTCTTTCCGCAATGCACAATCCTCGACACAGCAGAGTCAACTGGCACTTAAATCTGTTCAGCGTTGGGCCTTGGAGTGCATCGGTGTTGTTTATTCTCGAAAACTTAACATACCTCCTTTGCATTTAACTTAAGATAATCAGCCAATACCTTTTCAAAATTCAGTAAGATTCCTGGGTCTACATTTCAACAGTAGGCTCAGTTGGAGAACACCTATTAATCATTTGCTTGCTTCATGTAGTAAAAAAGTTAACGTCCTTAAGTTTCTTTACGGTAAATCGTGGGGAGCAGACAAAACGTCTTTATTGATGGTGTATAAATCACTTATCCATTCTAGGCCTGACTATGGCTCACAAGTGTATGGGTCAGCATCGGATGGTGTCCTCCATAGACTGGATGTGCTTCAGAATGTGTGCTTGTGCATGTCTCGGAGCCCTTAGATTTACTCATGTGGAGCAGTTGAAAGTGGAGGCTAATGTGCCATCCCTCCGTCTACGACGTGACCACCTGCTATTTTCTTACTGTATCACCTATCTATCTATCTATTGCCAGACGCCTCAATCCCGTTTGGGGTGGCCACAAACAAATCGCCTCCAAGTTGCCCTGTCCCCCGCCATTTCACTGCCCTGCTCCCAACTCACACCCCCCTCTCTCATATACCTCTCCACCCCATCCCTCCATCTCATCCTCGGTCTCCCCCTCCCTCTTCCACCCTCCACCTTACTCATATACACTCTCTTCGTCAGTCTTTCACCCTCCATCCTCTCCACATGGCCAAACCACCTCAGTGTGTTCCTCACAACGCTTCCTATCACATCCACATCCACACCACAACGCTCCTTTATATCCTCATTCGTCAGCCTGTCTCTCCACGTGACTCCACAGGCTCCTCTTAAATAACTCATTTCCACTGCTTTCACTCTTGACTTGTGTCCTGTATCACCACCCACCGTAAATGCTCACTTGGCCTTCAGATTTGTTGGATCCTCCTACAGTGGGCATACCTACTGCGGCCCTCAAGCTGGTGGCTGTGAAGCTTCACCTCCTTTGTGAGGCGTTAGGGTACAACCTTTCTAGTGGGGATCAGGTTTTAACATAAAAAATAGCGACCAGGGAGTCACTTGCCACCACATTCAAAACTGACTGGCTCCCTGTCGCAAAGTACAAGGCGCCAGAGGTGTGGAACAACAGTTGATCCATACGATCCTCATTAGACACCTAGCTTCATTCCACTTGTACACCGATGGCTCTAAGCTGGATGAATATGTGGGTGCGAGTGTGTGGTCTACGGAGTGCCGCATCCGTTTTCACTTGCTCCCCCAAACGTCTGTATTCACTGCCGAATTATTTGCCATAGATCAAGCTATAGACTTTGCTTTGCGTTCAGATCACGACAGATTTGTAATTTTTTTGGTCTCTGAGTCCGTCCTTCAGGCAATTAATTCATGTAGGACTGATTCACGTGAGGTCCTGGGCTGCATTACCAATAAGCTGCACACATGTGGTAAATCCTCTCTGATATGGGTGCCTGGTCATTGCGGTATTTATGGCAATGAGCAGGCTGACCTACTAGCTAAATCGGCTGTAGAACTCGAGGAGATTTTGGACGTTTCTCATGAGCTACAGAGTAGTCTCTCTTCGGAAAGAAATCAATTAATCTTCTGTGGCAAAGTCAGTGACCGACCTGGCAATTCCATCAGTCACAAGGCCCATATGTGACTGGTCCAGTTCCTTCCGAGGTAACAGGCAGGAGGAGGTAGCTTTACCCCGCCTTCGCATGAATTCCACCCTATTGACACGTATGTTACCATATATTATCAGACAATTTCCACTCCAATGAACCACCTGCGATGCGGAGTAATCTATTAGTCACATCCTTTTGTATTGCAGTAGGTATGCTGGGGAAAGTACTTCTCTGGCTGCCTACTGTAGGACAAATGCGCTCCATTTCACACTTGATTCTGTCTTGGGTGATGGGGACGTTGGTGTGACTAATAAATTGATGACTTTCCTGAAAGAGACCTGACTACTCAGAGTTGTTATTATGAACTTGGTTGTCGTTTCGTTATTTAATCTCTCTCTCTCTCTCTCTCTCTCTCTCTATATATATATATATATATATATATATATATATATATATATATATATATATATATATATATATATATATATATATATATGATTTTATTTTTTTTCATGTTTTTGTATGTAGGGATAGGGTTTTTGTACATATGTATATACGTCAATACACTTTTATATATTTGTGAACAGCAGGAGGAGGTTACATTTATATAAATAAATATTATTATTCTTCTTTTGTTCAGGACCAGTAAATTTGTCATTGTTCCTTGTATGTATTTTTTTGCATAAATTTTATAAGTATTTGTTTTTTTTGTAGTAGTATAGTAATGAGTCTACATGTGATGTATAGATGGAAGTATTTGTCCTTGTACTATCCATGTACCCTGATGTAATGTTTAATACCTATTGTGTTTCATAATCATGAATAATAATTTAATATTTGTATGAAATATATGCAAATATTTCATATCATTTTTTTGGCTTTCATGATTATCGATTCTTGCTGGCCTAATGCCCCTTCAGGGTGACAGCCATTAAAAAAGAAAAAAATACCTATCATTCTTAATACCGACAGACCCTACCCCGCTTACTAATTTAGTGAGTTTGGTTTAGTGTTTTATCTTCTTAGCTCAAGTGAAGACAGTGATTTGTGATACTGCCTTTGTAGAAATATATATTTATCAATGATATATTTAACTATTATTCTACAAACAGTGTTATAAAGACTGGTTACTTGTCAGTGACATATGGTGTAATTGTGGTGTTTGGTATTATTTGAACTTAATTTATTGCACAGTGTGGGCGGCGGTACTTACGTTTGGAACCTGGCCTGAGGTTGGAGGATCAGCGAGATGCCCTGTGTCTCCTGTGTGTCTGGCGACCTTACTCCTTGACATGCAGAGCCTTGACAGATGTGTCAGAGATTGTGGAAAATGTTCCTGTGATACTGAAGGGATCTTTGTCTGCCAGTTCATGTGCTGAGCCTACTTGGTCCTGCCCTGCGTGACTGGCTCTTCAGTTTTTACTTTACATATACCTGCCTGGTCGTTGTGGCTGCTGTTATCCTCCACTATTATACATCAGGCTGAGGAATTGTGGAGAGTGACGGATTCGTTCTTTGATGTTCACGCTGCCTGTTTCGATTGCAAGAGAGCTTAAACTGTCTGTACTCTGGGGAGTTGATAACCTTTTATTCTTGTGGATGTGTGCTTTGAATACATTTTCCAGTCACCGCCTCTACCATCGTTTCCATTAAATAGTGTGAATGTTTGCATGATACAGGGATAGGTATATGTTTTATATATATATATATATATATATATATATATATATATATATATATATATATATATATATATATATATATATATATATGTGTGTGTGTGTGTGTGTGTGTGTGTGTGTATTGGTAATACACTGTAAAATTTATTATTGTCTTCTATTATCCTTGATGGTGAGTCGAGTCAGATGGCAAAAATATATATACTGTAGGTCACTTTCCAGACTCGACCCACAAGTGCCGAACCTACTGTAATTACGCACTTTTCACTTAGTTATTAGCAGATTCTCATCAATAAGACAACTTATTAACACTACATAGTTATTAAATTTTTCAATAAGAAAGTGGGGTTTGAGAAGTTTGATCATGGAATATTGGCTGAGAAAGAAACAAAGGAATTATTAGGAATTATTTTAGGCCGAGGCACTGGTAACAAGAACAAACTGAAAGGGCCTAATTAGATGCCATGGCCGAATAATAAAGGCTGATTTGCCTCTCCAAACTAGACATCCTGTATTGTTACCCAAGCATGATCATTTTGTACAGTTAATGGTTAAGGAAGCCCATGATTTGATTCTTCACAGAGGTGTGCAGCAGGTATTGGATCCCTAAAGGTAGACAAGTCATAAAGAAATATCTCAAAAGTTGTATTATATGTATGAGGTATGAACAACGATCATATGACTATCTAGGACCACCTGCCTTACCAAGGGATAGGGTAAATGTAAGTTGGCCCTTCAAGGTAACTGGAGTTGATTACACAGGGGTTATAACTGTTACGGGTGAGGGAACTCCCCATAAGGTGTATATATGTTCGTTTACATGCACCTATACAAGGGCAGTCCATCTAGAATAACAGAAAATTTAAGTTCAGAGACATTCCTGAATGTATTTAGAGGATTTGAAGCTAGAAGGTCTTGTCCTAATAAATTTATAAGCGACAACAGAATCAATTTCGTTGGAGTAGCACCTCTGCTTTTAAATATAATGAATGACCCAAAGGTTAAGTCGGCACTGGGAATCCGAAATTGTGCCTGGCAGTTCATATCTCCAAGAGCACCATGGCAAAATGGATTTACCGAACGAATGATTGGTATTCTGAAGCACTCCCTTAGGAAAACCTCACACCAGAGAGAGGTTGAGAACAGTGATAACTGAACTTGAGGCTAGAATTAATGATAGATCTTTAACCTATCTGGATGGTACTAGCGTTTCAATTGAGGCATTGACACCGGATCATATGTTATATGGCAGAAAGCTCCATGCGGTACCTTGTGTGGATATCCAGGAGGAAGTAGATGATCCTACAAGAGAAAATAATGAATTAGGACTAAACCTGCCTGAGGGATACCAAAGTCTGAAAAGGGTATTGGACACCTGGAATAGACTTTGGAGTGAAGAATATCTTTTGAGCCTAAGCGAAAGATTTTATTGGGCTCTGGCTGCCAGCAACAAGTCAGCTATAAACAGAGATGTGGTCTTAGTTAAAACAGAATAACCAAGATACCAGTTGCCATTAGCTAAAGTGATCTCCACGCACCCAGATTCAGAGGGGGTGTTGAGATTTGTAACAATTAAATGTAGAGGACATATCAACATAAAAACTATTGATGAACTGGTGCCCCTTCAGTTAACGGCTACCCCAGAGACAATGGATAGTGGAGAGCAATTGGGTCAAGATGCATGACCTAGAAGGGCCGCAGCACAGGGTTCTCGAAATGTATGGAGAGACCTACTGGGTAAGGGTCACATTACGTGATTCAGCATATCATTTTTTGCCTGACCCCAAACCTGTGGGAAATATTTTCCCCCAGAGCGGTTGCACTCTTTGGTTTTTACAATAGTTGTCCAAGATTAAAAGCAGAGGAAAAGCAGGAGAGCATTAATGACTAATTCAAGTGGTTTTATAACCCAAATATTACGTTTTCTTTAATAATTCTTATTATTAATAAATTAAATGCTAAAGTGTTTAACCTGTGTGGACAGCTATATTGTAAATACGTGTAAATACTTAGGAATTTTCCATTGACCTAACTGTGCTTGCATGGTACAATGACGTGTATCTTCAGGAGAAAACAGAGAAAGGTTTAATACATATTTACATAGATAAAGGGAATATTTGGCTTAAAACTAAGATAAATTTGGATTCGCCTTGTATATTTCATGAAGTAATTTAACTGTATTTAGGAATGTAAATAGTAAATGTTGGCATCTCAATCCTATGAGGGAGAAGAGACTCGCCATGTTTGCTCACTCTAGCACCTAAGCCCGTTCAAGCTGCATGCTGTAAAATACGCACCTAAGGACGCTGCATGCCCCAGGCAACTGAACGAAACATCAGGCCCGTCGTCATCTGTTCTTCCAACTCAGTCTAGCTAAGAAACCTTTATGATTTGGCCAAATCTGGGGGGAACTGGCTAGGAGATATGAAGAATAATTACTGGTGAGTTAGAATGTATATTATTCCTTAATCTCCCAAGATACTTATGTAAATTTACTACCACTCATTAGATAAAGGAGTGTATCAAAATATCTGACAAGTTTGAACTTGTGTGTGTGTGTTCTTACATAATTGTTCTTACCTATTTGTATCTTTACAGGAATGAGTCAAGCTCGTACTGTCCCGTGTCTTAAACCATATTTATCGTACATATCCTTAAATTTGTGAATTGTTTTGGCACACACTAATTCATTCGGTAGTGCATTCCATTGATCAATTGCTCTATTTGGGAAACTGAATTTCCTTACGTCTTTATCACCTCTCTTCTTAGGCAGTTTTTTTGCAGTGTCCTCTTGCTGATGCTTCTCCATATGTTGAGTAATCATTTATGTCTATTTTCTCCTTTCCTGATATGCACTTATATAGCATTATCACGTCACCTCTTTTCCTTCTCTCCTGTAGTGTTGGTAGTTCCAGTTTATTTAGTCTTTCTTCGTAGCTTAGATCCCTTAAGCTTGGTATCCATCTTGTAGCGGCCCTTTGAACTTTTTCAATCTTGTCTATATGGTTTTTGAGATGAGGACTGCAGACTACTGATGCATATTCCAGGGTTGGTCTAATGAGTGATGTTATTATCCTTCTTAGCATGTCTTCATTTATGTATGTGAATGCTATTCTCATATTTGCAAGCAGTGTATACATGTTCCGTACCTTCTCGCTGATATGGTCAGCCGGAAATAGTCTGTTATTGATAATCACACCTAGGTCTTTCTCTCTTTCTGATGTGCATAGGGTTTTATTTCCTAACTTATAATCCCAATCAGGTCTTTTTCCACTTTTACGAAACTTGATTACATGACACTTGTCCACATTGAATTCCATTTGCCATGTACTACTCCATCCATGAAGTTTATTTAATTCTTCTTGTAGCTCTTTACAAGAGTCTGTGTTAGTAATTCTCCTTTGTATTTTTGCATCATCTGCAAACATATTCAGATAGCTCTCATTTCCAGTGTTACTGTTTATATCATTTATATACACTAAAAACATGATTGGTGCCAGCACTGAACCCTGTGGTACTCCACTAGTCACTTCTTTCCATGATGAGTAGTTTCCTCTTAGCACTGTCCTCATTTCTCTTTTTATGAGAAAGTCTTGCATCCAACAAAACAGTTTGCCTCGAATTCCTCCTTGATGGTACAGTTTCCATAAAAGTCTTTGGTGTGGTACTGTGTCAAAAGCTCTCTTGAAATCTAAATAGATACTGTCCACCCATCCTTCCCTTTCCTGTATTGTGTTTGTTACTCTGTCATAGTAGCTCAACAGATTAGTAACACACGATTTTCCTTTTCTGAAACCAAAATGTCTTTCTGTTATCATACTGTGTTCTTCTAGATGATTTACCTAAGCTTTTCTTATAAGTTTTTCTAATACCTTCCTTACAACACTGGTCAGTGATACTGGTCGGTAGTTGAGTGGATTTTGTCTATTTCCTTTCTTGAATAAGGGGACAATATTTGCTTTTTTCCAAATATCAGGTAGTTTACCTTGACTCAAGGATTTCTTGATAATTAAAAATAATGGTTTACTTAACTCCTTTGCACATTCTCGTAATACCCAACATGAAATTTCATCAGGATCAATTGCTTTTCCTCTGTCTAATCTACTTAACTCCTCCTGTATTACTTTTTCTGCTATTTGTATATCTGGTAGTATGTGCGGGCATGCATGTTCCACATAGTCCCTCTCAAAATTTTTTTCTTCTGTAAAAACTAATTGGAAATTCTTATTTAGTGCTTCATAAATATCTTTCTCTTGTGTATAAGTGATTCCCTCGTCCGTAATGGATTGTATTATATCTTTTACTTTGGTTTTGCTTCTGATATAGCTGTAAAACAGCTTTGGTTGATCCCTACTTTTATTTATTATATCCTCCTCAAACTGTTTTTGGGCTTCCCTCCTTATTCTTGTATAGTCGTTTCTTGCCTGTTTGTAATTATTATACGCCCGTTCACTATTGTGTCTTCTGTATCTATTCCACAAAAAATCTTTTTTTTCTTTTGATTTTTTACATTCTGTATTGAACCATTTCTGTATTTTCTTATCTGCTTCTTTGTGCTGTGGGATGTACTTCTGGACTCCTATTTCATAAAATTCATAAAATTTTTATATACAGCATTTAAATCTTGTCCTCTAAGCTCATTTTCCCAATCAACTTCTAAGAAATACTTCTTTAGGTCTTGATAATTTCCCTTTTTATAGTTTAGGCTCTTTTTGTAACTGTCATTGCTGTTTACTATGTCATATGCTATCCTGAAGTTATAATTTAGTACTGCATGATCGCTTTTGCCGAGTGGAGGGTGATATATTAAACTGTCAATATCATTTTCTTGCCTAGTAAATATTAGATCTAGCACTGAAGGTACATCAAGTCCTCTTTTTCTGGTGGTTTCCCTCACATGTTGCGTTAAGAAAAACTCTTGTACGAGATCCAGGAGCTTTTGGTCCCAACAGCTTTCTTGGCTATTTATATCCAGAGTATGCCAATTTATATTTGTATTGAAGTCCCCAGTTAGTATAATTCTTTCCGATTTCTCTTCCATTTTATGTAGTAATGATCTTATACTCTGAATTGTACTCTCTGCCAGGTCCTCATATTCGTCTCTTTCCCATGTGTTTGATCTGGGTGGCATGTACAAATTGGCTACAATTACTTTACCTTCAGATGTGTCGATCTCTACGGCAATCATTTCTACTTGTGATGGTATATCTAGTTTTATTTCCTTGACTCTTAGATTTTTCTTAGTTAATATTATAATTCCTCCTCCTTTTTTAAAATTTCTGTCGCTTCTCCATATATTGTATTCCTCTAAGGTTAGTATGCCATTGGATATCCTTGGTGTTAATTTTGTTTCAGTTAGGCATATTATTTGTGGTTCATTTTCTCTGACTTAATCATTCATCTCTAGTAATTTAGATACCATTCCATCCACATTTGAGCACATCAACTTTATCATCTTGTTTATATACTTGTCATGACATGGTTCTACTACCTTCCTCCTTTTTCTTCCATCCTGTTTGTGTACCACTTTCGTACCTGCAATCCTATTACTTTGTAAAAAAATGTCTTCTTCTCCTCTTCTGATCTTCCCTCATTTTTTGTATTTGCTTCCTCCCTCTTCTCTTTCAGTAATTCCAGTTCCTCTTGTGTTAGGCATCTTTTTATCCATACATTTTTGAACTCCTCTTTTTCGATAAGATTCTTTGCATTTTTTAGTATCTCTTCCACAGTGTTTACACTCTGGAAAGTCACCTTTAGAGGTCTTGTCTTGCTTTTCTCGTACTTCCCTAACCTTTTGTGTTCCTCTATGTCTTTACTACAGATTTCCTCTGATACTTATTTCAGTAAGCTCATTACATTTGCAATCTCCTTTTTGTCTCTTGTGATCTTGTTTTTTACTTCTTCCTCTTCTATACCAGTGATTACTATAGATTTGTTTATCTCTACTAAATCTCTGACGAACTTTGGATTGTTTTGGATTATTCTTTTCACTTCCTTTTTAAATGCTTTTTTCCTCCACCCTTGTTTCTAAGTCTTTCTATACTTTCACCATTTCAGCATAGGTGGTTTCTACATCATTTTTGTAGCTTTGCACAGCTTCATTCACCTGTGTTATCTTCTCCTCAATATCAGTGCTCTGGTCCATAAGACTGCTTGCTTGCCTAATTGTCTCTGTGTCATTTTTGAACTCTTCCATAACACTCTCGTGATTGAGTAGTGTACTTGCCATTTCACTCAATTTCTTCCTAAGCGTACTCAATTCCACTGTTAGTTCACTGATGGTTGTGTCTTTCTTATTGGCCTCCCTTCCTAGTTTTTCTATCTCTTCCTTTTGCAAGTGTGTGTGTGTGTGTGTGTGTGTGTGTGTGTGTGTGTGTGTGTGTGTGTGTGTTTGTGTGTGTGTCATTTTGTTACAGCGTTTTCCTCTTCTTTTACCGTTTTATCAATTATTTCCTTAAATCTGATACATGGTACCAAGAATCATATGCTCGTACCAGAAAACATTACATCCTTTACATAGCCTTTATTTTTGCCACATCCAGTTGCGTAATGCTGTCTATCCCTCTTGCTTTTTAATATTTATAGTGTGCAAGCGACATTCAAAGACATTTATCAAAATTATAGAGAGATTTTCTCACAGACTTTTTACAATCCACATTTGTCATTTTTGTACTTTCCTGTGGCCTTTTTTTTTACTACAGTAAATTCCACCAGCTTTTTTTTTTTTTTTTTTTTTTTTTATCTCTGTTCACGTGTCTTTGTAACATGAAGTTCCTTGAATGAAACAAAAAATTTTGAGGTCCAGGAATCTCCTTGAATGAAACGAAACATTTTTGAGGTCAAAAATCTTTTCTTCACGTTCAGTTATATTCAGATTGCTGCCAATTTTGACGTTTGCCAAAATTATAATACTCATATGTGTGAAATCCCACCTGTATCCTTTCCATTTTGTATTATTTCCTTTTAGTACTGTCCAGGTGCATATATTCCAGGTGTGCCAGGTGTGCTGTCCATACCCTCAGCAAAAAGCATTATTATGCTCACCCAGTTGTACAAATCATCACAGTACAAAGGTACTTTTCCCACTCATGAAGCAAACAGGCAGTTCATAGCACTACATACCTATAACAAGCTCAGTCTAAATGTGACTGTATAGACAGTGTAGATAAGAGCAGACAGTGGAAAGAGCGAATGTGAGCGTTTCTGCACAAACACGTGACCAGTGTTTCTGTTCATGGCTGAAGAATTCACTTAAGATCACTGCCTGAGCATTATATAGATATTATATATGGGGAATCTTCATTTCATTGTGAAGATAGGTATGCAGATTAACCACAGGAAAAATGAAAACCGAGACAGTAATTATTTACGTGTATTTCATACTCAGAAAGAGTGACACAGAAACATGAGAAGGGAGGTCTTACACACCAGCAGCAGGGAGGGACACAGAAAAAAAGGGAACCTGACCTGACGTAACCCCATCTCATCTTACCAAGCCTATACAACCACTGTTTGTGGTTTTAATTACATAGCTTCCCAGTACCTCTTTTGTGGCAAATGCATCATGTTTACTTAGTATATATATTTTTTACGTCTTATTTTTTTTCATTTTGGTCAACATTAGCTATTTTATTTATGTTCTTGATCATTCCTAATGCGAGTTATGTAATAGATTTTTTGTTACTCTTTTATGCACACTAGATATAAATAATAGTTGTTTTTGTACCAAGGTCTGATAATACAAGGTGGGATCGAGACATCTCACTGATAAAGGAAAAGACGTTTGTGCTGGCGTTGTTAATATCACCAGCCTCGCGTCCCTAAACGACAGTTATTTGCTTTCAATATTTATTTTTGTAATTCCACAGCTTTTCAGTACTGACAGTTAAAATTTATATTACATCAAAGAACATTCACATGCACTAGATACAAGCATACTGCTAATGTTGAGCCTCCATAAAGTGTCCTAAGCACAAAGGTCCGCATTCTCGTCGGTTAAGGAGGCTCCCTATTACCTCTTCCTTAGCTATATATTGTCAGATATGGGTGGCTAATATCCTTTGGTATAGCATGTATGTAACGTGAAGCGAGATATGAAGCATATACTTAACACAGAAGAGGAGAGTAAGGTGTAATAAGTAAAATAAATATCAGGAAGAACTATCAGGGGGCGTCCTTAACTGACAAGAATACGGGCCAAAGAATACACCTTTCTATAATAATCTGTAGCTAACCAATCACATTTTCATTATCTGCATTTACTTAACATTACTACTACCAGTGTCGTGGTTAGCCTATGAATAAGTACGGCAGGGCTATTCAACTACTCTAGAAGTTGGGCCACATTATGAAACTCAGATTAACAAAAGGGCCATACATTATTATACCTGTCCTTTTTTCCCTCTGTTTCAACACATATACATAGAAAACAAAAAGGAAACTAATATATTATTTGCGTTTACATTTTCCGCTAGATACATGAATAAAAAGAAAAACGCAAAACTTTCTGTTTTATGCATATTTTTTTGTTTATTTTCATTCTTCAGAGTTGGTCAAAGGGCCAAACAAAAACGACTCAAGAGCCGAATTTAGTCCCCCGACCGCCAGTTGAGTAGCCCTACGGTATAAATTTCATCACCATCATCCACCCTTGAAATAGGGTTGTTTGGTTCCTGCCTCAAAGTATGGCTACTTCTGTCCACATTAACCCCTGCACTGGTCCTGCAGAGGGACGCCTTCAGGTGGTGGCGTGCTTAAAACCAGGTCGCTCAACTGCCGGGTTGTACAAAATCCCCTCAGCTACTTTCCCGTCCATAGAAAGAAGGGGAGTTAAACTGCAGATTTGCTTAAGACTGCAGCCCACCGGGATTACATTTCAAATGAACTTAGGGCTACAAATGCTACTACTGCTACTGACCCCTACACTACGGCAATGTATGCATTCTATTCTAGCTGCCTCCAGATGACTGTATTGAAAATAGAAAAGATCTTTGGTATTGAAGGGATTAATGACAGTGACATCTCATTAAACCATTTTCTAGTCTCCTCAAAGCTTAATGTAATAGTCTGTAGGTAGCAAGTACAAAGAGAATGAGGCATTGCATTAAAGTTATCAGTAGTTGTCTGTCCTTTGCCCCTGATGGCAGTGCATAATTAAAAATCCTTCATCATTCTCTTCTCCTTGGCCCGTTTTCTCATAGCGTAAGGAGGTTCCCTGATATCTCTTCCTTAGCGATTTATTTTGGGATATGACTGAGTAATATTCCCCTGTAGGTTATTCATGCAGATTATGGCGAGATCAGAAGGATTTATATAACACAGGCGAGGTCAGTAAGGTGTAAGAAACTTAATAAAGTGCACGTGAAAACGTGTCAGGGAGTTTCATAAACCGCCAAAAATACTGGCCTTCAGAATATATCATAATGACATTGACCTCATTCCATAGATCATTCCAGAATACAGTATATAAGTTTCAGGTGGGCATTATATGCAACAGTATTGAAGTACTTCCCTAACACCTTTTCCTAAACGGTTTGCTTTGCTTATTGCGCCTTACCGTCCCATTGCTTTATAAATCTTTCTAGTATCACGATGCTCTGACTAAATAGGGTACGATGGGATATTAGCAAGCCATAACTAAATTGCCAAGAAAGAGGTGCTAGGAAGCCTCCTTTCTCGACGAGAATATGTCCCACTGACACATGTATGTTCCCTAAGTTTAACCAATACATAGCGGAAAAATTGAACCATCTGAAACACGCAATAGTAAAAATATTTTTTTTCATTGTTTTTCGTCAGATGTAACTGTTCTTCAAATGGAAAAGGGAAGATATAGTTGTATCTTTCATTAAAAAAAAAATCGGTGCATACTTGGTGCGAAACAGTCTGACACCACGAACGATGGCTACTGGAAACTGACCCCTCCAAAATTTTTTCCCACGATGGTTAGCCCCCACTTTTCTTTAGGGTGCTACAAAATTCATGCTTTTAATATTTTCCGATCGATATTGTTGTTGTGTGAACAATCAGATGATGACAAAAAATAATTCATGGGACTGCACATATTATATAGATTATTTCGGATGATATATCATCGTGCCGCTCCTGAGTGATGCAGTTTTGATCAACTGTCCTTAACCATGTTTACTTCATATTTAGTCACTACACATATTCGGATTTAAATACTACTGATCTTGAAATGTCTTCATAGGGGAATTCTGTTGTGTTATTAATAGTTCTAAGTGCGTAATTTAACATCCAAATTGTATGATGTATCATACAAGGAGTCATTGACACATACACAGGAATATCTTCTGTTTGTGCCATGTGCCTCCTTGCCTCTATTGACTTGGCAGCATTGCAGTCTGAGGGGATTAAACCTTTACAACCATTGCCTCTTTTAAAGTTATGTTTCCCTCTGCGTAGTTCTTCTCCGCGTGGTCTGTTCTGGATGTGACCCTCCTGCCTCCAGCGCCTGATCCACCTGCTGACGGTGGCAGCACTGGTGCCTGTCTCCCGGGCTATGGCACGAGCTGACATGCCGCCCACCCACAGCCACACAAAGTTCCCGCGCTCACTCAAGCTGGTGGACCGAGGGAACTGCATTCTGGTTCTGTGGATTGTTTTGCAGTCAGTAAAGCGCTTACTTATCGCAACCTCAATAGACGTCCAATAAACATAGGCAATGCTTCGCTGTTGTAACCCTCCACTGACCAAGCACATACCCCCCACATCCCTATACATCAAACCAAGTGCATAATGGCCCATACCCTGTATAACACAGCCCCGCTGCAGGGGTCACCTTGATATGGTGGTGGGGCTTGAAGCGTGGTTGGCAGTGCCACCTATTTGGAGGCCTGCCTACCTTTGTAGAGTCCGGCATTTGCCTGCCTCGTGGACCTAGCACCCCCTACATTACTGGTGGAGAAAGCCTGGTGGTGATGTTAGTCCTTGCTCATTTGCCAACTAGTATAGGACTGTTGCCTCCCCGTTTGTTTGCCTTGCGTGGCATCCTGTAATGCTGGGAGATGGGAGTCCTGGGGGCTAAGTGATGCTGCACGATGTGCCCTGCAGCTAACAATACACCTCTTTGGTCCCTTATTTTGGCTATACGGGTGGCCTGGTTGGGCCCGACCAG
Organism: Coenobita brevimanus; assembly: GCF_032717465.1. Classification (NCBI taxonomy): domain Eukaryota; kingdom Metazoa; phylum Arthropoda; class Malacostraca; order Decapoda; family Coenobitidae; genus Coenobita; species Coenobita brevimanus. The sequence continues at coordinate 43,636,538 of NC_136999.1, read as the reverse complement.
GTCATTTGGAAGGTCATGCATTGACTAGGGTCAATTGGGCACTGGGGGGCCTGGTGGCTTCTATCATCCTGGAGTCACACTTGTTCGGGACCCCCGGTGGTTACCCGCATATACTCTCTTGCTACTTCTGGGGTCACCAGTGTTATCCCTGGCATACGATCTCCCCTTGTTGGGCTCCATGGTGAGTTGAGGGGTGGGGAAATGAGGATTATTTATTGATATACGGAGGGGAATGTTATTAAATCTCTTGATGCTGCTGCATGTGGCCCTGACCATTCTTCGGACACTTCTTCAATGTTTGTCACTCTGGAGACTTTCCAGGCCCCTGGGGAGTATCCTCCTCTGTCCCAGCATTCTGCTGCATCTGGGAGGCATTCCCGTCTGGTTGGTGTGGCTCTGAGTATGGCCCCAGAAGAAATGGTGCCGGCATCATATGCCAAGTATCTGGTACTGAAATCCACTGTGGGTAGATCAGGGCATATTAACTTTTTTCATTTGCACCATGCCATTGTTGTGGCCTGTGTCTGGGAACCTAAAATCTGTTCCCAGGGGGGATAGAAGCCTCCTTGTTGAGGTGTCGTCCCCAGAAGAGAGCTCACGATTAATGAATATGACCTCTGACTATTGTGCAGCTGTAATCTGTGCTCCTCACAATACGTTTAATTGATTTAAGGGTGTCATATTTTCCCATGACCTCCTTCAATACTCAGAGGCACAGTTGTTGGAGGAACAGAGGTCTTCTGGTGTGGTAACTGTTGAGCACCTGCACAAGAAAATAGAGGGTATCTTGACCCCGACACCCACCTTGTTCCTGACATTTGACAGGCTAACGTTGCCTAGATCTGTTAAACTAGCTTGGCTCTCATTCCCTGTTAAGCCATACATGCTGACCCCAAAGCAATGCATCCACTGTCGGGGGTATGGTCACTTTAGCCGATTTTGCCGTCATGCACAGGCAAAATCGGCGTCTCCTGTGGCGGACCAAGCCATACCAGCAACTGTACAGGACCCCTTAAATGCTATCTCTGTGGGGATCCTCATGCTGTCTCTTCTAAAAGCTGTCCAAGATACTGCCTTGAAAAGGAGATTTTGTCCATTCGTACACGTGAAAGGGTTTCGTTTCATGAAGCAAAAAGGAGAGCCCAGACTCTCTTCTTTCGGCCTGGGGTTACTTATGCTTCTGTCCTTTCTGGAACGCCAGTGCGTTGCCCTGTATATCAGAGGCAGCCCCGACCCGTTCCAGTACCCACTCCTTCAACTCGTGATTTGCAGAATGCTGTCCCCATGGTTAGTACTGTTGGTGAGAATGATGTTTGCCCAACCACTGCTCCGACTGTTTCCTCTCCCATTATGGTAGCTGATGGCTTCCACACTTCTATGGTGGTGACAGATGTCCACGATGACCGGACTTCTTCTCCCGTCTTAACCAGTATTCCCGAGGCTCCATCTGTACCTGGCAAACGTCACCATTGTTCGTCAGAGTCCTCTGAGCATGAAGACCGGCCACCTAAGGTCTCTGTGGTCGAACCTTGTGTTGCACCTCTCCTTTCCTCTGCCCAGCAGGCTAGCGAATCTAGCCAGGTGACAGCTGAAGCTGATGGTTCACCTCTGGTCTGGTCCCCACCTGGGGATGTTGTTGGACAGCTCGTTGGTGCTTCAGATCTGAAGCATAGGATGGCCTTCCCAAATGATTCAAGTCCCGTGAACTCTACTTCCACTTCTGGGGCTTCTGTTGGGGGCAATGGATGTCCTACATCTCCAAACGCGGCTCCAAGCCACCTTGCAAACAAACTGGAATGCCCACTCGAAGAAGGAGAGTTGTAAACCTTACTTCCTCGTCCTCACATTTGCCTCCCCCAAAGGGCTTTCATAATAATCAGTTCAAAAATGTTTCCTTGTCAGGTGTACAGTTCCGCACTTAATCATTATCCCTCTACTATGGGTTGTATCACCCAGTGGAACTGTTGGGGTTTACATGCTAACTGTGAGGAAATGTGCCATTTTATTTCTTAATTTACTCCTCTGTGCATGTGCATCCAGGAGACCATGGTAGGTGATGCTATTGCTTCCGGTCCTTCTGGCTACCATGCCTTTTATTCTGATCCTGTGCCAGGCCAAGGTCGTCATGGAGGTGCTGCTATCTTCCTTCACCAGGATATTCCATACAGTCATCTGGACATCTCCACTTCGGATGTTTTCATATCGGCAGTATACAGTTGCAGTCTTTATCTTCCTCCTACTGCTACTGTTGAAAGGGCGGCTCTGGAACGCCATATTCATGGCCTTCCTTCTCCCTTTCTGTTACTAGGAGATATGAATGGTCACCATCCACTATGGGGAAACAGTGAGGCCAACTCCCGGGTTGTCATGCTTGCCTTTTTAGTGGAATATGAGGAGCTGGGCATTTTCTTCTTCGATAAAATTACTTATTTCCGTAGCCAGACAGGAACTTTTACCGCAGTTTATTTTCCCTATTCGCAGCTGATGCTGTTTTAGATTTTAACTGGGATGTGTTGCCAGACCTTTATGGCAGTGACCATTTTCCATTACTCATAACTGCTAGTGTAGATGGACCTCAGCCACGTCTTCCTCACTGGCTTCTGGATAAGACTGACTGGTCATGTTTCAGGGAATTAAGTTCCACTTCCCTTTCTGTCAGTGAGTTTGGCTGTCTTACTGAGGCAGTGTCATTTTTCACTGATGTGTTGCACTCAGCAGCCTTTTTATCTGTTCCAAGAAGGAGGGGTCAGATTCCTAATTGTCCTGTTCCTTGGTGGAACTCTGAGTGCAGTTCCACAGTGAAAGCCAAACGAGTCGCTTTCTCGTGACTTCATTGTCACCATGGGGATCCCCAGTATTTGATGGTGTATCAGAGGGCACGAGCTCATATGAGGCTGGTTTTAAAGGAGACCAGGCATTCATCCTGGAAGGGCTGTATTTCCTCCATCTTTTTTTTTTTTTTTTTTTTTTTTTAATGCGAGGAAGAAGGAACCAAAGGCCATGAGCCCGCAGTAACAGTTCCCTCCAAGAGAAAAACAAAATACAATAGAGAGCCAAATTCAAGATCCGATCATTTTGAGATGCCTGGACACACTGCGTTTGAAAGACTGGAGATCATAGGCAGGAGGAAATACAGACAGAGGGAGACAGTTCCAGAGCTGACCTGTTGCATGAATGAAAGACTGGGAGTAACGGTTAACTCTTGCATTAGAGAGTTGGACAGAAAAGGGATGAGAGTTTGCTGCCAGACGGGTGCTACGCGCCCGTCATAGAGGTGGAGGAATGCAAGCAGACAGTTCAGAGGAGCAGTGACCATTAAAGTAGCGATAGAAAAGAGATAAAGATGCAACAGTGCGGCGAAGAGACAGAGGTTGAAGGGAGTCAGTAAGAGGAGGAGAGTTAATGAGACGAAAAGCCTTTGACTCCACCCTATTGAGAAGAGCTGTATGTGGGGAGCCTCCCCACACATGAGAGTTGTACTCCACACAGGGGCGGATAAAAACCTCTGTATAGAGTCAACAATTGTGCAGGGATAAAGAAAGAGCGGAGTCGGCTTAGCACACCCAACCTCTTGGAAGCAGATTTTACAAGAGATGTAATATGATCTTTCCAAGATAAGTCCCGAGTAAATGAAACCCCAAGCATGTTCAAGGATGATGCAGGATTAATCTGAATATTATTAAACATTAGTGGGTATACCTGTGGAAGATTTTGTCGGGTTGATAGGTGTAAGAACTGAGTCTTAGAAGCATTAAAGACAACCATATTATTTTTACCCCAGTCAGTAATATGAGCCAAGTCAGACATTAGGTGTGCCATAGCCTCATCCCTTGTTTCTTGAAGTAACTGTTGAGATGGGCGTTGCGGGAACCGAATGGAAAGGTGAAGGGTGGAGTCATCAGCGTATGAGTGGATAGAGTTAGATGTATAGCTTAGAAGATCATTGATGAATAAAAGGAAGAGAGTTGGTGATAGGACAGAGCCCTGAGGAACACCACTGTTGATAGATCTAGGAGAAGAACGATGGCCGTCTATGACAGCAGCTATAGAACGACCAGAAAGGAAGCTAGCGATGAAGGTACAGATAGAAGGATAGAAACCGTAGGAGGGCAGTTTGGAAATTAAAGATTTATGCCAGACTCGATCGAAAGCCTTTGAGATGTCAAGTGCAATGGCAAAGCTTTCGCCAAAGTCCCGAAAGGAGGATGACCAGGAGTCTGAAAGGTAGGTGAGAAGATCGCCAGTGGAGCGTCCCTGACGGAACCCATACTGACGATCGGAAAGAAGGTTGTGATAGGAAAGATGCCTTAAAAATTTTTATAAAGAATTGACTCTAAAACTTTTGAAATAAAGGACGTTAAAAGCAATTGGACAATAGTTGGAGGGTTGGGAGTGGTCACCCTTCTTTGGGACTGGCTGAATGAGAGCAAACTTCCAGCAAGAAGGAAAGGTACAAGTTGACAGACAAAGGCGAAAGAGTTTGCCTAGGCAGGGTGTAAGCACAGAAGCACAGTTTTTGAGAACAACAGGAGGGACCCCATCAGGCCCATATGCCTTGTTAGTACTGAGGCCAGTAATAGCAGAAAATACATCAACTGAAGAAATTTTAATGTCAGCCATGAGGAAGTCAGAGGGGGGATGTGATGGAGGAACAGCACCGGAATCGTCTAAGGTGGAATTGGAGGAGAAAGTCTGTTAAAAGAGATCTGCTTTATCAGTAGAAGAAATAGCTACAGAACCATCAGAGTAGAAAAGAGGAGGGAAGGATGATGAGGTAAAGTTGTTAGAAAGATTTTTGGCAAGGTGCCAGAAGGAGCGGGAAGAATTCGAGTTGGAGAGTTGAGAGCATTTAGTATGGATGAAATTATTTTTAGTAGAGCGAAGAACAGACTTAGCACGATTCCGGGCAGAAACGTAAAGATTATGTGATTCAGGGGTGGGTTGGCTCCGGTACCTTTTGTAGGCCTTCTCCTTGTTGCGGACAGCATTAGAACAAGCGTGATTAAACCAAGGCTTTCTTGCATTAGTCAAAGGATATGAGAAAGGAATGTATGCTTCCATGCCCGAGAGAATAACCTCCGTAATGCGCAAGGCACACTCAGATGGCTCACGGCCATGGAAGCAATAATCATTCCAGGGAAAATCAAAGAAGTACTGCCTGAGGGCCTCCCAGTCCGCAGCTCCAAAATGCCAGGGACGACGTTTCCCTGGAGGGTCCGCAGGCCGTACTGGAGCGATAGGACAGGTTAAGGTAATAAGGTTGTGATCGGAGGAGCCCAACGGAGAGAAAAGATTAACAGAGTAAGCTGAAGGATTAGTTGTGAGGAAGAGGTCAAGTATGTTGGAGCTCTCTCCAAGGCGGTCAGGGATACGGGTAGGGTGCTGTACAAGCTGCTCTAGGTCATTAAGGATAGAAAAGATGTAGGCTTGTTCACCAGGTGGATCCGTGAAAGGAGAGGAGAGCCAAAGGTGGTGGTGAACATTGAAATCTCCAAGAATGGAGATTTCAGAGAAAGGAGAAATGGACAGAATGTGTTCCATCGTAGAAGTAAGATAGTCGAAGAATTTTTGATAGTCAGTAGAATTAGGGGATAAGTAAACAGCACAGATATATTTAGTCAGAGAATGACAGGAAAGCCGAAGCCAGAGTGTGGAGAATTCAGAAGAATCAAGTTCAGGAACACGAGAGCAAGATAAGTCGTTGCGTATGTATACACAACAGCCACCTTTGGCTTTGAAATGAGTATAGAGAAAGTAGGAGGATACAGAAAAGGGTTTGCTGTCAGTTGCCTCAGACAGCTGAGTCTCCGTTAGAAAAAGTAGGTGAGGTTTAGAGGAGGAGAGGTGGTGCTCAACAGAGCGAAAGTTAGATGAAAGGCCGCGAATGTTGCAGAAATGAAGAAGAAGAGAGTCAGACAGTGGTTCCAGGCACCTCGAGTCGTCACCGGGAGAGGGGCAGATGGCGGGGGCATTTATGGTCCCCCCCCCCTGGGGACTCCGAGGCTAGGTGAATTGACGCCATTTTGGTAAATTTTGAATAGGAAGTGTAGTGTGTACTGTGCATGTAGTTTGGTGAAGATAGATAGAGAAATTTGTACTGGAGAGCATGCTGGCCTACTCTCTGTGTAACTGAGACACTGAAAAAGTTCAGCAAAGGGGGATGGTCAGGAACTAGTCCTGAGGGCTGATGAAACGGGAGCTCCAGCACTCCCTGTCATCAGCTTTCCATCCACCTCGGGAGTACTGCCCTGCTCGACTGGTGCTACAGTCTACTCCATCTGTTCAATGACTTCCGTCACTCTGGTGTTGAACCGGGTAAGGAAAATTTTAGAAATGTTTACTGTTTCCTCCCCTCCTGTTTTATCGGCAGCAGGAGGAACTGTGGCTGATCCTTTCACTGTTGCAGAGTTCCTTGCTGATCATTTTGTCAGTGTGTCACAGAAGGATACAGATATGCCTTTGACTTGCCACCGTAGGCGCTTAGAGTCTTGTTGTCTCAGTTTTGCATTTTCTGGGGGAGAATCTTACAATATTCCATTCTCTGTTTGTGAACTCCAGGCGGCTTTGTCACAGTGCCATGATTCCTCATCTGGTTGTGATATTTCCTTATGCATTTTTACCTCACTTGTCTAATGAGTTCCTTTTGTATTTGCCTTCATTATTTAATAAGATCTGGTGTTCTGAGGAGTTTCCGGGTTGTTGGGGTGTTGCTGTGGTTATTGCCATCCCCAAACCAGGTAAGGACCATCTACAGGCGATGAATTATCTGCCTATTTCTCTGACGTCTTGTATATGTAAAGTTCTGGAAATGATGGTCATTATTAGGCTTGTGTGGTTTTTGGAGAGAAGTGACTTCTTATCTCCTGCCCAGTATGGTTTTCAAAAATTGCCATCTACCTCTGATGCACTACTGTCCTTGGAATTTTGTGTGTGAGGCTTTCTCCACTAACCAACACCAGGTCACGGTCTTCCTGGCGTCATGGCATATTACTTGCTCTTCATGAATTTTGTCTCAGTGGGGGCTTGCTTATTTTGTTTTCAGCAGTTTTTATCTAATCGTTTTTTAAGGGTCCGAGTGGGAGAGTGCTTTCTAATGCGCATGCACTAGAAGATGGGATACTGCAAGGGAGTATCTTTAGTGTTACTCTCTTTGTGTGGCCATCAACAGCATAATCAGTGTACTTCCTGATGATGTACAAGGCTCATTATATATTGATGATCTCTTAATTTCCTTCACCGCATCTAGAATGTCTGATAGGGAGGAAGTTGCAGCTGGCTCTTAATAGAATTTCTGACAGGGCAGAGTTTTGAGGATTTCCGTTTTTCTTCAACAACGACAGTGGCATTTTTGTCATCTTCAGGGGGTTCACCCAGACCCTGACTTATATCTCTAAGGTCGGAGAATATTCTGTGTGGAAGAGTCATGATTTCTTGGTCTTCTGTTTGATAGACGACTAACCTGGGTTCCTCATATTCTTCTGTTAGGATGGCTTGTCTTAAAGCTTTGAGTCTTTTAAGAGTTTTGGCTCATACCTCTTGGGGTGCTCACTGTCAGAACCTCCTCCTCTTGCATAGATCTCTTATTCTTCTTAAAGTTGAATATTGGTGTGAGATCTACTCCTCTGCAACAGACGCCCGTCTCTCGTTGTAAAGTTCTGTGCATCATACTCGTGTATGTCTGGCAACAGAGGCATTCAGATCATCTCCGATTTCAAATTTGTTGGTGGATTCTGGTGTACTCCCCTTGGATTTGCAACGCCAGTCATTGATGATGAGGTGTCGATATGGTCTTCACCATATTCCAGACTCAATTTCTTGTTCCATCATCTCTCAAGATTCACGATCTTCTGTTTATGACACCCGTCCTAGTTTCCCAAAGCCCTTTGGTTCCATATGTTAGCCCTTTCTGTTCCGAGACTGGCAGTTTGTCCTCATCGAATCCCAATGGTGGATATTTGCCTACTCCCTTGTATGACATTTTGTAGGTCTGCTGTTGGTAAAAAGGGCTCACTTCCCTCTCAGGTGTCCCTCTCTCTCTTTTTAGAACATGCCCCCAATCATGAGGATTCAGTCCCCTTCTATACTAACCGGTCTAAGACTGATGCTGGGGTAGGTTTTGGTGTTGTCTTCCTTTCCTTTAGTAGAGGCAGTAGCCTTCCTGGTATTTCTTCAGTGTATACGTTCGAACTGGCTGCGATTTTATATTCTCTCAAAATCATTTTTACTCTCCCCTGATCTGTTTTTTGTGTTTTTAGTGACTGCCGTATTGCTCTTTCTGCCCTGGAGTCTTTTAATGCACCCCATCCATTGGTTTTATTAATTTTTGAGTGGCTTTTTCTTCTTGGTCATCGTGGCCGTCATGTGGACTTCTGATGGTTCTCTCACATGTTGGTGTGGTGGGCAACGAGAGGGCAGATATATTAGGTAAATCTGCATCTTCTCAGCAGCCCCCAACTGACTATAGACTACTTGCTTCCTGCTTACTTGCAGTACAATTCGTATGTTTTGGCAGAGACACTGGGATGGTATTACTTATAATAAACTAAAAGAAATCTTTCAGAGAGTGATTGTGCCAAGGGTTCTCCCCCCCATGCCTCAGCGATTGGAGGTGGCGCTTGCTGGGCTTCACATTGGGCACTCTCAGCTTAGTCATGGGTTCCTGATGAGTGGTGGGATTCAACCATATTGTGATGATTGCCCTGTTCCCCTTACTGTCCGGCACCTGCTGGTTGAGTGTCCGAGTCTGCAGGACCTACGTCAGAGATTCCTCCACAGGCATAAGGAGGCTTTCTCTTGTATTTTGTTTTTCTCTTGGAAGGAACAGTGTTTGCGGGCTCATGGCCTTTGGTTCCTTCTTCCTCACATAAAAAAAAAAAAAGATGATGCCTACTGTCTCTCCTTGATGCTTTGTAGAGCCTCTAGCAATTTTACTGATGTTTTTAGTTTTCTTCATGAGGCGGGCCTCCTTCCTTTTTTATAAGTAATTGAATTATTATAAACTATTCTTTTGATATTTTCTGTGTTTTATTTTTCTTAACAGGTATTAAGCTTACTTTGAAATATGGGCTTTTTTTATGTCTTATCTTTTATCTTGTTGTCCGGCGGCACATAACTCTGGCAGTTGCACTGCCAGATTTCAGTTTCATTCAGTCAGTCAGTCAGACATTAATATTTTAGTACTTATCCATGGTAGTAATGAAGTTATGAGCAGATTTAAGGAAATTAAGACTCGTCCATTTTTCATTTAGGCAGCCATTTTTTTTTTTTAATGAAATAATAGGTACAGTCATGAAACTTCATACGTGATTAGATATTCTTATAATAATTTATCATGTACACTTTCTCTCTCCTAAGTGTAATACTTGCAGTTTTAATAGAAAAATGCATTAAAATAATCAGTTTTATGTATTTCTGTAATTTCATATTATAATATAATCTCACGGCATTCCAACTACTATAATGTACCAGGAGGCATATTAACACATATTCCTGAAGAGTTTAAAGTCTGTGCCTGTATTAGTTTCTGAATCTTAGCCCGGAAATGTTTTTTTTCTCCTTTTTAATTTAAAAAATATTTAAGACTCAGCACTCTACCTATCTAAAGCCACCAATTCACTTTAAGACACACAACTCTGTGAAATTTCGTGACTCTATAGTGAATACTTTCTGAGTTCTGGTCCGCAAATGAAATTTGTACACCAGGCCAGCCACCCTGCCACCCAACTCTGCAGACAGACACCTATTGATCACAGAGATATCAACACCCTCCTCTGACTCTGTCAGGTGGAGGGTAACAATGGAAGCATCTCTTTTGTCTACAAGGAACCACCGAGTTTGCAGGCCCCCGGCCTTTGGTTCCTTCTTTCATGCATTAAAAAGAAGTTACTTATATGAAAATTCAAAATAAATAAATACATATCCTAAAATAACAAAATAAAGCTATCATTCTTGCTATCGCCAGTCGAATTCATCCCGTTAGAGGTGGCCACAAAGGAATCGCCTCAATGTCACCAAATCCTCTACAATATATGTTGTTTTGTCTCTCCATCTCACACCTCCTTCTCGCATATACCTCTTCGTCCCATCCCTCAATCTCATCCTGAAGTCTTCCCCTCCTCCCTACCCCACCACCACACTCATACGCTCTCCTAGTCAGTCTCTTAGTTAACATTTTCAACTGTTATTGTAACAAAATCAGATACTTAGATAGGTTGCTAATCCTCCGTGTGTCCCTTTAGCGTTCAACCCTGTGATTATGGGATTACTTCCATTCATACATGATATCCCTTCCAAAAATGCATTTACTGTACTATTTTAACCTTGAATTGGCTCCGGTTTTCGCTCTTTTCCAGCTCATATCATGTAAGTCAGTGGAGGAGAAAAACAATACATTGGCTTTACATCTATTCCATTGCACTTATTCTTGACTGGCATCATAATTTTAAATTTATTTTTGTAACTCAGTGTAGGGTTGGGGCGGCCTCCAGGGAGACAGTGCCATAGTTTTTAAGTTAGAATATGAAGTTTCACATAATGGTAGATCTTTACTGGGGAAACACTTATGAATGGTGAGATTCCTAAAGGACACCCCTCACGGGAGGGGGGGACCCACGGGGGTCCTGAACAAAGTTTTTATGCATGGTCATGGATTTTAAATTGGGAACACGAAACTTTGCATATTGGTCGACCTTCACCCCGGCCACGTTTTAAGCAGGATACAACCCCCGATGGTTACTTCACACGCGGAGACTATTCCCGGTGGTGGGACGCGTTTTTTTTCATAGTTGTAGGCGTTCACCCTGATCAGACAATATAGAGGGAGGGATCCCTGGGGTTCACTCTTGTGCCTCCCCCTGAGTGATTTTTTAATATTTTTTTTGCCTCAGTATTGCTGAGGTAGGTGCGGGTATCAAAGGGGCCCTTTGTCTTTTTCGCCTGCATTTCTGTTGTTCTGCTTGACCACAAGATATTGATTGATTAATCTGTCAAAAGTCGAATGGAATCCCAGAGTACTTCTTCCACACGTCTGTCAAATATGCAGCACATCTTCTCTTAGCAACTTAATTTTTTTTTTTTCGTACACATTGTTATATATTCTAATGCCATTTCTGTTGCTGTTGTTGTTGTTGCTGCTTTTTCTCCATCATGGTATGCCTGGCCACAGGTAAGCAATTTCACCTATGAGGTCGTCCCACAGGTCCCCTTACATTGCTGACTTTGTGTCTGCGTCTTAGTGTGATATGTGCTGTGTTGTGTTCCATTATGTGTGCAATGTTGTGTAAGCCTATTTTTCAAGTTGGGCATGTGTCATCTGTGATTCTGCCCAACCAAATCTAAGCTGATAATTGAGGAGGGCTGCATGATACCCTGAACAAAGCCCAGCTAACTGTTCTCGATCACCTCATTTTAAGAATACCTGTGATCGGTGGATGACGGGATAGGAGCTTGTATTAAGTGTTCGGACCGAGGTGTTATACTGCCTTGCATGTGTAATGAGAATGTAGATGTTTCTTCGTTGCTACTGTAGGAATGTCTGGAAATTAGACATCCTATTCCATTGTTTTACAAATAGGATTTCCTCATGTACAACCGAAAGCTCAGCCACTTCCCATATCTTAACGTCAAGCTAGAGAACCACATTTTATCCCGACTGTTCTGAATTTTACAGCAAAATATTAACTAGGCCATTGACTGAACTGACACAGGCGCATTTCTTCTTTCCACAATTATAAAGCGATACAGAGACATTTATATTCACGTACTTTGCCTCTGTTATTCTTAATTACATCTAGGAGATTAATATACTTTAATACCCAAATACAGATTCATTAATTGTCCATAGAGATACGTGGAATGAGAGTAAGAATTAATGTCCTCCAAGGAAGAAAAGGAAAATAGCACATCACTAGTAACATAGCATGTAACACAATTGTATTGTTGTAAAATTAGATCCCAACGTTGAGATGCCTTGCCACAAAACTGCCAAGAAAATGTTTAGTAGCACTGTCCCACATGACTGAGAATAAACTATGTAGAAACACGTCATCAAAAGATTCATAACAAAGTATGCAGTGGCACGGTGCCACATGACTAACAATAGTGTAGTAACAGGGTGCCTCATGACTGACAATAATGTGTGTTGTAACATGGAGGCACATGACTGATGAAAGTGTGTAGTAACATGGTGCCACTTGACTGACAACAAAGTGTGTAGTAACACGGTGCCACAGGACTCACGGTGAAGGTGTGGGAACAGGTGAAGCCGAAGCGGGACCCTCACAATCCGGAGCAGGAGCTGAGTACTAAGTACTGACCCGCCTCCCGCCGCCCTTTTATATGCGCACCTAGCCAGTTAACGCCTCCCCTCTCACCACACGACCCAGTGAACACCTCCCCTTTCACCACTAGCCAGTGAACACCTCCCATATTACCACACCACCCAGTAAACACCTCCCCTCTCTCCAAACGAGCCAGTGAACACCTTTCCTCTCACCACACTAATCAATGAACACCTCCCCTCTCACCATAGCATCCAGTCACAACCAGTTTCTCTACAAACTCTCGTTGTTTCCACTCATGCTATGGTGTTTGATGGCATATGCCCCCGCGATCAAATGTAGGAAATACTTTAAATAAGCGTACATCGACAGAGAGTATTTGTGCCGTTTGTTGAGTTACTTGAGTTAGATTGAAGGCAGGATGAGGCCTATAAGAACAAGAGGATGCATTGATATGGAAGCTCTAGGACCCATGAAGTTAACAGCTAACAAAAATGAAGCACAGATGATGAAAAATAGAACTACCTGAAAAAAAGAAAAGTGTTTTATTGCAATTTTACTTCATGAAATATTACCTGCAAGTTTCGAATATAGGTTAGCAATACAGTTTTAGCTTCTTTTCCTCTCAATTTTATTTACTTAGAATTCGCCATGGCTTTAGGAAGTTAGAAGGTATTTAGGCAGTAAATGCCACTAGTTACGTGTCGTGCCGCAAGATATTTTAGAAGACGAAAACCTCAATGCTCCTTTCCGTGTACTGCAGCTTTGCTTTCATGCGTTGATTTTAGATTCTGGAACTCCCTGCTAGGCTATGTGATCCTTTCCCTGGGAGACATTAAGTTGAATATTAATTCTCTAGCATCTTAATAATTCACTGGGAATTCTTGTCGCTATTCCCTGTCTGTAACATATCTTGTCAATTCCCTACCTACTCGCCGTCCTTTTTGTTTCCAAGCTATTCTCAAGTGTCAGTGTTGATGTGGCTCACCTGTTTCTGGCCAGTGTCCGTATTCTCGTCCGTACATGTTCCTTAGCGATTTATATTCGGATATGGCTGGTTAATATCATTTTGTACATTATTTATGCAGAGTTTGGCGATATTGGAGGGATATAGGTAACTGGAAAGAGAACAGTAAGGTGTAATAAATATAAATCGCTTAGGAAAAGTGTTAGAGAGCATTCTTAACATATGTTTGTGGTGCCCTTACCAGCAGCGTCTGACCATGTCATACTCGTCACTGCACAGTCATCCTCATCATTCACACATCCCATGTTTTCCTCACCTCCTCTCCACTTTTCCTCCTCCTTCACCTCTCCACTACTCCTTCCTCACCTCTTCTCCACCTCTCCTTCCTCAACTCCTCTCCCACCTCCTCCTCCCTCACCTCTCAACCTCTCCTCCTCTTCCTTCACATTATCTCCACTTCACCCCCTCACCTTCCTCTTCTTTACTTTCTCTCAAGCTCTGCAGTGAATAACAATTACCTAAATATTGTACACCCCTTAAAAGACTTAGGAATTATAATAGCAATTTTATACCAAATATAATATTTCTGATTATTTTAAAGATAGTTATTAAATTAATCGGATTCACTGGTAGGACGTTCGAATGTATAATTATCTGAAAATATCATCCTCACCTTGTAAAAATCTCTAGTATAGCCACACTTAGAGTACTGCATCCACTTCTGGCCGTCTTAATCTTAAAATAGGGAGAAATTTGAGAATACAGCAGAGAGGGGATTTAATGATATTCCCATGGAAAAAAAAAAAAAACTTCAAGGAACAAGACAATATGGCTGTTGAAAAATAGATCAACAAGAATAAAACCATCTTTCTCTCCGATTGCAGAATCTTCTCTACCGGAAATCTTAGTGCAAATAACTTATCAACATATCCTCTGCCCTCCGTGAATTCACCGTACTCCCCACACAATAACTTTTACTGTATGTATTGAAAATCAGGATCATGCCAGCTTCTGCCTCATATACAATACGCAAGACTTCTGTTCACACAGAGCTGGCCTTAGTTACCTGCATAATCATTTGGCAGATTTATCCCTGTCACAAGATTCACTTCCAAGACATTGGATGTACTAATCAGTCTCCAGACTTATCTTTTGTTCTGCAAGACTGTTGACTTCATTCAATGGAATTTTTCCCCCGTATGTGTGGAATATACTTCTCTCAGTAGGATGGAATTAGTCACGTAATTGGGGGGGGCGGGGAGAGCAGGCGAGCAGAGTGACTGCCCCAGGTGACGCTTCAAAGGAGGCGGCGAAATTGCATCAAGGTATTTTTTAAAATCGTCCCATTTCACTATTTGCCGTCAGGTTATTGGTAACTGTTTATAATAATGGTAAAACACCAGCAAAAAAAAGTACTTTTTTATGCAAGGAAGAAGGAGCCAAAGGCCAGGGGCCCGCAAACCGTTGATTCCAATAAAAAGCAAAAACAATACACCAGAGAGCCAAATTTAAGATCCGTCCATTTCGAGAAGCATGGACACACTGCGTTTGAAAGGCTGGAGATCATAGGAAGTTGGAAATACAGACAAAGGAAGTTCCAGAGTTGACCTGCTACATACATAAAGGACTGGGAGTAATGGTTAACTTTTGCAATAGACAGTCTGACAGAAAAGTGATCAGAGTTTGTTGTTAGATTGGTGCTACGGGCCCATCGTAGTGGTGGAGGGATCCAAGAAGACAGTTCAGAGGAGCAGTTACCACTGAAGTAGCGATAGAAAGGAGATAAAGATGCAACATTGTGGCCAAGAGACAGAGGTTGCAGGGAGCCAGTAAGAGGAGGAGAGTTAATGAGACGAAAGGCTTTGACTCCACCTTGCTGAGAAGAACTGTACGTGGGAAGCCTCCACACACGAGACTTGTACTCTACACGGGGGCGAATAAAACTCGTGCATGAAGTCAGCAACTGTGGAGGTGTAATGAAGGTGCAGAGTGGGCTTAGCACACTTAACCTCTTGGAAGCAAATTTTACAAGAGATATAATATGATCTTTCCAAGATAAATCCCAAGAGAATGAAACCTCAAGTATGTTTAAACATGATGCAGGATTGAACCGGAAATTATTATAACAGTTCCAATTCCTGATGCCTGTCTCATTGTAGGAACTAAAAAACGGAGGAGGGGGTCCCTAGTCCCCTCACGCCGCTCCTTTTAGTCGCCTTTTACGATACGCAGGGAATACGGTGGCAGAATTCTTCCTAACACAACCTGGATGCAGAGTGGTTGTACCACCACATAGCACGGCCAGACTGTGTTCCCCTCGCCACAGGGGGAACACAATCTTCCCTTGGGGCTAAGATACTATTAAATGTGTGTGTTTGGATGAGTAAATTGGGAGTGTGTCGTCCTGTCTTGGCTACCCCCCTTTCCTTGGGGTAAGCAGCCTAGGTATATAAATACACGTCCAGACATCCAGTGCCTTGACGATAGGGAAGAGTTGACAGGGCCGACAGGAGACAGCTTGTTCTCGGGTAGGCTGTGGTGGCCATTCGATACAAAATAATACTGTTATCAGTTTTACTCCCCTGATCATATAGATTTAATGAGCAATACTGATAGCCTTACTTCGACTGTATCCTGGTGTTTGTTCGAGGGCTGGCAATTTTAAAGGCTTGTGATATTGAATTGCAGCCATATGTAGTCCACTATCGAAAGTGGCTGACAGTGCAAAACATAGTTGGTCTGTCCACGGTCTTGTAACACTTTTATCTTTAAGTTTTGTCACCAGTACTGCTCTTGGCTTATGGATTATCCCTAGAACATTGTGTAAACTGAGATGCTAAATCAACAGCTAATGGAGGATTTATGTCCAGTTTCTAAAAATATCCGTAATCTATGCAGTGCCACCAATCGTAGGGCAATTCAGACTTTTTTTTTACCTGTCTTTTGCTGATGTAAAAGTAATGAGCATGCCGTTTGGTCCTCCGCAATTAAGAATTTATGACTGTCACTTAAAATTGCTAATGGTGCCTTAGATGATATACCAGTTTCAGGAAGTATGTCGTTTTTTATCTTTATAAAGGCTCTGTTTAGCTGTACAAATCATCACAGGTCTATTTCTTGTCATAACGGTTGTGTTATTTCACTAAAATAGCATGAACTGTGGGGTAATCCTGAACGTCTTTCAGAAACATAAGGGTAAGTTTGCAAATCCAGTAAAAATTATAGAACCACTCATACTATTAGAAATTTTTATCACTTCATATTATTGCAGAATGATTTACAACGGATGTGATTCAGCTTGACAAAATTGTTCTTATGTGTGGTGGTCTCAACTTCACAATCCCCTTCTGCTCGACTTTAATTTTCACACACACACACACACACACACACACACACACACACACACACACACACACACACACACACACACACACACACACACACACACACACACACACACACACACACACACACACACACACACACACACACACAATGGATATGAAAGCTATCTAAATATGTTTGCAGATGATGCAAAAATACAAAGGAGAATTACTAACACAGACTCTTGTAAAGAGCTACTAGAAGAAATAAGTAAACTACATGAATGGAGTAATACATGGCAGATGGAAATCAGTGTGGACAAGTGTCATGTAATCAAGTTTGGTAAAAGTGGAAAAAGACCTGATTGAGATAAGAAGTTAGGAAATAAAACCCCACGCACATCAGAAAGAGAGAAGGACCTTGGTGTGATTATCAATAACAGACCATCTCCGGCTGACCACATCAGTGAGAAGGTACGGAACATGTAAACATGCAAATATGAGAATAGCATTCACATACATAAATGAAGACATGCTAAGAAAGATAATAACATCATTCATCAGACCAACCCTGGAGTATGCATCAGTAGTCTGGAATCCTCATCTCAAAAAACACATAGACATTATTGAAAAAGTTCAAAGGGCCGCTACAAGATGGGTGCCAAGCTTAAGGGATCTAAGCTAGGAAGAAAGACTAAAAAATCTGAATCTACCTACACTGTAGGAGAGAAGGAAAAGAGGTGACATGATTATGCTATATAAATGCATATCAGGGAAGGAGAAAATAGACCTAAATGATTACTTAACGTATGGGGATACATCAGCAACAGGACACTGCAAAAAACTGCATAAAAAGAGAGGTGATAAAGATGTAAGGAAATTTAGTTTCCCAAACACAGCAATTGATCAGTGGAATGCATTTCCGAATGACATAGTGTGTGCCAAAACAATTCACAAATTTAAGGATATGTACGATAAATATGGTTTAAGACACGGGAAGTACAAGCTTGACTCATTCCTGTAAAGATACAATTAGGTAAGAACACTCTCACTCTCTCTCTCTCTCTCTCTCTCTCTCACACACACACACACACAAACACACACACACACGCAGTGGTAACGCTCTCGCTTGCCAACTGGTGGACGGGAGTTCGCGCCTCGCTCAGGTTGCTAAAAGTTTCACTGACGAAGTGGGTGGTTACTGTCCCCCTTGAGCAAGGGGACGGGTGTGTGCGTGTGTGAAGGTCACAGCCTTGCCCTTAGATCGGACTATATGAGCTTTCAGCTCCCTTCCGGGAGGGTAAAAGCTGACGATCACGATCATCAAGTGATCCTGACCGACCCGGTGAATTACACACACACACACACACACACACCCGCATACAATGCACAAGAGGCACCGTGCACTCAGGACGCACGTCACATCACTCAGAATATCTGGCCAACCTGGCCAAGTGGCCATTCCTAAATTAGTATCTTTATATGAGTCAAGATCTGTACCAAGTTAAACTAAATGGTGTCCTAATATAAAAGAGGAAGTTTAAAGTAAGACTGTTGTTCAAAAAGCAAAATAAACAAAGTAGTGCAGCAATGCGCCTATCAGCGTCAGCTGATTGTTTTGTCTGCATCAGCCGCCAAGGAATGTAAGTAGAATCTGTGTTCTTAGTACCACATGATGTCCACGTACTTTAGTAAAGCAAATCTGGAAAAGAAAAGGGATAGGGGTAAAAAGCATGATGATGATTTCTAACAGGAATTGGTTGAAATCGAGACATACAATAAGCTGGTAGAACAGGTAAACAGATTGGAGAGATGGCATTTCAGAATGAAATGGATGAAAATAAGAAACAGTTGCACATGCAGAAGAAATAGAAAAATTAGGAAAGGAAGTCAACAAGAAAGGCACAACAATAGATGAGCTGACAGTCGAAGTGGGTTCACTTAGAAGGAAAATTCGTGAAATAGCAAGTACAGTAGTCAACCACGAGAGTATCATGGAAGAGTTCAAAAATGATACAGAGATAATTAGGCAAGTAAGCAGTCTGATAGATCAGAGCATTGATATTAAGAAGATAACACAGGTAAATGAAGTGATGCAAAGCTACAAAAATGACGTGGAAACCACTTATGCTGAAGTGGTGAAAATAAAGAAAGACTTAGAAACAAGGGTTGAAGAATAAAGCATTAAAAAGAAAGTGAAAAAATAATCCAAAACAATCCTAAACTGGTCAGGGATTCAGCAGATATCAACATATGTATAGTAATCATTGATATAGAAGAGGAATAAATAAAAAACAAGATCTCCAGAGACAAAAAGGAGATGGCAAATGTAGTGAGCGTATTGAAGAAAGTATCAGAGGAAATTTGTATTAAAGACACAGAGGAACACAAAAGTATAGGGAAATAAGAAAGAAAGAAGTCAAGGCCCCTAAAGGTACCGGTAACCTTCCAGAGTGTAAAGACTATGGAAGAGATACCAAAAAATGCAAAGAAAGTCATGGAAAAAGAGGATTTCCAAAATGTATCGATGAAAAGGGGCCTAACTCTGGAGGAACTCGAATTACTAAAAGAGAAGAGGGAGGAAGCAAAAGCAAAGAACAAGGGAAGCTCAGAGGAGGAGAAGAATATATTTTTTACAAAGTAATTGGAAGAAATAAGTCGAGGCCTCTAAAGGTAACCTTCCAGAGTGTAATGACTATGGAAGAGATATTAAAAAATGCAAAGAAAGTCATGGAAAAATAGGAATTCAAAAATGTATCGATGAAAAGGGGCCTAACTCTAGAGGCACTCGAATTACTAAAAGAAAAGAGGGAGGAAGCAAAAACAAAGAACAAGGGAAGATCAGAGGAGGAGAAAAATATATTTTTTACAAAGTAATTGGATTGCTGGTTCGAAAGTAGTATATAACCAGGAGGGAATAAAAAGGAGGGAGTCAGTAGACCCAAGTCATGACAAGCATGTAAACAAGATGATTAAGTTGATGTACTCAAATGTAGATGGAATGGTATCTAAATTATTATAGATGACTGATTACATCAGAGAAAATAAACCACAAGTAATATGCTTAACTGATACAAAATTAACACCAAAGATATCAAATGACATCCTAAACTTAGAGGAATACAATATATGGAGAAGAGATAGGAACTTAATAAAAGCTACAAGAAGAATTTAATAAACTTCATGAGTGGAGCAATACATGGCAAATGGAATTCAATATGAACAAGTGTCATGTAATCAAGTTTGGTAAAAGTGGAAAAAGACCTGATTGGGACTATAAGTTAGGAAGTAAAACCCTACACACATCAGAAAGAGAGAAGGACCTAGGTGTGATTATCAATAACAGACTATCTCCGGCTGACCACATCAGTGAGAAGGTGCGGAACATGTATTCACTGCTTGCAAATATGAGAATAGCATTCACATATGTAATCAAAGACATGCTAAGAAAGATAATAACATCATTCATCAGACCAACCCTGGAGTATGCGTCAGTAGTCTAGAGTCCTCATCTCAAAAAACAAAATAGATAAGATTGAAAAACTTCAAAGAGCCGCTACAAGATGGGTACCAAGCTTAAGGCGTCTAAGCTACTAAAAAAGACTAGAAAAACAAAACCTACATACACTACAGGAGAGAAGAAAAAGAGGAGACATGATTATGCTACATAAATGCATATCAGGGGAGGAGAAAGTAGACATAAATGATTACATAACCTATAGGGATTCATCAGCAAGAGGACATTGCAAACAACTGCATAAAAAGAGAGGCGACAAAGGCGTAAGGAAACTTAGTTTCCCAAATAGGGCAATTGATCAGTGGCATGCACTACCGAACGAAATAGTGTGTGCCAAAAATATCATAAATTTAAGGATATGTACGACAAAAATGGTTTAAGCCACGGGACAGTAAGCGCTTGACTCATTCCTGTAGATACAATTAAGTAAGAACACACACACACACACACACACACACAGCAGCAGCCAAGGAGAACAGACGTGCTCCGACAGTGCTCCATACCGAGCCAGCACGGCCAGTGGCATTACCTAAATAAGTATCTTTATATGAGTCAAGCTCTGTACAAGGTTAGACTAATTGATTTTTATTATTAAAAAAAAATTAAGAAGAAGAATTTTAAACAAGACTTGTTTAAACAGAAAAGAGAACCGAGTACCAAAAGAATGCGCTCAGGCAGCTGATGTTTGTTTAGACTACACCTGCCTCAGGGAATATAAGTACTCTGTGCTTTTAGTATTGCAAAATGGCTACATACTTTAGTAAAGCAAATTTGGAAAAGAAAAGGGATAAAGGTAGAAAGCAAGATGATGATTTCTACCAAGAACTGGTTGAAATGGAGACTCACAATAGACTGGTTGAACGTGAACACAAACTGGAAATGGCTTTCGAGAATGAAATTGATGAAATAAAG
Organism: Coenobita brevimanus; assembly: GCF_032717465.1. Lineage (NCBI taxonomy): Eukaryota > Metazoa > Arthropoda > Malacostraca > Decapoda > Coenobitidae > Coenobita > Coenobita brevimanus. The sequence continues at coordinate 43,615,541 of NC_136999.1, read as the reverse complement.
AAGCAGATGCACTTGCAAAAGGAAGAAATAGAAAAACTAGGAAGGGAGGTCAACAAGAAAGACACAATCATCAGTGAACTAACAGTGGAATTGAGTACACTTAGGAGGAAATTGAGTGAAATGGCAACGACAGTAGTCAATCACGAGAGTATTATGGAATAGTTCAAAAATAATACGGAGACAATTAGGCAAGTAGGCAGTCTGATAGACCAGAGCAGTGATATTGAGGAGAAGATAACACAGGTGAATGAAGTTGTGCAAAGCTACAAAAATGATGTGGAAACCACATATGCTCAAATGGTGAAAGTAAAGAAAGACCTAGAAATAAGGGTGGAGGAAAAAAGCATTAAAAAGGAAGTGAAAAGAATAATCCAAAACAATCCAAAGTTAGTCAGAGATTCAGTAGATATCAACAAATCTATAGTAATCACTGGTATAGAAGAGGAAGAAGTAAACAGCAAGATCACAAGAGACAAAAAGGAGATGGCAAATGTAATGAGCTTATTGAAAGAAGTATCAGAGGAAATCTGTAGTAAAGACATAGAGGAACACAAAAGGTTAGGGAAATACGAGAAAAACAAGACAAGACCTCTAAAGGTAACTTTCCAGAGTGTAAACATTGTGGAGGAGATACTAAAAAATGCATAGAATCTTATGGAAAAAGAGGAGTTCAAAAATGTATGGATAAAAAGATGCCTAACACAAGAGGAACTGGAATTACTGAAAGAAAAGAGGGAGGAAGCAAAAACAAAAAATGAGAGAAGATCAGAAAAGGAGAACACATTTTTTTTTTTTACAAAGTAATTGGATTGCAGGTACGAAAGTGGTACACAAACAGGAGGGAATAAAAAGGAGGAAGGTAATAGAACTATGTCATGACAAGTATACAAACAAGATGATAAAGTTGATGTGCTCAAATGTAGATGGAATGGTATCTAAATTACTAGAGATGAATGATTATGTCAGAGAAAATGAACCACATATAATATGCCTAACTGAAACAAAATTAACACCATGGATATCCAATGACATACTAAACTCAGAGGAATACAATATATGGAGAAGAGATAGAAACTTAAAAAAAGGAGGAGGAATTATAATAATAACTAAGAAAAATCTAAAAGTCAATGAAATAAAACTAGATATACCCTCACAAGTAGAACTGATTGCAGCTGAGATCAACATATCTGAAGGGAAAGTAATTGTAGCCAATTTGTACATGCCACCCAGATCAAACACATGGGAAAGAGACGAATATGAGGACTTGGCAGAGAGTACAATTCAGAGTTTAAGAGCATTACTACATAAAATGGAAGAGAAATCGGAGAGAATTATACTAAATGGTGATTTTAATACAAATATAAATTGAAATACTCTAGATATAATTAGCCAAGAAAGCTGTTGGGACCAAAAGCTCCTGGATCTCGTGCAAGAGTTTTTCCTAACGCAACATGTGAGGGAAACCATCAGAAAAAGAGGACTCGATGTACCTTCAATGCTAGATCTCATTTACTAGGCAAGAAAATGCTATTGACAGTTTAATATATCACCCTCCACTTGGCAAAAGCGATCATGCAGTACTAAACTACAACTTCAGGAGAGCATATGACATAGTTAACAGCAATGAAAGTTACAAAAAGAGCCTAAACTATAAAAAGAGAAATTATTAAAGACATAAAGAAGTATTTCTTAGAAGTTGATTGGGAAAATGAGCTTAGAGAACAAGATTTAAATGCTGTATATAAAAAATTTTGTGAATTTTATGAAACAGGAGTCCAGAAGTACATCCCACAGCACAAAGAAGCAGATAAGAAAATACAGAAATGGTTCAATACAGAATGTAAAAAAATCAAAAGAAAGAAGAGATTTGTTGTGGAATAGATACAGAAGACACATTAGTGAAAGGGCATATAATAATTACAAATAGGCAAGAAACGATTATACAAGAATAAGGAGGGAAGCCCAAACACAGTTTGAGGAGGTTATCATAAATAAAAGTAGTGATCAACCAAAGCTATTTTACAGCTACATCAGAAGCAAAACCAAAGTAAAAGATATAATACAATCCATTACGGACGAGTGAATCACCTATACACAAGAGAAAGATATTTGTGAAGTGCTAAATAAGAATTTCCAATTAGTTTTTACAGAAGGAAAAAATTTTGAGAGGGAGTATGTGGAACATGCATGTCCACACATACTACCAGATATACAAATATCAGAAAAAGTAATACAGGAGGAGTTAAGTAAATTAGACAGAGGAAAAGCAAGTGGTCCTGATGAAAATTCATGTTGGGTACTACAAGAATGTGCAAAGGAGTTAAGTAAACCATTATTTTTAATTTTCAAGAAATCCTTGAGTCATGGTAAACTACCTGATGTTTGGAAGAAAGCAAATATTGTCCCCTTATTCAAGAAAGGGAATAGGCAAAATCCAATTACTGTTTGAAAACCAATATACTCTCATACTACATATAAATTTGTACCAAATAAATAATTAAATACCGTTTAGGAGTGATGTGGAATAGTTATCCTCCCATAGAACTCGTTTTCTTTGCAGCCAGCCTGATAGAAAACCCTGTAAGGTAAGGAGGTACTCCTACCTGTATCGAGTATTTTAAACCTCAGGTGAGCGATTTCTCTATGAAATATCGATGTTTCTCACCAAAAGCGAAGGTTTTAGCCAAAAAAAAAGAAAAATCCAATAATGGTCGGGACTGGGAGATGTCGGAGGTGCGAAAGTGGTTGGGACGTGACGGGTTAAGTCACAGGCGGGTGATGGGTCGTACAGTCTTTCATCTGTGCTTGGGGAGGTGGCCTGCCGTATGGGAAAGGGAATCCTCAGCTTTACGATGGCAGCTGGACTGCCTCGTAAGATTTAGTACTTTAGTACTTATTTTCAGTGTTTTCGCGATTTTTGGGTCATTTTATGTTTTTGTTTATAATTTTTACTTGGCTTTTAGATCATTGCCTGCTATTATTCTCTTTGGCATTTTTTACCTTTATGTCCGGCGCCACATGACCTTGGCAATGTCCCCGCCAGTTTTTTATTGTATTTAATCAGTCAATCTTGAATCCAACAACATAATCAGTGACAGACACAGACAGTATGGCTTTCACCACGAAAAATCCACTGTCGGTATATTCAGCGTCTTTACTCATATCATCTATCAGTCATTTGTCCAACATGAAGTAGCCCATGATATATTTAAAGCTTTTGACAGTAGCACCGTTCCCTTCTATCCAAACTCCCTTGCCACAGCCTATTCTCTATCGTTCCCCTGATTTTCTCATACCTCAGCAACAGAAAGAAAAGAGGAAAGGTACATGATATATATTCCAAAATCCACTCAGTTACAAATCAGTCCTGGCTCTAACCTTATTTCTCATATTACTGATTTCTTGTCTGTCACCCATGAACCTGTTCACTAAGTTTGATAACCCTGACTCCCAACGCAGCACAATAATCTCCTTATATCAAGACTTATCCAAGATCACGGAATTGGTACAAAATAACAGTAATTCATCTAATGCTAGAAAGACCAAATATATCCAGTTTACTAATAGACAAGTATTTCCTGATTCCTATACCGGTATTGTTTTCAGTGCAGCCAGTATTCCTATCTCTAAAAATATTATCAGTGGTTCGCTGAACAGTAGGCTACCCTCAGATGGACCTCTCACGTTAGATCACTTGCAAAAACCGCCACGAAGAAACTTGGATTATCATACGGAATCCGTCACTGACGAGCAGTTAGCTATAATTTTCAAGAGTCATGTGTACTCTCAGCTTACTATTGTTCAACCTTCTGGAGTGGATGCAGAGAGGTTGCACTAACACAACTGGACAAAATTCAGAACAGAGCTGTAACAATAGTTAATAAACTAGCAATTACAAATGAACTACCCTCCTTCCCCCACAAGTAAGACGGAGTGTTGCCTTCCTTGCATTATTTTACGATACTTTTATGCAAATGCTCAGGCGAAGTTGCATCCTTTGTTCCACCACTCCACGCCTTTTTCTTTGCTACACGTGCATCTGGCAGCGCTCGTGACTCGTTCCTGTCACTGTGCCATGTTGCTGGACTTTTGCCTATCAGATTTCATTTATTCAAAGAAATGCTTCTCTTTGCAACTCACTTCCCGAGATTACTTTTCCGCCAAACTTTAACCTACAACACTTTAAGTCCATCTGTAACAGATATTTTTTTTCATGAACAGAGTACACCTATTCATATTACTGATTTCTTGAATTTGGCTCTCTATTGTATTATGTTTTTCTCTTTGAGGGAACTGTTAATGCTGGCTCATGGCCTTTGGTTCCTTCTTCCTCGCATTAAAAAAAAAAATCTAGTGTATGGATTTTTTTTCCTTCCTCCATTCATCTTCTGTTAAAAAATTAAATATAACAAAGTTGTTGTGGTTATCGGGCTGCAGGTTAGGTGAGAGTATGAAGGTTAATCTGGTATTAGTAGTAGTCTATACACAACTAAAATTCCCATTCTGTTTTTCTGTTTGTCTGGTTTCCCCCTCAAAATTAGCCAAAACGGTGCATTACGGTGCAACAATTTTTGAATCAATGTATCTAAAATGCGAATATATAAAAAAAATCGTAAAAAAGGTTGCAATCGGCCTCCGGTTACAAAAAAAGTTACTTAACACACGTCTGTATCTTATATTACGCAGTAAATGCGGCGGGACATTTCCATGTAGTATCATGTCTGCAGTGAGAGACAGAGAGAGAGAGAGAGGAAGCTGGTCTGCCTGTCTGTCTGTCCTTTATAGAAATCAAGGGAGACGGGTATAGAGCTCTTTTAACAGCTCTGACAGATGTAACTTCTTACAACGAATTTAAATGTTTAAACCGTGTACATTGCATAAGCTAAAAGTGGCTCCTTTGATGGGCAAGATAATTAATCAGAAATACACAACACGGTGGAAAGATGGTAGCCAATTACCGAAAAAAAAAATTTATTTCTATAAAAACATTATCAGATACAACGAGTCGGATGGGTAGACAGATTGATGAGATAGGTGGGCAGGGTTGATGGTTGTGTGTGTGGTAGGAATAGGACCATGGAGATTATAACTCTGGGGAAATGGACCCAAGGATAATATGGGAACCCGGGGGTCTTCTCCTACAAGGAGTGGCCATCCCGAGTCCCAGGTAAAGCACGATCATAGGGTTTTACACATGCATCGCCGGGTACCCATTCAAGTACCACCTAACGATTGACAGGGGATTCAAGTTGTGTTTCTTCGGCTTATATTAGTAAACTGATCTCCAGCAATACGACTTCGTCCATTTTCTGTGACTGGAGTGCCATTATGAGCCTGCTATCTGGTAGAGGTTTAGGATATTGTTAGTTAATGCCCCACACTTCTTAATGTCTAATCTTAAATAAAATATGACGTTTTATTTTCAGCAATTAGTTCTACATTGCGGTGGAAGTAAATGGAACAAGTACTGTGTATCATCATCCTAAAGAAATAAATCTCAACCTGCCTGGTTTGACTGACACTAAGTTTATTTTCAAAACACACAATTCAGATAAAATGGTAATATTCTTAAAGGACTTTTTTATGTTTGTAATCTATCAACACATTAGCATACCCAGATATCCTCAATATTTAATGTGCACTGTTCAATGTCCGTTATGGAATGCAAAAGAAACCCTGAACTCAATAGGTTTTCCCATTATATTAAACTCCTTTATTTATATTTTCTAATTACTGATCAGAAGCTATTTAACCTAACTCTTTGAACAAAGGATGAAAGATGCATCTGGTAATATTTCGATACATATTTTAATGTCAGATTTATGTTGCAGAAAATAAGTTTATCCCTACATATAACATTTACTTGGGTACATCAACCACCAGTAGAGTCAGGGAAGGAAGGCAAGGAAAATATGTTTTATTGCACTCTTAGTTTATGCCATAATGAATTAGGCTAGATTCAGTTATTAAGGAGTTCATGATTATGACAAAAAGCATGGATATTGAGTGAATGAGACTGTGGCTCATACAAACGGAAAGAGAAAAATTGGTTAGAATCACATTCTGTGTACGTCTACGTCATTCGACCTTGGAGTGGGAAAAGTCTGGATGATGATAATGATGATGATGATATTAATAGTAGATTGTGAAACGGTTGAAGACAGTACAAATGTTCAATTAATTAAGGTAGCAATTATCAGTTAATTTCAACACTTTTTATGCCAGCTTCAGTGTGTTCAATACATTTCTAACTCTCATGACAGTAAAATGTAAGTGAAAGTCACAGAAGGCCATCACTGAAGTCAATGGTTCATTTCTGAATGGTAAGGATTTCAGTACAAGTTATTCAAGTCCCAGTTTAATACCCACTCCACGCCACCAAAGGGAAGGAGACCAATTGGTTAAGTATTAGTTAGATACAGTGCAGTCAGGAGACTTGATCAAAGTATCCAAGCATTGAAGGGGAGGGATGCAAAACAAAGATGAGGAAGTGTGCGTGATTAGGTAAGGGGTCTTTCTTAAAGTGTATATATCAGCGATTGTCACTCTCGTGCTTTTTTTTTCTTTTATTTTGTTTGCTAGCCATAGCCTAACGCCTTAATCCCGTAAAGGGTTGCCAAAAAAAATCGCCTTCATGTCAACCCGTTCTTTGCATTTGGTTATCCTCCTTCCCATTCACACCTCCTTCTCTCTCCTATATCCCTCATCTCTATCCCTCCATCTCATCCACAGTCTCCTCCGCTCATATATATATATATATATATATATATATATATATATATATATATATATATATATACCTTCGCCATTATCATTAGCCATTGCAATTCCACTGCTGAACAGAGACCTTTCACAATCTTCTCGAATTCCTTGACTGAGCCAATCTCTGCCTTTCCTACAAACATCTCTACCTCATCTCTCCACCTCTTGTCTGGCCCTTTTCTGCCACGCTTGAAACCTCTTGGAGTCCAGTCAGTCAGCCTCATGCTCCATCGTTTATCCCTTGTTCATGTTACATGACCTGCCTATATCCATTTTTGTTGTACTGTAATATATATATATATATATATATATATATATATATATATATATATATATATATATATATATATATATGAAGAGAGAGAGAGAGAGAGAGAGAGAGAGAGAGAGAGAGAGAGAGAGAGAGCAAGAGGGTGGAAGTGGTGAATGTGTTTAAGAGTGCGAGATATGCCGTGATGGCATTGCATGAAACGAAGATGAAAGGGTGTGAAGTGTAGGAGTGGGAGGGTGTGAAATGTGTAAGATCGGGAATGAATGGGTGAGGAAGATGCAAGGAAAGAGTTGCTTTGTTGATGAATGAGGTGTGGCAGAGTGGAATGAGAGACTACAAATGTGTCAGCTTGAGGTGTATGTATGTCAAGTTCAAGTTTGAGAAGGTGAAAGTGGCAGTGATTGTAGCGTATGGACCATGTGAAGACAGGAGTGAGAGAGAGAAAGACAGGTTTTGGGATGAACTGGGTGAAGTAGTGGGAGAAATGCCCAGGAGCTATAAAGTGATTGTGATGAGGGATATGAATGGAAGAGTAGGCACTGGTCCTGAGGATGACATAATGGGTTGCTATGGAGTACCAGGAGAAAATGATAATGGGAAGAGACTAAAGGATATGTGTCAGGAGAGGAGATTGTGCATTTGTAACTCGTACTTCAAACACAGAGATGCACATAAATATACATGGTATACAGGGAATGGGGATCGTGTTGAAAGAAGCCTGATTGATTACGTGCTCATAGAGAGATCGATGATGGGAATGGTTGCTGATACGAGGGCTGTGAGAGGACGATGTGAAAGTCTGTCAGATCATATGATTGTGGTATGCAAAATCAAGCTGAGAGGAGTGAGGTGGATCAAGAGAGAGAGAACCAGTCAGGGAGAAAGACTGAAAGTTGAGAAACTGAGGATCAAAGAAATGGCAGATGAATACAGGACCAAAGTAGAGGACGAGTTAGAATTACTGAATTGGAATGAAATGGATTTGGACAGCCTGTGGAATGCATATAGGGATTGCTTTGTTAGGAATGCTAAAGCGGTGTGTGGTGTGGCAAGAGTAACAGCAAAGAAGAAAGGTACGGCATGGTGGGATGAGGAGGTAAAGAGAGCGGTGGAGGAAAAGAGGAAGAAGTGACTAAAGTTGTTACAGGATAGGGGTTCAGTTGAAAAAAGAACTGAATATGTTGAGACCAAGAAGCACGTAAAGAAACTAGTGAAGAGGAAAAAGAAGGAGGTAAATGAGGATCTAGGTAGAAAAATGAATGCGGACTACCCTGAAAATAGAAAGTTATTCTGGAAAGACGTGCGGAAATGTAGAAGTGAAAGCGGAAAGAAATGGGAAGGTGTGAAGGATGCAGATGGTAGATTATTAACCCATGGAGATGAAGTAAGGACCAGATGGAAAGAATATTTTGAAAGCCTGATGAATGGGGACAGAGAGTAGAGCATCTGTAAACATGATTGGTTTTGGGGGTGTGCAGAGAAGGAATGTAGTCCCAGGAAACGTGACGCTCGTACAGTTGAAGAGTGCTGTGAAGCGGCTGAAAAATGGGAAAGCAGCTGGAGTTGATGAGGTGTATGCAGAGATGCTTAAATGTAGTGGAGAGAATGGAATGAAGTGCTTATTAGAAATATGTAAGAAGGCATGGATGAGTGAAACTGTGCCTGCAGAGTGGAAAAAGGCAGTGATTGTACCCCTGTACAAAAATAAAGGTGAACGAAGTGAGTGCAAGAATTATCGTGGCATAAGCTTACTGAGTGTGGTAGGGAAGGTATATGGAAGGATGATTATAGAGAAAGTAAGAGAGATATCAGAAGTCCTAGTGAGTGATGAACAGGGTGGCTTTAGGAGTGGCAGAGGATGTGTGGACCAAATATTTGCAGTGAAACAGTAGAGAAGGCTTGTGAGAAGAACCATAAGGTGTTTATGGCATTCATGGATCTGGAAAAAGCATATGACAAAATGGACAGAGAAGGATTGTGGAAAGTTTTGCGCATGTACGGTGTAGAGGGTAAACTGCTAGGTGCCGTCAAGAGTTTTTACGATGGTAGTGAAGCATGTGTCAGGGTTAATGCGCACCTCAGTGAATGGTTCACGATCAGTGTGGGCGTGCGACAAAGTTGTGTGATGTCCCCATGGTTGTTCAATGTATATATGGATGCGGTGATGAGAGAAGTGAAAACACGAGTAATGGAGAGAGGGATGGCATTGGTAATGAATGGTGATGGATGGAATATCTCAAATTAGTTGTATGCTGATGATGCAGTACTGTTTGCAAGTACCGAACAAGAACTTGGTAGGCTAGTGCAGAGTTTTGCTGATGTCTGTAAGCGTCGTGCCTTGAGAGTAAATGTAGAAAAGAGTAAAGTGATGGTTATTGAGAGAGAAGGTGACTCCCAGTGCAATGTAACAGTGAATGGTGAGAGACTGGAATTGGTGAGAGAGTTCAAATACCTGGGTACAGTGATAGAAATGAGAGGAGAATGTGCAAAAGAAGTTGAAAGTAGAGTGACACAAGGAAGAAAAGTAGCTGGTGCAATGAAGGCCTTGGTAAGAAACAGAGGCGTGAGTGTTGAAGCTGCTCGAGGCTTACATGAAGGAGTGTTAGTGCCAACTTTAACATATGGATGTGAGACTATGGTGTGGCATGAAAATGAAAAGTCAAAAGTAAGAGCAGTGGAGATTGGACTGCTGAGGAATGTATGTGGAGTACAGAGGGTGGATAGGATACGAAATAATGTGATTCGTGAAAGATGCGGAGTGAGGAAGGCGGTGGACACCAGAATTGAAGAGAATGTACTGAGATGATATGGTCATGTGGAGAGAATGGACAACAATAGAGTGGTGAAGAATGTATATCTGAGCGAATTCGAAGAAGGGAGGAGGCGAGGTAGGCCAAGGAGAAGGTGGAGAGATATGGTGGATGAATGTGTGAGGAAGAGAGGTTTGGAAGTTGGTGAGGCTAGGGAACTGACAGGAGATCGAGCTGGCTGGATGAATTTTGTGAGAAGTACATGATCAGGGATTTTTCGCACCCTTTTTTAACGTGGCAGCGTCTGGACTGACTCTGTCGGATATGATTATGTGAAGCTACAGAACGTGGTGAAAGTTTTTTGGCGTATCCGATGGAGCCAGGATTCCGGTGGCTTGAATGGTGAGTGAATGGAAGCGTGGCCCATTGGATTGGGCAATTTTGGGCTGTCTGGACATTGCTACTCCTTACCCTGCCCTTGGGTGGGAAAGGAGGTCCAGATGATGATAATGATGATATATATATATATATATATATATATATATATATATATATATATATATATATATATATATATATATATATAATTTTCGAGAGGCTGTAACAAAGTAACTTATTGTGTACTCTTAAGTACTATACTACATATTAATGTAGTGTAGCAGCACCGATCCACATAACATTTCAGCTCAATGATATGCTGTATTTTGAACTTTGTACTTAACCCCACTAGATTGTATTTTTCTGATCAGAGGAAAGCTGTGAAATTGATGAAAGTAGAAACTAAAACCAATAGCCTCTATTACAAAAATATTTACCATGAACTAAATAGAATTGAGTCATATTGAAACTAATACAGTGGTCCCTCGTATTTAGCGATATTTGCGTTTAGCGATAGGTTGGAAATGGTACCATTCCCGCGCATTTTGCGATTGTCTTGCGGATTTAGCGATGTGATGCGTGAAATGCCTTGCCCATCTGCCACCAGACCGCCATTGTTATCATTGTTGTGAGCGTCTGGCGACCTTGGGTGCCTTCTTTTAAAGTGGCGAGCATTGGTGTTTTTCGCTGATTAGTATATGTATAAACATACAGTATTGTATCTGTATAATGTATTGCTAATACACTGTGTATCATTTTCAGCACTTAAATTAGGAAATCGGGGGTCAAAAGGATGACTTGGAAGATGGGTGCGGACTAATTGACATTTTTACCATATAAAGTACACTTTGCATTTGGCGATTTCACATTTAGTGATGGTTTCGCTAGACGAATTAAATCGCTAAATACGGGGGACCACTGTATTCTCGCACCATCTTTGTAGCCAAATGCAAGAGATAATTACATTATACCCTAATTCTCTGCCAAACACACACACACACACACACACACACACACACACACACACACACACACACACACACACACACACACACACACAGAAATATATTGATAAGTTTATTGGCATCTGGCCTGCTACAATAAAAAAAAAATCAGATAAAACAACAGTGTATATATATATATATATATATATATATATATATATAAAGCTGCAATGACCTCTATTCTGCTCTCTTTTTACTTCAATCAGTCCGGTAACTATAAAAAAAAAAAAATCGGCAGCAAAAGATATCCTTAATAATAATGAAATATAACAACTGACCTTCGTATCAGATCTATAAATGCAAAATAGTGCAAGAACAGTGTAAGAGAGAGAGAGAGAGAGAGAGAGAGAGAGAGAGAGAGAGAGAGAGAGAGAGAGCATATCTCACAGTTACTGGAGCATCGTCTTGATATACTTCACTGTATTTCTGTCAACGGCTTTGTACTGGACACAATCTTCTCCAAGAGAAAAACAAGGCATGATATCCCACAGCCTAGGCCATGCACCACGAACATGCCCTGAAAACAAAATAATAATAATAATAATAATATATCTATCTATATACCTAGGCTGCTTCCCCCAAGGAAAGGGAGGTAGCCGAGACAGGACGACACACTTCCAATTTGCTCATCCACTCAAACACGTTCATTCGCATCTTAGCCTCAAAGGGGGAGAAGGGACAGATCCTCACTGCACCACATTGCACAAGGGTCAACTGCGCAGTGCAGTCAGTGACATTCGCAGCAGGGCCTGACAGCAGAGCTGGTTTACCCCTGCCACATCACAATAGACCCCTGACTTGATTAGCTGATCAGACCAAATGCTGAAGAATATCCCCTCAGGGCAGCATCATCATTTATTCATTCACAATTTCTCTCCATTAATTCCTGTCATGCACAGCCACTCTTCCTTGCTCAACAGACATCCCTCTCACATCCAACGCTCTTTTCACACTGTTATCCATCCTATTTGTGGTCTTCCACTCAGCGTTACAACTCTCACATCAGATCTAGTTATCTTTTTCACCAATCGCTCATTATCCATTCTCTCCATATGCCCAAACCATCACAACACCCTCTGCTCAACTCGATCAGCCATCTCCCGAACAACTCCAGTCGTCCTTCGCACTTCATTTCTCACTCGATCCATACACGTCACTCCACACATACTCCTCAGACACCTCACCTCCATTACATTCAAACTTTTCCTCTCAGCTACACTCATATTCCATGTTTTAGCCCTATATAATGCAGTCGGTACCACGACACCCTCATACAGCCTTCTCTTAACATCCATTCTAAGCAAACGACATCTAAACACTTTTTTCATTCCTCCCAGCACTTTTCCTACTTCATTCATTCTAAACTTCACTTCTGCATCTATTCTTCCATCCACGGCAATATGTGACCCTAAATAGTTAAAACACTATACCTCCTCAAGCAACTCACCATTCAAAACTATATTCCTCCTCCTACCATCTACCGACCTCGTACACTTCATCGCTTTACTCTTATTCTCATTTACTTTCAATTTCCTCCTTTCACACACCCTTCCAAACTCCTATACCAACTGTCTTAATCTCTCCTCTGAATCACCCACCAGTGCAGTATCATCTGCAAACAATAGCAGCTTCAGATTCCACTCTCTACCATCAACATTCACCAGACTCAGACCTCCACCTAAAACTCTTGCATTCACCTCCCTTACAACACCATCCATATAAATATTAAACAACCAAGGCAACATCACACATCACTGCCGCAGCCCCACTCTCACAGGAAACCATTCACTCAGTATTTTCCACTCTTACACACTCTCTACTATTTACATAAAAACTTTTCACCCCTTGTAGTAACCTACCATCAAGTCCATACAATCTTAAAACAGTCCACAAAGCCTCCCTATCAATTCTATCATACGCTTTCTCTAAATCCATGAATGCCCAAAACACATCCTTGCCTTTCACTGAATACTTTTCACGCACTTGTCTCGCAGCAAACACCTGATCCACGCATCCCATCCCTCTCCTAAAGCCACACCGTTCATCACCAAACACTCCTTCTGTACCCTCTCTAACTGTCTTAATTAACACTCTACCATACACTACCTACAACACTCAACAAACTTATACCCCTAAAGCTAGTACATTCATACTTATCACCCTTGCCTTTATACAACGGGACCACACAAGCACTTGCCCAGTCAATTGGCACCAAACCTTTCACAAAGAACACATTCAACAATCTTATTAACCAGTCACCAATAGTCGCTCCACCACCCTTGAGGCATTCCACAGCACACCCGTCCATACCTGCAGCTTTCCAGGTTTTCATCTCCTTGCCTGCCTCCTGCACTTCCTCCTTCGTGATAAAAAAATCATTCAACTCTCCCAACACATTTATTCCTTGCACCCTTCCATCTACCACAATCTCAGCCACTCTTTTCTCCTCCACATTTAACAATCTTTCAAAATACTCTGCCCATCCCTTCCTTACTGCATCAGTCTCAGTTAACATCCTTCCATCCTCTGCTTTTACTTGCTATTCCTTCCCAGACTCTCCCTTCACACCCATTTCACCTCCTTCCAAAACATTTTCTTATTCCGTTGAAAATTCTCAGTCAACCGCCTACCCCACCTCTCATCTCCTGCCGCTTTAGCATCACCCACAGCCTTTCTCGCCCTATTCCTCTTTTCCTTATACCTCTCATGTGACACCTTATCCTTCCTCTGCAGCTGCACTTCATATGCACGTCTCTTCTCAGCCACAGCCAAACTTACTTCCTCGCACCACCATTCACTTCCTTTCTTACACCACAACCCACACGTCTCACACCACACACCTCTTCCTCATGCCTCACCACAGTACTCTTAAACAACTGCCATTCCTCCTCCACACTTCTATTTTCCTGATCTTTCACTACGTTCGACTTATCTTTCAATTTCTCCTGATACTCTATCATTTTCTCTCTTTTATCCAACTCACTCACTTTCAAAACCTCCCTGCCACACCTAACCCTCGTAGCTCTCACCCATCTCTTACCTACTCTTAACTTTCCCTCCACCAGGTAATAGTCAGACATACCTCCACCCTCCCCTCTCAGAACTCTCACATCCAACAATCTTCCTATTACATTCCTGGACACAACCACATAGTCCATCAATGTTCTATCAACAACCCTTCCACCCTCCTGTCTCACCCATGTATACGTATAAATATCTTTCTTCTCAAACAGGGTATTTCCAGTCACCATCTCTTGCTCAACGCACATCCCTATCATTCGTTCTCCATTATCTTTTCTTCCAGGCACACCATGCATACCAACTACACCTTCAGCTGCTACATTTCCCGCTCTAGCATTCAGATCTCCCATCATTAACACATTCACATTCGCTACAAAACTCTGCGGACACTCAACATCATTTCAGAAAGACTCCCACTCAATAAAAGATATTCCCAAATTTCCTTGCCACTCCCAACATTTGCCAAAAAAATCTTCGATCCTTCCCTTAATCCCAAAGAGGGTAGTTTTAACGCCTCCCCCCCCGAACCTTATTGTCAGTCATTTCAATTAACTCTAGATTTTAGCCTTATTTACTTCAATGCAGAAGTACCGTTTGACGTGTACCAGTAACAAAACCAGGAGTACTATTTATGTTTTTTTTTCTTTAGGTTTTAGGAGTATTTTAGAGTTTTTGTACTTTTATATGGCATGGTAGTTATCTGAGGACCAAAATTCTCACCTTAGGTAGACGGACTGTTAGAAAAATATCTGTAGGAAACCCAGTTGTACTAAAACATTTTATGAACGCTGTATATATTTCATTAATATAATTGGTTGAAGTCTGCAAACATAAATTTCTGTGACATCTTCATATTAAATTTTGTCCAGCAAGCATAGTAGGTAAGTATGGTAGGTGGAGGTGCCCATCATTCATCCACTTCGTGTAGCAGTACTCTTGTTTTTAGGGTAGGTCTACATTGATTGGCAAGCCAAATTATTTCCTGTAAACCAGAAAATCATATACAACACTGGGTGGTAACCTTATAACTAAACAAAACGCGTTCCCTGCGTAACACGAAGTGGGTTGGCGGAGGGTTAGTGCCTCTTCACGGAAAACTAACTAAAAATACGAACCAGAATCCTCATACCAGGACTGACCAAAAGGTGACGACTAAGGACCGAACAAAGGAGATGGTACGGAATGCGACATGAAATGTAAGGGGTGCAAATGATGAGGTGAAAGAGAGAGAGAATGTCCAGTTGCTTAAGGCCGCAAAAGTGGATTCATGTGGATTAACTGATAATAAATGGTGGGGTGAGAGTGTGACAGAATTGGAGTATGGATGGGGTGTATGTGCGGGAGTCAGAGAGAATGAAATGGCAAAAGAAGGAGTATGTATCCTTATGTGCAAAAGATGGAAGGAGAGTATAGGAGAGTATGAATCAGTTGGTTCAAGAATTGCGTGGGTAAAATTGAAAGCTGGACTTCAAATGTGGGTGATTGTGTACGTGTATGTGCCAACTCAAGGTCGTGCAAACAGAGTGAAAGAAGTGTTCTGGACAAATGTGGAAGCGTGCATTGAAAAGTTTGAAAGGAATGAGAGAGTATTTTTGACTGGGGATATGAATGGAAAACTAAGGAATGTGAAGGTGGATAGAGTAGCTGGTGAATGGGGTGTGCCTACAGCAGTGGATGAGAATGGTAGTGCTCTTTTGGACAATTGTGCCGGGAGGGGGTTAGTGATAGCCAAAACTCTCTTCAGGCACAAACTGATCCACAGGCATACGTGGTGAGTGATGAGAAGGGTGGGTGGTGAACTGAATGAACGGAATGCAGTGATTGAGTATGTGTATGTGGATGATAGAATGAGAAGGTGTGTAATGGATGCAAGAGCATATAGAGGTTCGGGAAGTGGACTTTCTAACCACCAGTTGGTGGTGGTGAAAGTCAAGGTCGAAATGAAGTGGAGGAAAAGAAGGGAAGGACTGGTGGAAGTAGTTCTTACAAAGAGGGTGACAAGGTTGCAAGATGATGGAAGAAAGGCACAATATAAGAAATAAGTGGAGTAGAGGAGCGATTGGTAATTATGATTTGGAGCAGATGAGGGACGTGGAAGGTGTGTGCAAGATATTCACCTTAGAAATATGTGCAACATGTTAAGTGTTGTGTGGGGTGAAGAGAAGACGAAAGGGGGTGCAAGGAAAAGCATAGTGAAATGAAGAGGTGTGACAGGCTGTGGCACAAAAAAAGAAAGCATATAGTGAGTGGACGAGAAACAGGGGCGTGGAGGAAGCTGAGAGACAGAAGATGAAGTTATATGTGGATAGGAAGAGAGAGGTGAAAAGATTAGTAAGAGAGAGTAAGAAGAGAGTGGATGAGGAATTTGGAATGAATTTGAGTGTAAAGTGGAGGGAACGTAAAAAAATATTCTGGAAAGAGGTAAAAAGAGTTAGACTGGGTATTAAAGAAGTTTGTCGGGGAGTGAAAGATAAATATGGCATATTACTGGTGGAGAAGGGAGAAAAAGTGAACAGATAGAGAGAAGGCTTTTAGGAACTGTTGAACATAGAGAATGAAAGTAATGTGAGTGTAAGTGGCTGGGGAAAGGCTGGGAGAAGGAGGCATGTGAGAAGAGAGGAAAAAATCAGTAGAATGGAAGTCGTGGACGCAATGAAGAAAATCAAAAAAGGGAAAGCCCCAGGAACTGATGGAGTGTGTAGTGAAAATAATGCTGAAGCATGGGGGAGAGATTGTAGTAGAATGGATGTGGAAGATGTGCAGATTGGCCTTGGAGGAAGGTAAAGTCCCTGAAGATTAGACGTCAAGTATAATTATTTCCTTGTACAAAGGAAAAGGAGAAAAAGAAGTGTGTGGTAATCAGAGGCATTTGTCTTCTTATTGTAACAGGAAAAGTATATGGTAGGATATTTATTGACAGAGTTAGGGAAATAACAGAGGAATTAGTTGGAGGCGAATGGGGAAGCTTTAGGAAGGGAAGACGTTGTGTACTGTAGGTCAGATAGTCATTCTTAAGTTCTTAATGACAAAGAAGTTGTATGCAGCCTTCAATGATTTGGAGAATGCATATGACAGGTTGGACAGTCAAGGATTGTGGAAACTATTAAGAATATATGGAACGTTGTTGAATTCCTTGAGGAGTATGTATGAGGGTGCTAAGACTGCAGTGCATGTGGACATTGAACTGAGTGAATTTTTCTATTTGAGGGCTGGACTGAAACAGGGATGTGTCATGTCTCCATGGTTGTTCAATTTGTATATGGATGGGGCTATAAAAGTGATACAAGGTAGGGCAGTGGTTGTTCGAGTGGCCCTGGTGAGGGAGGGCAGTGTGTGCAAACTCCCTGTGTTGTTGTTTCCAGATGAAACTGTTTTGCTAAGTAAAGATGAAGGGGAGCTGCAAGGCTTGGTAAATGAGTCTGGGAGGGTGTATAAGAAACGGAATCTAAAGATGAATGTAGGGAAGAGTAAAGTTATGATCTTCGGGAGAAATGAAGTCACTGAATGTACAGTGTGGCTGGATGAGGAGGAAATGGAAAATGTGAGTACATTTAAGTACTTAAGTAATGAGATGAGTAAGGATGGATTTTTAGAGGGTGAAGTGCTTGAAAGGGTATAATATGGAAGAAATGTTGCCGGTTCTTTGAAAGCAGTGATAAGAAACGGGAAAGTGAGCACGGAAGTGAAAAAAGTATTGTGATACCAACTTTAACGTATGGATGTGAAGCTTGGACCTTGCTGGAGGGACACAAGTCAAGAGTGCGATCATTGGAAATGAGTCATTTGAGAGGAACATATAGACAGGTTAACAAATGAGGAACTGAAGGAATGTTGTGCTGTTGACGTTGATGTGATAGGAAGCGTTAGGAAAAACATATTGAGGAGGTTTGGCCACGTGGAGAGGATGGAGAGCGAGAAATTGACGAGGACAGTGTATGTGAGTGAGTTGGAGGGGGGGAGAGGGAGGGGAGACCAAGGATGAAGTGGAAGGATGGAGTGGAGAGGTAAATGCGAGAGAGGGATGTGAGCTGGGAGTAAGGCAGTGAAATGGCAGGTGACAGGCCAACATGGAGGCAATTTGTTTGTCGCTATCCCTTATGGGATTAAGGTGTCTGGCAATAAGTAGACAGATGAAAGTATAATGAGGAATTAAAGAATTATAAAAGTTTTTCACTGTGCATGTCTTTACACAGTATCCACTTGTTAGCTGAAGAACAGCGGGGATGCATGACAGGTGTAGGCCTCCGTCATCAACTCATTCGATGCAGCACCTTCTGTAAAGTTGCGACAATAGTGTTTTAGCCTACCTGGGTCACATGACCCACAGGCTCCATGTTGCCTCCCAGTGGGGTGGGTAAGTTGAATGGTCAGGATGCTTTATGGCTTATATTTGTGATTAACCGGATTTCTTCATTTAATATGCCTTGCTGTGTTTCCTGGCGATGCTGTAGCCATCCTGAACAAGAGAAGATGATGCACAGATTTCCCATAAATTCTAAGAGAAGAACGTAACGGGAAATTAAAGTCATGTGGGAAAATTTGAGAACTAATGATGACACAACTGCAATAAGTCTAAATGTGTTTTTTATGAAAGATATTACATATGAGCCCTGAAGCACTTCTTTGTCATACTTTGCCACACAATGTATGACCACATTTCTGTCTTTCTCCTGCTTCATCCTTTTCCTCCCGGCTGGTTGACATTCTCTCAGATTCCATTCACCCAGATCGGATCTGGCATACTCACGTGCCAGTCCTGGAATCCTGGCTAAAAAGAATTCGTTCGGCACTCAACTGTTCTCTTCAGCTTTCTGGCCGCGATCCTGCCAGTATCCGTGCCGATCTTGTCACTCCCTTCCTTGCTGACCCTTTGCTCCCTACCTGGACAAGTACGACTCCTGCTGTGCACTACACACCCTCTGCCACTGCTTCTGACCATTTACCAATCCTTTCACAGCTCTCCGTCACTGAAATCCTTAACTCCATAGCCCGCACCTACCTCTCCCATCCTATTCACGTCTATACTGACGGTTCTGTCTTTGCTTACGGCCGGGTGGGAGCTGCTTGCATTGCCTTTACTAACTCTGCTTCCCCCGTCCTCTCCACCTCCCATTGCCTTCCAAACTGGGCCAGCAGTACCCACTGTGAACTATTTGCTGTAAACTCTGCCCTTGACTTCCTTCTCTCTCATCACCTACCAGGTCTCATCATCAGCGATTCCCAAGCTGCCCTTGCCTTACTTCGCAACCCCCCCCTCGACGCCCCTCCCCTCTCTTCGCCCCCCTCTACTCCCACCTCCATCAGGCTCATGCTCTTGGTCTCAGGGCTTCTCTTTTTTGGATCCCAGCCCATGTTGGTCACATCCGCCACGACAAGGCAGATCGCCTGGTCTGAGCTGTATGTAGCCTCCCCCTATCTGCCATCTGCCTCCATGTCCATGACAATTGTCCGGAGAATCCTTCTCGAGGAGTCCAGGGAGGACCTATCCCTGTGTACCGATGCTCAACGTCCCACTAGTGTCACCATCCAGCACTATGACACCTACCATGGTCTGAGACACGCCTATGGCAAGCATCTCACCCTCACCAGCTACTGTGATGTGGCCATCGCCCGCATTCGCCTGGGGTATCGCTTCCCAGGGGAAATCTCCGGACGACCTACCGCCAACAGGTCATGTAAACTCTGCCACAGTCCCATGAACGAAGCATTATCCCATCACATCGTTAACTGCCCAGCTATTGCCCTCTTCAGACTCCCTGGACTCTTGTTTTTTGCTTTGTGTACCTATTTCATCACACATCTTGATGTACTCGAAGATATTCTCACCCTTCACCTTGCCTTCCTCTCACTGTAATGCCCTGGCACTAGGACAATGTTGGGGCATTTTGGTGTATACTCGTGAGTATATATATATATATATATATATATATATATATATATATATATATATATATATATATATATATATATATATATATATATGTATATATGAACATATCATATATATGTGCATGTTGCATATGTATCTGTATGCATGCCTGTGTGTCTGTGTATATATGTATATGTATGTATATTTGTGTATATGTATGTGTGCATGTATATATCAAATGCACACAAGCCTGTGTGTGTGTGTGTGTGTGTGTGTGTGTGTGTGTGTGTGTGTGTGTTGTCCACACGCACACATCAGCTTCATTTGCATGTACTGTCCTAGTGCTGGGATTTTGAATCAAGAGGTAATTTTATAATGAATATCGTTTTTGTCTGTCTGTCTACCTGTGACTGTGACTATGTATATGTATCAGCTTAGGGTGTATATGATATGTCTCCCTGTCTATGTATATATGAACATATCATATATATGTGCATGTTGCATATGTATATGTATGGACGCCTGTATACATACCCATATCTTTATACATGCATACCTATCCTGTACATGCAATATGTCTATGGATACAGGTGCGTGATAATATACATATATGTATAGATATATACGTATATGTATGTGTGCATATGTGCCTCTCTCTGCATACGTATGTACATACTTGTGTATCTTTGTACCACTTTACACATCTCAGAACATGTAATGATTATTACTGTAACAACTTTGTACCATGTGAGTCCCATTGTATGTCTTTGTTCATTATTGTGCTTGTAATGATAATTACTACTATACCTTGTATGCCGTAGGATACCAATTTATTTTTTTCCCCCTGCTCTCATGCACCCTTCCCTGCTTGGCCTTCAGGGACAGTGTTCCCAGAGTGTTCAGTCTTGTACTGAATGGTAAATAAAGAATCTAAATAGAAGAAAACAAACATTTAATGGTCACATTTTTAAACAAAAAATGTCCTGCCACACCTGCAGACTCCAGCATTGTGGCACGGAATATTACTTATGACAAGCTTAACGATTCAACATCTGCTTTCTAATTCACATATAATTCACATTATTTTTGCATTTTCTGAAGACTATCAAGAACTTATTTGCATTTGTATGTTTTCCTAGCAATTGTAGTCAAAAATCGCCCAATGTGGTATTCCACAAAAGAGTTGTTAGTTGTAACAATCATAATGAAGATTTTAAAAAATACGATTGAAGACTGAGTATTATATTCAACGGTTTTTTGGAGGTTAATAATTTATGAATTATTCCATAAGTCATTGCAGAAAACAGAAATTTAAATCTCTGCTTCATAGAAAATTTAATGGATACAAAATTTAGGGGTAAACATAAAAATAAATACAGGTAGGCTATACTGCCACACCAGCGCCACAGTTGTACCTCAGCATAAAGACTAAATGTAGAATCGACAGTTGTGCAAAGAACATTTTTTAAGCATATGACTAATACGGTGGTCACACCCATATAAATTTTGCTGGAGCCTGGGCCGACAGGTTTAATGAAGTCATCCTGTTTTTTTTTTTTTTTTCCATGTGAAAGGCACTGCAGTAAACAGTGCACATTTAGGCGTACCCTGTTTTATAAGGACATAACAATTAGGTTTAAATATAGAAACAAGTGTACAGGGCATTTTTTTTTTCATGGCGACATCCAACCTAACCATTCTCTATATATCCTCGTATAAGCATTGTCCATCGTAAATGATGTAGCCAATCATAAAACAAGATATATACAGTACCAAAAATGGCTAAATTAATCAAAGTAAAAATTAATGAAAAGGAAACGAAAAGATGGAAACAAAAACAAGGAACAATGCAGAGGGTGGGAGGCAACATGACGCTTAGTTGCCTGCTGTTGCAATTCTCTGCATAGAAGGCGCAGTCTCCACCTCGTTTTCAAACATTTATCATGCTATTATCTGTTCATATTAGCTTGGCATAAAATCGCCCTCTCTCCATCTTGAATGCTGGCATAACAAAAGATTAACACTAGAATATGATGCTAGTGACGAAGAAATGCTGTGGAAGAGATGCGGAGCCCTCGTATTGACATATTCAACCAATGTGCCATGAGAAATAAGCTGCAAAAGGACCAAAGTCAGGCCAAAGTAAAAGTGAATGAACGATAGTAGCAAAGCTGGGCACTTCACGATCACTTTCGCAAACCGCAAATTCTGCGATTGCGGAAGTGTGATTTCCTTTGCGGTTTTGCGTATGCGACCAGTTCTACACAAATTCGCTGTTTTGTGCTTGCAGAAGCACTTCTATAAATGCAAATCGGCCCACGAACATCCAGCCTGTCAGGCGGCGTCCGGGTGAGTCCGGCTCGCCAGTGCCGACTGCCACTCCCGCACACTTGCTATTTGTACAAGAAATATTGTATTTGCACGATAAATTCACCTTCGGTACGATGTACAATAGCATTTTCCATTATTGTACCTTTGTACAGCAATTTTACGATTCCTTCAAAGAGAGAGAGAGAGAGAGAGAGAGAGAGAACGACAGAGAGAGAGAACGACTGAGTGTTAGATTACTCTCTTTTACTGTAGGTATTTTCTGGCTTCATACCAAGCTCTCAGGAAAGGAATGAAAAGGAGCTAAAATGAGGCAACGTTCGTACTCGTGATTGAATAATAAAGCATAACATTGTCACAGCAAGTCGTATTCTGCTTTACATTGAGAGTGTTCCTCATTACATTATCTTAATGATATAGCCTACTGTTCGTGCTTTCTTGGGGGAGGGTAAGAAATCAGCATTTAACGATAAAAGTCAGCAAAAATGTTTTTCCCTCAATAAATAAAGAAAAATGTAAAGCCTAATTCACAATCAATTTATTTTCCAGAGTCACACACATTATATGCTAGTGATGTAAAGCACATCGGTACTAGAAAGACTAGTTTAACATAAAGCCAATAACAAGGTGAAAAGTGCAAAGATGTGGTACGAAGCCTCCCAGTCCAACTAGAATATGACCTTTAGTCTAAATTTCAAATTGCCAGCCTTATAGCATTGCCAGTGCCAGTATTACTGTCCGAACAATCATTAGGTAGATAAATAACAGAGTAAACAAGAAACATACGTAATGAAACTGAATACAATTTTACCATATTTCTTACCAGAGATCCACCTTTCTCCATGCGGTATCAATACAGGTAGATAGATAGGTAGATATACTGTACGGTGGAGTTGTCTAAGTTGATGAAGGGGTCTGACTGTGACTAAGGAGTGTGGACTGAGGAGGTCAGAGCCCAGGAACAGAGGTGGACTGGTGTGTCAACTTGTCAAGTGTGAGCTGTGAAGTGTAGTAATTTAATTCATTTATATACGAGAGTGAAGGAATAACCCTTGTTTTGTAGAAAAGCAGTCTAATATACTAATAATAATAACTGAAATATATTTTTAAATTTTACTATAACTAGATTTTACATATTCCATTCATTACTTTGCACAATTTCGAAAATTCATAGTCACCTACTGTTAGCTACAATAGAGTGAATAAACGATATAATTGTAGTACGTGAGTAACTAGAGATGATTTTTAACCCCGTGATTATGAATAATATCATCCTAAACTTAATATAATCCTCTAATGGTATCCAGAATAAGATGACGCTGATGCCGTGATACTAAAGTTTACGTTTGCGTTTTTGCTTTTGCAGAACTGCACATTTCAAGAATTTTGCGGATTTGCGGTTACTGAAGGCATTTTTTTTTTTTTTTTTTTGGTTGCGGATTTGTGTTGCTGAATTGATTTTTTGTTTGTGGTGCCAACCTCTGGATAGTGGTAGTAGTAGTATAGTTCTGTTTATTATTTATTATTATGCTTCTGTGACCTGTTGTGGAGTAGGCATTAAGTGACTGGTCTATCCGTGCATGCGTGCGTCTGTCCATGACACTTTTCTGGACGCAATATTTCCTGAAGCCATTGATAGAGTTCCACCAAATTTTTGGCAGTGATGCAGTATAAGGAGATAATGTACTGGTTAGTTCAGCTAGTTGAAGGGGTCAAAGATCAAGGTCAGATAGGGTCTACTTAGTTTATCTTGTGGGTGTGAAATCTGAACCCCACAGCAGATTACAATCAAACTTTTGTCACTGATACAGTATGAAGGGACGATGAACTGATTAGATCAGCAAAGTCAAGGGATCAAGGGTCAAAGTCATATGGGATCAGTTTAGTTTATCCTTGTAGGCATCTGTCCGTAACATTAATGTGGGCACGATATTTCCTGAACCCATGACAGATTTCCACCAAACTTTTGTCAGTGATGCAATGTGAGAAGACGATGAACTTAGTAGGACAGCTAGGTCAAGGGGTCAAAGGTCAAGTTCATACAGGGTCAACTTAGTTTATCATTGTAGATGCGATACCTCCTTAACTCTTAAATGGATTTCAGCCAAACTTCTGTCAGTGATACAGTATAAAGGAGCGATGAACTGATAAGTTCAGCAACGTCAAGTGGTCAGGGGTCAAGATCATATGGGTGTGGGTGTGATATCTCCTGAACCCCTAATTGGATTTCGACCAAAATCAATTCAGTGATATTTTATGAAGGGACGATGAGCTGATTAGGTCAACAAGGTCAAAATAATAACCAAATGTCAAGGTCCAATGGGGTCGACTTAGTTTTTCTGTGGTCTCGTTGCAACCCACAGTGAAGCCTGTCATGAAGGATGAAAGGAGAGTCCATGCATAGGGATTGGCGGAGGCATACCGAGCGATGCTTTGCAGTGACAGCCTGGGGTCGGAGATCTCGCTGTTTCTTTTGCTTAATCATCATCATTATTATTATTATTATTATTATTGTACTTTTAGAGTCCATGTGCAAGGATTGGTGGAGGCAAACTGAGCGATGCTTTGCATTGACAGCCTGGGGCCTGAGCTCTCACTGTTTCTTTCGGTTAGTTATTAATATTATTATTATTATTATTATTATTATTATTATTATTATTGCACATTTATTACTATTATTATAATTCATTATTATTATTATAATTATTATTATTATTATTATTGTTATTATTATTATTATTATTATTATTATTATTATTATTATCATTAGTAGTAGTAGTAGTAGTAGTAGTAGTAGTAGTATCATTATTTTTACTAGTAGTAGCAGTAGTAGTATCATTATTTGTTCTTATTATTATTGTGGTAGATGGCGGCGCTCACCATCCACTCACTCGATGTAGTGCTGCTCTCAGGTGTCTGCCCTTTCCTCTCCTCCATCCTTCTTTCCTTCCATCCTCTTCTGTCTTTCTTTCCTTCATTCTTTCCTCGACCTTCTGCCTACGTAACTTTACACTCTCTCCTCTGTCTTTCTTTCCTTCATTCTTTCCTCTTACTTCTGCCCGTGGGTGATCTACACTGAGTGACAAGCCAAATGGTTTCCTGTACACCAGGAAACCATTTACTATGCTGGATGGTAACATATAATCAAATTTTGGCACCTGGTGGTTTAGTGTTTTTTTTTTTTTTTTTTTATGTGAGGAAGAAGGAACCAAAGGCAACGAGCCCGCAAAACTGTTCCTTCCAAGAGAAAAACAAAATACAAGAGAGAGCCAAATTCAAGATCCATTCATTTCAAGATGCCTGGACACACTTTTTTTTCGTCTCATTAACTCTCCTCCTCTTACTGACTCCCTTCAACCTCTGTCTCTTCGCCGCACTGTTGCATCTTTATCTCTTTTCCATCGCTACTTCAATTATCACTGCTCCTCTGAACTGTCTGCATGCATTCCTCCACCTCTACGATGGATGCGTAGCACCCGTCTAGCAGCAAACTCTCATCCCTATTCTGTCCAACTCTCTAATGCAAGAGTTAACCATTACTTCCAGTCCTTCATCTATGCAACTGGTCAACTCTGGAACTGTCTCCCTCTGTCTGTATTTCCATCTTCCTATGATCTCCAGCCTTTCAAACGCAGTATGTCCAGGCATCTCGAAATGATCGGATCTTGAATTTGGCTCTCTCTTGTATTTTGTTTTTCTTTTGGAAGGGACAATTTTGCGGGCTCGCGGCCTTAGGTTCCTTCTTCCACACATAAAAAAAAAAACACCGCATTTGAAAGACTGGAGATCATAGGAAGCAGGAAATACAGACAGAGGGAGACAGTTCCAGAGTTGACCTGTTGCATAAATGAAGGACTGATAGTAACGGTTGAACCACTGAAGGTTTACATCCAAGGGGTAGTTGGGGTTTATTGCTCACGTAATGCCACTCAGGGATGAGTGAAGCTGGTCACTCTCATCTTAAATGTCAGGACCAATCTTGCCTAGCCCCGGGCTCCTACACTCCTCATGGGGCAACGTTGGATTGGATGATGGGTAGATGGATGGATTATTATTATGACTAATTTATTATTATTATTATTATTATTATTATTGTTATTATTACTATTACTGTTATTATTATTACTACTGCTACTATTATTATTATTATTATTATTATTATTATTTGCAGAGAAGAAAACAAAAGACAAGTGCAGAAACTTCCCATGTCAATTCTCGTTCCCAATAAAAAATCAAAGTTGAGAGAGAGAGAGAGAGAGAGAGAGAGAGAGAGAGTTGGTCGTAAATATATTCGTGAATTCCTGCCAAAATCCACAGTTACCCAGAGGTTGGTGTGTGTGAGTATGATTTGGAGGGAAGGCAGACAGAGGACTGGATGAGGTGGAGGCGATTTGTTAGTACCCACCCCTTAGGGAAAAAGGCAACTGGTACTTGATACAGACAGAAAGATAGATATAGATAGTTATGCAGTGCTTAACAAACTACACACAGTCTTATAATCACCCAGAAGTTGGCGAGTGAGAGGACGGTAGTGACGGTGACGACCATGGGTGGATTGACACAGGCGGTGGTGTTGGCCAGGGTGTGCTTCATCCACTTATTAAATAAACCCGATTCCACCAACGCAAAGGCACTGTGAAGACAAAAGATATTTATAAGTCGTAAGAGAGAGAGAGAGAGAGAGACTCTGTGCATCCCAGTCAAGGAACTTGGTGTGACATTAACCAAGTAACACTGTGGTATTACCAAGGCTGTCGGGTCTAACTGGATACTGAAGACCAGAGGAGTAGACTGTAGCACCAGTCGAGCAGGGCAGTACTCCCAAGGTGGATGGAAAGCTGATGGCAGGGAGAGTTGGAGTTCCCGTTTCATCAGCCATCGGGACTAGTTCCTGATCATTCCCCTTTGCTGGACTTTTTCAGTGTCTCAGTAACACAGAGAGTAGACCAGCATGCTCTCTAATACAGGTTTCTCTATCAACACCAAACTATATGCACAGTACACACTACCCTGTCAGGACTCCATGTTATAATTACAAATCATAATAGATAGATAGATAGATAGACAGACAGATAGAAGCAGCAAGATAGGTATTGTGTCTGCGAGAATCGAGCAATGCTAAACATGCTTACACACTCTAACTCAAGGAATGTTTTATAGGCACACGACAGCGCCTCGTGACCATACACACACATACATACATACTCACACACAGGCTTCTAGAACGTTTCAACAACAGTGTAACACATGTGACACGACCACTGCTACATCAGAATTTAGGAAACAGAGCTCAGAAGGAGACAGGCCATAAAACCGGCAGGTAGTAGGGAGAAGGAGCCTAGCAACATGGGCGAGAGAGTGGAAGAGAGAGAGAGAGCGAGACAAGGAGGTAGCTCGCAGGACTGTACTTATACTTCACTCGTGTGTGAGAGACTTTGTTAATATTTCCAAGACAAATACAAAAACTCCCATACTCATCTTTATCTCTCCTGTCATTGCATGACAAAAAGATAATGAAGATTATCTACTTACAAAACTACTCACGTATAACAACCGCTCGTCCACGAGTCTAATATATGTATAACTAAACTACAAACTCACTACAAGTTCTTACAAAGTTATTGTGAGATATGGCCGCAGCGAACGTGCAAACCTCGTCTACGAATCTACAGTGAATTTCTACAAAAGCAGGTGAGACCCTAACCAAGATTAGCTTCAGTTCTACAGTGAATTCCTACAAAATACGAGTCTACAAACCTACGAGCCCACGAGTGTAAAGTTGATTCTGCATTATCAAGATTGAAAACAAAAAATACCTCTTACAACCAACAACTCACAACCAGCTCCTGACGGTATTCTCTCCAACCAGCCCCCTCTGTCTCCCCGATCATCATGTTGATTTAGAGGTGGAGAGGTCACAGTACGCCTTGCCAGTAGTTTAACAAAGTACTGATACAAACAATCTTGCAATTTCTACGACGAACCAACGAACTACAACCATCTCCAATCAGCTACAAGTAACAACTCTACGAGTCGTCTGTATAATCTTCTACACGCACCTTTAATTAGCGGCAGTCTTCATCCCACAACGAGTAAATCACAAGAGAAAAGGAACGAGAATACATCGAGAAAGAAAAACAATACAAACAAACGAAGAGTGAGACACGACTCACAACTCACAACCACCAGACTTCACCCTCCTCTCTCTGCTACCTCCACCAACCTCCACCGCTGACGCAGGAGTGCAAGGTCAAGACGACGAAGCAAATACCAAGTCCATATTCACAACCCATCTTATTCACTCATCTTCACTGAGGTTACTCATCACTACTAATTTAATCACCACAGCTACCAGTGTGGGAAGTCGACGTTACCATATGTGTTTGCTGACACGACGCCACGCCTATCAACGTGTGTCTGACACCCCACAACACGTCAATCAACCGGTGAAGAACAACGTTATCACCACGTGCAACACTGCTCACAACATTTCCACCACGGTAAAAATTAGTGAGTTACATAGTTACTTCATTTATACAATACACAGTGATAGACAAAAAACTTCTGCACAAACGTATAAAACTTCCTGTATAATTACAACTTACATACACATACTTACTTCAGTTATCCGCATAATTCAATCACTAAATAATCACCAAAAATAAATATTCTACACTGTATATATTCATTCATTTATTTTAGCATTATTTACTACCAACGAGTGTTGGAATTTATACCTACATAAAATACGTGTTTCATACATACAACTATACATTATTACATCTACAAAGTAATAAAGAAAATATACCATCACAGTTACTCAGTGAGCGATTAAAAGATCTGTATTAAATATTTAATAATTAAAGTTACCTAGTGGAAACAGAAATTAAGTTACAAGGAAAACCAAGAAATGAAAAAAAAATGGCCAACACAAATAACGTTAATAAGATTGAACATCTTCCACACAATCGTGAAGACAAAGATTTCCACACAGTGCTGACACATATATTGCCCACGATAGGTACATGTGAACAACAAGTCAGTGTATATAGTTAATACTATATATAGTATATATATATATATTTTTATATGAAGTAACAAAATATGGGGCTATATAATATCATTTTCAGTAATATCTGTACAATATAAACTAAACCGTAAAAAAGGGTCCCAAGGGAATTAGCCAGCAATTATGCAACCTCGAACAACACCGAAAAAACGTAAACAAACAAAGAAAAATAAACTATAGAATATCAATACATACAAAAAAAAAAAGAAAGAAAAAGAAATAGAGTAAGCTCACATAACAAACAAATGAAAATAACCGTAAGTGTTACTACAAATGCCAAAATACCACATAAACTTCTATAAGTGAAACAATAAGCAAATTAGTGTTCTTCACAAGCATGTGGCATGGCACATCATCACTATCATCGACCGCAGCATTACCGGATTCAGTGTCCGGACCGCAATTATTACAATTATGTAACTACAAATGATAAGTAACTACGAACAAAATGTAACAATTATGTAACAGTTACATTAACAAGATGTAACTTTTATGTAACTTTAACTACAATTATAAGGCCAACACAATTATGTAACAGTTGCATTAACAAAATGTAACTACAATTATAAGCCCAACACAATTATGCATTACCACAGTATTATGTAACAATTCATACAATGTTACAATTATGTATTACTACAATGTTACTACAATGTAACAATTACGATACAATTATGTAACAGTTCATACAATGTTACAATTATGTATTACCACAATGTTACTACAATATTATGTAAATTCATACAATGTTACCACAATTTGTATTACCAGAATCATCACACAAGTTAGGTGAAATATTAGACATTATTAAAGGGATAACTCACTATGTATGTAAGGTAATAACCTAGCAGTTTTACCATTGCACAATTATATGCGTATGTCTGTTATACATACACATCTTACAAAATGTCATACAATAACCATTGCATTTGTTCAATTATGTATACGACTTGTTTAAAATGTAATATTACTAGATCATTGCAATTTACTATCTATCTATCTATCTATTGCCAGACGCCTCAACCCCGTTTGGGGTGGCCACAAACAAATCGCCTCCAAGTCGCCCTGTCCCCCGCCATTTCACTGCCCTGCTCCCAACTCACACCCCCCTCTCTCATATACCTCTCCACCCCATCCCTCCATCTCATCCTCGGCCTCCCTCTCCCTCTTCCCCCCTCCACCTCACTCACATACACTCTCTTCGTCAGTCTTTCACCCTCCATCCTC
This sequence comes from Coenobita brevimanus, assembly GCF_032717465.1. NCBI lineage: Eukaryota > Metazoa > Arthropoda > Malacostraca > Decapoda > Coenobitidae > Coenobita > Coenobita brevimanus. The sequence goes on along the minus strand of NC_136999.1, from coordinate 43,584,862 downwards.
TCCACATGGCCAAACCACCTCAGTGTGTTCCTCATAACGCTTCCTATCACATCCACATCAACACCACAACGTTCCTTTATATCCTCATTCGTCAGCCTGTCTCTCCACGTGACTCCACAGGCTCTTCTTAAATAACTCATTTCCACTGCTCTCACTCTTGACTTGTGTCCTTCCAACAATGTCCAAGCTTCACTTCCGTACGTTAGAGTTGGTATCACAATACTGTCATGTAGTAACTTTTTCACTTTCATGCTCACTTCCCTGTTTCTTATCATTGCTTTCAAAGAACCAGCAACCTTTCTTCCCTGCTGTACCCTTTCAAGCACTTCACCCTCCAAACCTCCATCCTTACTCATCACACTACCCAAGTACTTAAACGTACTCACATTTTACAATTCCTCAACATCCAACCTCGCTGTACATTCACTAACTTCACCTCTCTCAAAGACCATCACTTTACTCTTCCCTACATTCACCTTCAGATTCCGTTTCTTACACACTCTATCAAACTCATCCACCAAGCCTTGCAGCTCCCCTTCGTCTTCACTCAACAACACAGTATCATCTGCAAACAACAGTACAGGGAGTTTCCAAACACTATCTTCTCTCACCAGGGCCACTCCAACATCCACAACCCTACCTTGTACCTTTTTTATTACCCCATCCAAGTACAGATTGAACAACCATGGAGACATGACACATCCCTTTTTCAACCCAACTTTCAAAGAGAAAAATTCACTTAGTTCACCATCCACACGCACTGCAGCCTTCGCACCATCGTACATACTCTTCACAGCATTCAACAACTTCCCATCTACTCCATATATTCTTAACACTTTCCACAATCTTTGTCTATCCACCCTGTCATATGCTTTCTCCAAATCCATGAAAGCCGCATACAACTTCTTTCCCTTCTCTAGAAACTTTTCCACTAAAGATCTAAGAATGAATATCTGATCTACACAGCCTCTTCCCTTCCTAAAGCCTCCCTGTTCTTCTCCAACTAATTTCTCTGTTCTTTCTCTAACTCTGTCTATAAGTATCCTACCATACACTTTTCCTATTATACTAAGAAGACAAATGCCCCTATGATTACCACACACTTCTTTTTCCCCTTTTCCTTTGTACAAGGGAATAATTATACCTGACTTCCAATCTTCCAGGACTCTACCTTCCTCCCAGGCCAATCTGAACATCTTCCACATCCATTCTACTACTATCTCTCCCTCATGCTTCAGCATTTCACCACACACTCCATCAATTCCTGGGGCTTTCCCTGATTTAACTTTCTTCATTGCTTCCACAACTTCTATCCTACTGATTTCTTCCTGTCTTCTCACCTCCCTCCTTCTCCCAGCCATTCCCCAGCCACTTATACTCGCATTACTTCCGTCCTCTACGTTCAACACTTCCTTAAAGTGTTCTCTCCATCTGCTCACTTTTTCTCCCTTCTCCACTAGTAATCTACCATTTTTATCTTTCACTCCCCTGCTAACTTCACTTCCACCCCGTCTTACTCTTTTCACCTCTCTCCAGAACATTTTCTTACAGTCCCTCCACTTTGCACTCAAATTCCTTCCAAATTCCTCATCCACTCTCTTCTTACTCTCTCTTACTAATCTTTTCACCTCTCTCTTTCTTTCTACATATAACTCTCTCTTCCGCCTCTCAACTCCTTCCACGCCCCTATTTCTCATCCATTCATTGTATGCTTTCTTCTTTTGTGCCACAGCCTGTTTCACCTCTTCAGTCCACCACGCTGTTCCTTGCACCCCCCTCCATCTTCTCTTCCTTCCACACACCACATCACATGCTGCACATATTTCTTCTGTAAATATCTTACACACACCTTCCACGTCTCCCATCTGCTCCAATTCATATTTGCCCAATCGTTCCTCCACTTCTCTCTTATACTCTGCCTTTTTCTCATCCTCTTGTAACCTTTCCACTCTCCTTGCAACTACTCCTTCCTCTCGTCTTTCCCTTCTTCTATTCCTCCATCTTACTTGCATTCTAATTCTGGCCACCACCAAGTAGTGGTCAGAAAGTCCACTCCCCCAACCTCTATACACTCTTGCATCCTTTACACATCTTCGCATCCTTTCATCCACACACACATAATCAATCATTGCCTTCCTTTCATTTAGTTCACCACCCACCCTTCTCATCACTCGCCATGTATACCTGTGGGTCATTTTATGCCTGAAGAGGGTATTGGGTATCACCAACCCCCTCCCAGCACAAATGTCCACTAACGCACTCCCATTCTCATCTATCTCAGCTGGCACACCCCACTCACCAACTATTCCATCCACCTTCACATTCCCAACTTTACCATTCATATCGCCAATCAAAAACACTCTCTCATTCCTTCCAAAGTTTTCCATGCACACTTCTACATTTGTCCAGAACTCTTCTCTCACTCTTCTAGCACGATCTTGAGTTGGTGCATACACACACACAATCGCCCACATTTGTATTCCAACTTTCAACTTTACCCACACAATCCTTGACCCAACTGATCCATACTGTCTTATGCTCCTCTTCCATCTTTTACTCACAACTATACATACTCCTTCCTTTGCCCTCTCATTCTCACCTACCCCTGCACATATACCCCATCCATACTCCCATTCTCTAACACTTTCTCCTCGCCATTTTGTTTCAGTTATTCCACATACATCCACTTGTGCACCCTCAAGCACCTGGACAATCTCTCTCTCTTTCACCTCATCATTCGCTCCCCTTACATTCCAAGTTCCAATTACCATGTCCTTTGTCCGGTCCTTGGTCGTCATCGTTTGGTCAGTCCTTGTCCAAGGCTTATTGTTTGTTTTTTTAGTTAGTTGTTTTCCGAGGAGGGGCACTAACCCTCCGCCAAGCCTTTTAGTCACCTTTTACGACAAGCAGGGATACTGGGGGAGTATTCTTGTCAATAATAATTACTGTCGGAGAACCTCCAGCACATGACCGAGCAGTGTCAGGACTCCATATTATGATTACGAATCATAATAGATAAATAGATAGATAGGCAGACAGATAGAAGCAGCAAGATAGGTATTGTGTCTGCGAGAATCGAGCAATGCTAAACAGGCTTACACACTCTAACTCAAGGAATGCTTCATAGGCACACGACAGAGCCTCGTGACCATACACACACATACACACATACTCACACACAGGCTTCTAGAACGTTTCAACAACAGTGTAACACATGTGACACGACCCCTGCTACACCAGAATTTAGGAAGCAGAGCTCAGAAGGAGACAGGCCATAGAATCGGCAGGTAGTAGGGAGAAGGAGCCTAGCAACATGGGCGAGAGGGTGGAAGAGAGAGAGAGAGAGAGAGAGAGAGAGAGAGACAAGGAGGTAACTCGCGGGGCTCCACATATACTTCACGCGTGTGTGAGAGACTTTGTTAATATTTCCAAGACAAATAAAAATAGTCCCATACTTATCTTTACCTCTCCTGTCATTGCATGACACAAAGGTAACGAAGATTATCTACTTACAAAACTACTCACGTATAACAACCGCTCGTCCACGAGTCTAATATATGTATAACTAAACTACAAACTCACTACAAGTTCTTACAAAGTTATTGTGAGAACACTTCCTTTTCTAAGATTACAAAAAAAAAAAATGGCTTCACAACATATAGCCTCGGAGTCCCTGGGGAGGGGGGACCATAAATGCCCCAACATTCCGCCCCTCTCCCAGTGACGACTAGAGCTGCATGGAACCACTGTCTGACTCACTCCTTCTTCATTTCTTCAACATTCACGGCCTTTCCTCTGACTTTCACTCTGTTAAGCACCACCTCTCCTCCTCTAAACCTCACCTTCTTTTCCTGAGATTCCGCCGTCTGAGGCAACTGACAGCAAACCCGTTTCTGTAACCTCCTAATTTCTCTATACTCATTTCAAAGCCAGAGGTGGCTGTCGTGTATACATACGCAACGACTTATCTTGCTCTCATGTTCCTGAACTCGATTCTTCTGAATTCTCTACATTCTGGCTTCGGCTTTCCTGTCATTCTCTGACTAAATATATCTGTGCTGTAAACTTATCCTCTAATTCTACTGACTATGAAAAATTCTTCGACTATATTACTTCTATGATGGAACACATTCTATCCATTTCTCCTTTCTCTGAAATCTCCATTCTAGGAGATTTCGATGTTCAGCACCACATCTGGCTCTTCTCTCCTTTCACTAATCCACCTGGTGAACAAGTCTACATCTTTACTATCCTTAATGACCTAGAGCAGCTTGTACAGCACCCTGCCCGTATTCCTGACCACCTGGAGAAAGCTCCAACATACTTGACCTCTTCCTTCTGCTTACACTGTTACTCTGTTCTCTGTTAGGCTCCTCTGATCACAACCTTATCACCTTAACCTGTCCTATCTCTTCGATATGACTGTGGACCCTCCAAAGAAACGACATCTGTGGCACTTTGGAGCTGCAGATTGGGAGGCCCTCAGACAGTACTTCTTTGATTTTCCCTGGAATGATTATTGCTTCCATGGCCGGAAGCCATCTGAATGTGCCTTGCGCATTACGGAGGTTATTCTCTTGGGCATGGAAGCATACATTCCTTTCTCATATCTTTTGACTAATGCAAGAAAGCCTTGGTGTTATCACGCTTGTTCTAATGCTGTCTGCAACAAGGAGAGGGCCTATTAAAGGTACCGGGGCCAACCCACACCCGAATCACATCTATTTTACGTTTCTGCCCGGAATTGTGCTAGGTCTGTTCTTCGCTCTGCCAAAAATAATTTCATCCGTAATAAGTGCTCTCAACTCTCCAACTCGAATTCTGCCCGCTCTTTCTGGCACCTTGCAAAAAGCCTTTCTAACTACTTTGCCTCACCATCCTTCACTCCACTTTTCTGCTGTGATGGTTCTGTAGCTTTTTCTTCTACTGATAAAGCAGATCTCTTCGCTCAGACTTTCTCCTCCAATTCCACCTTCAATGATTCCGGTGCTGTTCCTCCATCACTTCCCCCCTCTGACTTCCTCATGGCTGACATTAAAATTTCTTCAGCTGATGTATTTTCTGCTGTCACAGGCTGCAGTACTAACAAGCCATATGAGCCTGATGGAGTCCTTCCTGTTGTCCTCAAGAACTGTGCATCTGTGCTTACACCCTGTCTAGGTAGACTCATTCGCCTTTGTCTATCAACGTGTACCTTATTTTCTTGCTGGAAGTTTGCTCTCATTCAGCCACAAAGAAGGGTGACCATTCCCAACCCTCTAACTATCGTGCCATTATTTTAACATCCTGTATCTCAAAAGTTTTTGAGTCAATTCTTAATAGAAAAATTTTAAAGCATGTTTCCTATCACAACCTTTCTGATCGCCAGTATGAGTTCCATCAGGGACGCTCCACTGGCATTCTTTTCACCCAGTGTTCACTCTTCTGGTCATCCTCCTTTCGGGACTTTGGCGAAAACTTTGCCATTGCACTTTACATCTCAAAGGCTTGCGATCGAGTCTGGCATAAATCTTTAATGTCCAAAGTGCCCTCCTACTGTTTCTATCCTATCTGTGCCTTCATCTATAGCTTCCTTTCTTGTCGTTCTATAGCCGCTGTTGTAGACGGCCATCGTTCTTCTCCTACATCTATCAACAGTGGTGTTCCTCAGGGCTGTGTCCTATCACCAACTCTCTTTCTGTTATTCATCAATGACCTTCTAAGCTGTATATCTAACCCTATCCACTCGTATGCTGATGACTCCACCCTTCACCTTTCCACTTGGTTCCCGCAACGTCCATCTCAGCAGTTACTTCAACAAACAAGGGATGATGCTAGGGCACACCTAATGTCTGACTTGGCTCGTATCTCTGACTGAGGTAAAAATAATCTTGTTTTTAATGCATCAAAGATTTAGTTCTTACACCCATCAACCTGACAGAATCTTCCATTGGTGTACCCAGTAATGTTTAATAATATTCAGCTTAATCCTGCATTATCCTTGAACATGCTTGGGGTTTCATTCATTCGGGACTCATCTTGGAGAGATCATAGTATATCTCTTGTAAAATATGCTTCCAAGAGGTTAGGTGTGCTAAGCCGACTCCATTCCTTCTTTACCCCTGCACAACTGTTGACTGTATACACGGGTTTTATTGGCCCCTGTGTAGAGTACAACTCTCATGTGTGGGGAGGCTCCCCACATACATCTCTTCTCAATAGGGTGGAGTGAAAGGCTTTTCATCTCATTAATTCTCCTCCTCTCACTGGCTCCCTTCAACCTCTGTCTCTTCGCCGCACTGTTGCATTTTTATCACTTTTCTATCGCTGCTTCAATGGTCACTGCTCCTCTGAACTGTCTGCTTGCATTCCTCCACCTCTACGACGGGTGCGTAGCACCTGTCTAGCAGCAAACTCTCATCCCTTTTCTGTCCAACTCTCTAATGGAAGAGCTAACCGTTACTCTCAGTCTTTCATTTATGCAACAGGTCAACTCTGGAACTGTCTCCCTCTCTCTGTATTTCCTGCTAGCTATGATCACCAGTCTTTCAGACACAGTGTGTCCAGGCACCTCGAAATGATCGGATCTTGAGTTTGGCTCTCTCTTGTGTTTTGTTTTTTTTCTTGGAAGGAACAGTTATTGCTGGCTCGTGGCCTTTGGTTCCTTCTTCCTAGCATTAAGAAAAAACAAAAAAGATGACTTAGGGTACGTAGTTAAACAATAATGAAGAATATGGAAATAACATAGTATATGCATAAAACATTTATATGATCATTATATGGATAACTGCATTAATATTCAAACGGGAATGTTTATTCATGTTGTCTAGTTGAATCCCTTTTGTCAAGTATCATGTGCAGAGTATACATCCTGTTTTCGGCTTCACTTCGTGTAATGTTGTTTGTTATTTACGTAATCGCATTATTCAGCCAAAGATCGGTTCAGTGTGATGTCCATAAATACCAAAATACCCTTGATAGACTCCCTGGCATTTCAGAGATAATGTGATGGCAGATTTACCAACACAGTGCAGGAGGCTAAATACTGTAGTGCGTGAAATGTTTGGCGCACATTCATATTGTGTCAGCGGCACAAGCACTGTTAAATTTATGTGTGTGTAGGTATATCCAGAATCATATAGTCCTCCATATAATAATATTTCTATCCATTTTTCTTTTCACTTCAAGGCGTGCTTAGCCACATATTCATTTACACATTTGTGCTGTAGAGGGTCAACTTCGCAGTTTTACATCCATTTAACCGGAAAAAAGTCTCTCAGTCCCATTCCTGTCCCACGAGGTGTAGGATGATGGACTAGAGGAAAACCGCAACTCAACAGCATAATTCAGTCCACTGGGTGTGATGATGAAAGTAAGCAACGTAAGGGTTTAGCGCTTTCGTATGTTTTTATGTTGTACCTTACCTCATGTGGTCATGTGGAGAAGATGGAGAATGAGAGACTGAGGAGAAGAGTGTATGTGAATGAGATGGAAGGGGAAAGGGGGATAGGCAGACCAAGAATGAAATGGACGGATGATGTGAGGGGGAGGGGGTCAGTTTGAAAGAGGGCAGCAAAATGCAGAGGGCAGGGCAACTGGGAGACGATTTGTTTGTGGCCACCCCCCAGGGGATTGAGATGTCTGGCTATAGAAAGATGGACAGATAGATAGATAGATATATAGACCTTACCTCCTCTGGTGGTATCAAGGAGCCATGACCAAGAGACAATTATTTTCTTGTCTGTAACTTAAGGATTCGTGCACTATCAGATCAACTAGCATAACACACACACACACACACACACACACACACACACACACACACACACACACACACACACACACACACACAATCTATATTTGTTAATCTCAGTTTCCATGTACGTTTTAATCAACAATATAACTTTGCCTTCTCCATGATGGTAAAATTAAGACAAGAAAATTACACCAGATTCACGTCTAGATGAGCCTGGGGTTACAACAACAACAAAAAGAACAACAAATATGTATATTAAGATTATTATACCGCTACTGCTGCTACTGTTACTACTACTACTGCCACCACACCACCACCACCACCACCGTTACTACTACTGCTACTGCTACTACTACTGCACCTACTACTACTACTACTACTACTACTATTACCACCACCACCACCACGACCACTACTACTACAACAACTACTTCTACACTACTACTACTGGTACCAATAAAAACAACAAATAAAAAAAATAATAAGATACTGCTGCTGCTACGATATTGCATCTATTACTACTACCACCACCACCACACCACCTTCACCACCATTACTGCTACTACTACTGCTACTTATACTACTGCTGCTACTACTACGACCACCACCACCACCACCACCACCACCACTGCTACTACTACTACTACTACTACTGTTACTACTACTACTACTACAACTACTGTTACAACTACTACTACTACAATGACTTTTTTCTAATTTCACCTCCATCCATTTGGGAATTATATTATGATCAAAACCAGCTTTCATAAAACAGTTCACCTTTTGGAAATGAATGTGAAGATTAACACTGGCCCTTATCATACAAACTGTTGGCCCTAAACACGCCAACGACTGTGGTTACCAGCCGTAGATTACTACTGTTATTACTTAATTTTCTCATTAACATTACAGTACTTATAAAGACATTAATCTGTTGGAGTCGTTGGCCTATGCGGCTCCCGATCACAGTAGCTTCGTATTTCATACCCGCCAGAGAGACAGGCTTGAGGGATGATGATCTTGTGCCCCTGAGGCATAGGAGTGCAAACTTCATGAGGGAGAATGACAGTCGACATCTAATCCAGGTCATAACAGAACTCTGAGGTTGATACTTGTCAGAAAAAACCTGTGCCAGTCTCGAGGAGAATCTTACCGCATCTGGACCCATCCCACCTGATATTGTGAAAACAAGGGCAGTGAATTGACCGTGATCCACATGCTGGATTCTTTTTTGATAGTATGTTTGTGGAGTGAGGAGGAGATGCAAGGGTGTGCAAGGGACAGCATGGTGGAATGATGAGGTGAAACGAGCTGTGGAACAAAAGGAGAAGGCATATGGTGAATGGTTGGCGAGTAGAGGTAGGGGAGAAGATGAGAGAGAGAAGAGAGAGGTATATGTGAGCAGGAGAATGGAGGTTAAGAGACTGGTGAAGGAGAGTAAGAAGAAAGTGGATGAAGAGTTTGGGAGGAATCTGAGTGTGAAATGGAGGGAGAGTAAGAAATTGTTTTGGAAGGAGGTAAAGAAAGTAAGGCAGTGTGAAAGGGGAAATAGTAGGGGAGTGAAAGATAGGAATAATAGATTGTTGGTGGAGAAGAGAGAGAAATTGAGGAGATGGAAGGAGCACTTTGAGGATTTGTTGAATGTAGAGAGTGAGAGCAGTGTGAGTATAAGTGGTTGGGGAATGGCTGGGAGAAGAAAAGATGAGAGGAGAGAGGAAGAGATCAGTAGGTCGGAAGTAGTGGAAGCGATGAAGAAGATTAAGCTGGGAAAGGCCCCAGGAATTGATGGAGTGTGTGGTGAAATGCTTAGGTATGGGGGTGAGATTGTTGTGGAGTGGATATGGAAGTTGTGTAGATTGGCTTGGGAAGAGGGAAGGGTTCCAGAGGACTGGAAATCAGGTATAATTGTTCCTCTGTACAAAGGAAAAGGGGAGAAAGAAGTATGTGGTAACCATAGGGGTATTTGCCTTCTTAGTGTGACGGGTAAAATATATGGTAGAATACTCATTGATAGGGTTAGGCATATGACAGAGGAGCTAGTTGGAGAAGAACAAGGGGGATTTAGGAAGGGAAAAGGGTGTGTAGATCAGATATTTGTTCTAAGATGTTTAGTGGAGAAGTATCTAGAGAAGGGAAGGAAAGTGTATGCTGCCTTCATGGACTTGGAGAAAGCTTATGACAGAATAGATAGGCAAGGTATGTGGAAGGTATTAAGAATATATGGGGTGGAGGGGAAATTGTTGAGTGCTGTGAAGAGTATGTACGAGGGAGCTAGGGCTACGGTGCGAGTGGATGGTGAGCTGAGTGAGTTCTTTTGATCTCAATGTGGGACTGAAACAGGGGTGTGTGATGTCTCCATGGCTGTTTAATATATATATGGATGGGGTTGTAAAGGAGGTGCAGGGTAGGGCAGTGGATGTGGGGGTGGCCCTAATGAATGAGGGTGAGATTTGGAAGCTTCCGGTGTTGCTGTTTGCTGATGATACAGTATTGTTGAGTGAAGATGAATGGGAGTTGCAAGGTTTGGTGAATGAATTTGGGACAGTGTGTAGGAGGAGGAAGCTGAAAGTTAATGTAAACAAAAGTAAAGTTATGGTGTTTGAGAGGAATGAAGTCACAGAGTGTGCAGTGAGGTTGGATGGTGAGGATATGGAGAATGTGAGTGCATTCAAGTACTTGGGTAGTGTGATGAGTAAGGATGGAACTTTGGGGGATGAAGTACGTGAAAGGGTACAGCAGGGAAGAAAGGTTGTTGGTACACTGAAAGCAGTGATGAGAAATAGGGAGGTGAGTATGGAAGTTAAGAAGGCACTGCATGATGGTATTGTGATCCCTACCCTGACGTATGGAAGCGAGGCGTGGACCTTGCAAGAGGGGAACAAGTCAAGAGTGAGAGCAGTGGAAATGAGTTACTTGAGAGGAGCATGTGGAGTGACGTGGAGGGACAGGTTGACGAATGAAGAAGTGAAGGAACGTTGTGGGGTAGATGTGGATGCAGTTGAAAAGATTAGGAGAAATACACTGAGGTGGTTTGGACATGTGGAGAGAATGGAGAATGAAAGACTGACTAAGAGGGTGTATGTAGGTGAGGTGGAGGGAGGGAGAGGGAGGGGTAGACCGAGGATGAGGTGGATGGATGGAGTTGAGAGGTATATGAGGGAGGGGGGGGGTGAGTTGGGGGGAGGGGAGTCAAATGGTGGGTGACAGAGTGACTTGGAGGCGTTTTGTCTGCGGCCACCCTTTGCGGGATTAGGGCGTCGGGCTATAGATAGATAGATAGATGTTTCCTGTTCATTCCCCTTGCGCACAGCCTCGAGAGACAGTTCGCGGTGACATGCTACAAGAGGATCAAATATCCTAAAATCAAAGAAAACCCTCTGCCCAAGTGTCCAGAAACCTCAAACCTTGACATCCACTCTTGCATCATTTGATGTGTTTTCTGTTCTGTGTATGAAGTACTCACCGTCTAGAGCAGGGGTTCCCAACCTGGGGTAAATTACCCCAAGTGGGGTAATTTGGTCTTTTGTGAAGGGTAATGGGGGAGGTAACAAAAAAAAAAATCTAAAAATCATACCAGTTATGATAGACTTTCAGACCTATACTAAAATTCAGAGATGAATGTTTAAAGTCATGTTTATTTGGTATCAGTGTTAATAATAAAAATAAATTACTCCTTGCAATAACTCTCTTGGTTTTAGCCTAACCTTTAATTAAGTCCTACATTCAAACTAAAATCTAGGCATCAAAATGTTAAGCAGCTAAAATGCAATTGTGGAAACATAAGCAATGAGGGGTAATGAGTGAAGGGAGGTGTGGAAAATGGGGTAATGGGTAAATAAAGGTTGGGAACCCCTGGTCTAGAGGCAGCAGAGCTGGCTGTATGGTGACATCATGGTATATTTGCTGTAGCATTTTCGCTTTGAGGTTGCGTACTTCATCATGACGAATGCACTACTACTACTGCAACTACTACCATTTCTACTACCACAACCATCAATATTACTACTACTACTACTACCACCTCCACCGATATTACTACTACTACTATTACCACCACCAATATAGCTACTACTACTACTACATCAACCACCACTATCCTACTGCTGCAACCATCAATAGTATTACTATTGCTACCACCAACAGAGCTACTACTACTGTTACTCTTACTACCACCACCACAACTTTTACTAATATTAACTCTACTACTACTACTAACTAAGTCCATTAACCATAATTTTTCTTCTTAGTCCTCCATGTTTCCTATCTTCAGATCCCTACATTGTCACTCTACTCATAAATTTTTCACTCTAAAAACACAGGTCACTGAATTAGCGTTAGTGAAGCCTATTTGGCCAAGCATATCTGAGTGTGATGAGTGTTATCTTGTTTTGGTAATTCTCTTCAGCATACTTACTCCCTATCCACAGCAGGCGAAACAGGACTGTTTTTCTGTGCCAATATCGACAGTGACAGTGGGAAGTAGGTGCTCTGGCCAACGTAGAAATCGCACTGACCTGCTCACAAAGAGTTCTGTGAGTATTATGACACTTTATAGAGGGATGCAGAAATACACACGGGTCTGTATTCTCGTCGGTTAATGAAGCTCCCTAACATCTCCTCCATAGCGATTTATTTTGTAATATGGGTACTCAGAATCCTTTGCAAGTTATTTATGAGGAGTATGGTGATGCAAGTAAATTTTATAGCACAAATAAGGACAGTAAGGTGTAAAAAGCAAAATATGTCATTGAGGAAAAGGGGTTAAGGAGATTTCTTAACCAACGAGAATACCGGCCTAGATGTTCCGGGAAAATGTTTACCCTTCTCTGTCCCATTTTTTCACTATTTCTTATGCAGGAAAGTCTAGGTGAGGATAGCTTTGTTTCCTGAGTACCAAGTTATGTTAGTTTGTTAGTTAGGTAAGTATAGGTCAAGTTTTGCCTGAGGAAAAATAAATGGACATGAAATCATCCTGGGAAAATCAAACTTAGCACATAGAGCAAAAATGGTACCTGAAGCAGAGATCAGGGTGCCAGTAGAAAAGGATGTAACTTTGGAGAGTTATAAGTGAGGGAATCTTTAATAAAAAAAATACTTTATTAACATGGATCCAAATTGAAACCGTAACCAAGCTAGGGTTACTGATGATCTTATGGCAGGTCTTGTTAGATTTGTAGCTATTTTTTTCACAGATTTAGACATTATGGTTAGTTATATATTTAGATATAGGTGATTTTTTACTCACTTAACCTGCAGCGTGCCAGCTATTTTTAGCTCGCTGGGTCACCCCAGTGCCAGCCATTTTTTTACTTTATTTTTTTTGCCTAAAATGATAGATTTTGATGTGAAAACAACACTTTTCGCCATTAAAATGCTCACTGAGGCTCGGAAATGAGTTTTATTTAGTGCTGCTTACTCGTGTACAGGTATAGCCGTTCTCTCACGCTCACCACGTACGTGAAAGCCGTTTTCAGTGTAAGGTATACTCAGGTATTTATGCTGGGAAGGTATAGCAATGTTCAGTACACTTTTCTGATCACTTATTGCTTCAGCATCTATTACAATTTGCATGTCTTTCTCACTGAGAATGCATTATCTTACACTTACTTGAAGATAGGTACAACATGACTTCATTATGTACAGTCCTGGCACTTACAAGAAGGTATTTACAACTTGGCTTCACTATATAGTCCTTACACTTACAAGAAAATATTTACAACTTACACTTACATGAAAATATTTACAAAATGCCTTCACTAAGTACAGCACTGGGTGAGGCACACAGGCAGAGTGAGGCAGAGCGAGTGTGAGGGGGAAGCAAGTGAGTGTATGGCCTTGACAGCCTGAGGGATGGTAGAGGAACAGTTACCTTACATGCCTGCCAATTTTTACCCGTGAATCTTGAAAAATGCGGTCACAGTGAAGTTTTTTATTTCAGATCGTTTTAAAACGGCACTGGCACTGGCTGCGACATTATGTCAGTCTGTTTTAAAATGGCACTGGCACGTGGCGGGTTAAACCTGAAGTGATTTTTAATATATTTAAGTTTTTTATTATTCATATACTTAGATTATAACTTTCATACATTTATACTGAAGTTATATTTTCACAGATTTGGACTTTTTCATACATTGTGATTTTTGGATTTTTCCATGTATCTAGGGAAGTGATTTTTTTTTTTTTTTTTTTCGCATATTTAGATTCTTATGTCTTCGTCCCACACTGCCACAGGCTCCAACAGCGGTAGTTCAGTATGGGAAGGACATTGCACAGTGAATAATTCTTCGTAGGGTCAGCCTTTCATTGTGCACAAGATCAACTCAGGCGTCATAATAACACATGCTTCTGACTTTCGTTGTCTTTATTGGCCACGTAATTACACTGTCTGCTTCACAACTCCAGAGCTACACTAACTTCACAAGGCCACAAGTAAAACTGACCGAACCTCCTCTCTTCTTTCCCCCATCCTATAGAGTTTGCAAGGTACAGTCGCGAGCAGATGAAATGGAGACACCAGCACACACACCTCTGGATCGCTTCTACCCGACGAGTTACGGGAGAGTGAGAGAGGGAGGGGGGTGTATGGAGGGGCTGGTGGTGGGAAAAAGATCAAGAGAGGGAAGGGAAGGGAAGGGAGGAGAGGAGGGGCGGCAATAACCATGGCTGTCAAGGTCTTAATTTATCTTGATTATGGATTAATGTTTGATTTTGGGAGAGCTTAATTAATCATGATGTCAATCACATCACTGATAATGGGTTTTAATTTAAAACTGTTTTCACTTGAAGCGAGAGAGTAGTTTGTTGTGTCATAGATGAAGTTGGCACCTTTGCAGCTGAACTGTGGCTTCATAAGATTCTATACAACAGGCAAAGCGTTAACCTAATGGTTCATATTGGCTAAACCCCTTTATTTTCACCCCCAGAGTCTCCCATCTCCTTTCTTTCTCTCTCCTCCCCTCCACCCGTGCCAAATTATAATAGGCTTTTCTGTCTCAAAAGTATCCCTCCCCAGGTGCGAGTTCCATTCGAGGGGTTCATTGGTGAGAGGTGAAACTGGAAGGGGTTCAAGAGGGAGGGGGTAACACCTGTTTGAGCGGTGTGGTGGAAAATATTGGGGAATGAGGAGAATAGTAATGTAGTCATAAGCCAAAGGTGAAGAAAATATGTGCACGTCGGGTTAACACTTGTCTGTTATGGTTCTGGTGCCCAACAATTAATGGATGAACATTTTAATACATTGATTGTGCTCGTCATTCAGGATGTCAGCATAAATATGTCTTGCTATATGTCATCAGACTCTAGCCATGATTATACACATTTTTTATCTTGGGAATGCTAGGGATCAAAAGCATATGAAACCGAATTAGATGGATTTAACATTTACAAAGCTATGTATTGATTTTTAGTTAAGTCATCATACGTCAGTATTTGTTCAATATTACAACTGTAATGATTACAATTTCTTTAATGAATGGGCTATTTTCAGTGCTTAATGTGTTTTAGCAATAATTATTAATAATATAAAATACGAGAACCACAGGTATTCATGTTTTTTATGATAAAAGAAAATTGTGAGGAACGGAGTGAGACAAACCCTCTTGCAGAATATAAGCTCATTTCTGGTGAAGTGAGGGTTCCATTCATGTGAACCGCAGTTCCCTTTACACACACACACACACACACACACACACACACACACCAGGAATGTTGCCAGAATGGGAATAATGACTAACAAACTCGTCAATATCAAAATGTGATGCCTGGCAACCACCTTCATTCTCAGACAGCCAAGACTGTTTCTCCCTCCCCTTCCACTCACCAAAAGCTCTCCCCCTCCCCCCCTCCCTCCCCAGCCTACCATCTCCTTTCTTCCTCTCTCACTCCCTGTCCCTCTTCAACTCGGCGTAGCCATTGTGAAACTTTAGGTTAACGATTTAGCTCTTGCCTTGATTCTTATGAAGCCACAGTTGAGCTGCGAAGCTAGCCATATCTTCATGTGTAATACAATATATTGCTCTCTCGCTTAAATGGAAAACAACTTAAAGTTACAAACCCATTACCTTATCAGAGATATGTATGACATCATGATTAATTAAGCTCGGCCAAAGTCAATCCTACATCCTTAAGATAAAGTAAAACCTGGATAGCCATGGTTACGCCTCTCGTACCCTCCCCTGCCCTTTCTCCCTCCACCAGCCCCTCCATTCCCTCCCCCCCTCCCTTCTTCCTCTCTCACTCCCCTCCCCCCCACACCTAGTAACTAGTCGGGTAGAAGCGACCCAGAGGTGTGTGTGCTGGTGTCTCCATTTCATCTGCTCGCGACTGTACCTAGGGTGGTCAGTACCACAAAAGATGAACAAGGTTTATTTGTTTCATTTCAAAGATCTACCCATAGGCACTGAGAATCTGCATGGTACAAATCCAAACAGGTAGCTTACACTGGCTAGACAGCTGCAAATGTGTCGAAAATCTGTTTTCTGAAGATTCGGAAAATAGGGTTGATGGTGGGGGGGGGGGGATGCACATGTGGGTTTAACTCAAATTTAATGATCATTGTGTTGTTTGTAATCCAAGTTTTGTTGAGTGGAGTGTTGGTTATAGGAAGACACTATGCAAAATTATATCAAAATCCACTAAATAATAAATAAGCCTGACATCATCAAAGGTTGGTGGTTTTTTAATGCTTTCTCTTTGTCACAGTTATTCCGTTCACAAAACGTCAAACAGTTTAATATCAAGGAATGTATATTAAATAACACTGTCAAGTATCATTAGAATCCAATTGATAGTTGTCATGAAAAACAGCGCTAAATTTGACCCCCTACAATATACTGCCACATAGCACCTGGCATTCTCATAAGCCTTAAATAGATATGCTTCCCAGGCATGTGATATAATTCTACAAAACTGTGACATACTTACTCGGCTTACCTGTGCTTACCTCAGCATATGCTGATTTCGTTCTTGTTTCATTTCTTTAATTACCTTGTGTCTTATCAGGTGCATGAGTGAATGTTATTCTGCACCCTGAAGATGGATCAGCATACATAGAAGGCATGCATAATCCATTCTGGCGTCGACGTTCCACACAGTGATCTCATATCATCATGCGACAATGATTCTTGGAACACTCCTCTTAGAACTATCAGAATAAGACAGGACACACTGCTGCTTGACATTGATGCAACCGTAGGGGAGGGAGATGTGCCGGAGGTATTTTATCATAGAATATGTCGCCAGATGTTCACTCTGAAGGGTGATTTGGATGAATTTGAAGGCAAGGATGACGGCTTCCTTTCACAGGTGAAGCGATGTTCCGCAAGGAAACAGGCCTCACCCTCAAGAGTTTTAGATAATTCTTGTATATTTTGCCCACCGGAAAAGGCAACACAATACATAAAAGGGCCAAGAACCAGAGAGCCTTTATAAAGTGTGTTGAATTACAAGCAGACTCAAGATACCAGAAGTGGAAACAAAGCGTAATGACACCAGAATTCTAGCTCTTGCCTCAAGAGAGCTTGTTGCAGCAGAGGCATAGTATCATGAGTCCTGCTGCAGACTTTATACCAACTTAAACGGCATAGAAAACGATACTGATACAGGAACAAAATATGATCCTGAGGACTCTGATTACAAGTACAAAGAGGCTGAACAGATGCCTATGACCACTTGTTGCAGTATATCTTTTTTTTTTTTTGTACGAGGAAGAAGGAACCAAAGGCCATGAGCCCGCAGTAACAGTTCCCTCCAAGAGAAAAACAAAATACAATAGAGAGCCAAATTCAAGATCCGATCATTTTGAGATGCCTGGACACACTGTGTTTGAAAGACTGGAGATCATAGGCAGCAGGAAATACAGACAGAGGGAGACAGTTCCAGAGCTGACCTGTTGCATAAATGAAAGACTGGGAGTAACGGTTAACTCTTGCATTAGAAAGTCGGACAGAAAAGGGATGAGAGGTTGCTGCCAGACGGGTGCTACGCACCCATCGTAGAGGTGGAGGAATGCAAGCAGACAGTTCAGAGGAGCAGTGATCATTAAAGTAGCGATAGAAAAGAGATAAAGATGCAACAGTGCGGTGAAGTGACAGAGGTTGAAAGAAGTCAGTAAGAGGAGGAGAGTTAATGAGACGAAAAGCCTTTGACTCCACCCTATTGAGAAGAGCTGTATGTGGGGAGCCTCCCCACACATGAGAGTTGTACTCCACACAGGGGCGGATAAAACCCCTGTATAGAGTCAACAATTGTGCAGGGGTAAAGAAAGAGCGGAGTCGGCTTAGCACACCCAATCTCATGGAAGCAGATTTTACAAAAGATGTAATATGATCTTTCCAAGATAAGTCCCGAGTAAATGAAACCCCAAGCATGTTCAAGGATGATGCAGGATTAAGCTGAATATTATTAAACATTAGTGGGTATACCTGTGGAAGATTTTGTCGGGTTCATAGGTGTAAGAACTGAGTCTTAGATGCATTAAAAACAACAAGATTATTTTTACCCCAGTCAGAGATACGAGCCAAGTCAGACATTAGGTGTGCCATAGCCTCATCCCTTGTTTGTTGAAGTAACTGTTGAGATGGGCGTTGCGGGAACCGAATGGAAAGGTGAAGGGTGGAGTCATCAGCGTATGAGTGGATAGGGTTAGATATACAGCTTAGAAGATCATTGATGAATAAAAGGAAGAGAGTTGGTGATAGGACAGAGCCCTGAAGAACACCACTGTTGATAGATCTAGGAGAAGAACGATGGCCGTCTACAGCAGCGGCAATAGAACGACCAGAAAGGAAGCTAGCAATGAAGGCACAGATAGAAGGATAGAAACAGTAGGAGGGCAGTTTGGAAATTAAAGATTTATGCCAGACTCGATCGAAAGCCTTTGAGATGTCAAGTGCAATGGCAAAGCTTTCGCTAAAGTCCCGAAACGAGGATGACCAGGAGTCTGAAAGGTAGGTGAGAAGATCGCCAGTGGAGCGTCACTGACGGAACCCATACTGATGATCGGAAAGAAGGTTGTGATAGGAAAGATGCCTTAAAATTTTTCTATTGAGAATTGACTCGAAAACTTTTGAAATACAGGACGTTAAAGCAATTGGACGATAGTTGGAAGGTAGGGAGTGGTCACCCTTCTTTGGGACTGGCTGAATGAGAGCAAACTTCCAGCAAGAAGGAAAGGTACAAGTTGACAGACAAAGGCGAAAGAGTTTGCCTAGGCAGGGTGTAAGCACAGAAGCACAGTTCTTGAGAACAACAGGAGGGACCCCATCAGGCCCATATGCCTTGTTAGTACTGAGGCCAGTGATGGCAGAAAATACATCAACTGAAGAAATTTTAATGTCAGCCATGAGGAAGTCAGAGGGGGGAAAAGATGGAGGAACAGCACCAGAATCGTCTAAGGTGGAATTGGAGGAGAAAGTCTGTGCGAAGAGATCTGCTTTATCAGTAGAAGAAATAGCTACAGAACCATCAGAGTAGAAAAGAGGAGGGAAGGATGATGAGGTAAAGTTGTTAGAAAGACTTTTGGCAAGGTGCCAGAAGGAGCGGTAAGAATTCGAGTTGGAGAGTTGAGAGCATTTAGTATGGATGAAATTATTTTTAGTAGAGCGAAGAACAGACTTAGCACGATTCCGGGCAGAAACGTAAAGATGATGTGATTCAGGGGTGGGTTGGCTCTGGTACCTTTTGTAGGCCCTCTCCTTGTTGCGGACAGCATTAGAACAAGCGTGATTAAACCAAGGCTCTCTTGCATTAGTCAAAGGATATGAGAAAGGAATGCATGCTTCCATGCAAGAGAGAATAACCTCCGTAATGCGCAAGGCACACTCAGATGGCTCCCGGCCATGGAAGCAATAATCATTCCAGGGAAAATCAAAGAAGTACTGCCTGAGGGCCTCCCAGTCCGCAGCTCCAAAATGCCACAGACGACATTTCCCTGGAGGGTCCACAGGCCGTACCGGAGTGATAGGACAGGTTAAGGTAATAAGGTTGTGATCGGAGGAGCCCAACGGAGAGGAAAGATTAACAGAGTAAGCAGAAGGATTAGTTGTGAGGAAGAGGTCAAGTACGTTGGAGCTCTCTCCAAGGCGGTCAGGGTTACGGGCAGGGTGCTGTACAAGCTGCTCTAGGTCATTAAGGATAGAAAAGATGTACGGTAGGCTTGTTCACCAGGTGGATCCGTGAAAGGAGAGGAGAGCCAAAGGTGGTGGTGAACATTGAAATCTCCTAGATTGGAGATTTCCAAGAAAGGAGAAATGGATAGAATGTGTTGCATCGTAGAAGTAAGATAGTCAAAGAATTTTTTATAGTCAGTAGAATTAGGGAATAAGTAAACAGCACAGATATATTTAGTCAGAGAATGACAGGAAAGCCGAAGCCAGAGTGTAGAGAACTCAGAAGAATCAAGTTCAGGAACACGAGAGCAAGATAAGTCATTGTGTATATATACACAACAGCCACCTTTGGCTTTGAAATGAGTATAGAGAAAGTAGGAGGATACAGAAAAGGGTTTGCTGTCAGTTGCCTCAGACAGCTGAGTCTCCGTTAGAAAAAGAAGGTGAGGTTTAGAGGAGAGGTGGTGCTCAACAGAGCGAAAGTTAGTGGAAAGGCCGCGAATGTTGCAGAAATGAAGAAGAAGAGAGTCAGACAGTGGTTCCAGGCACCTCGAGTCGTCACCGGGAGAGGGTCGGATGGTGGGGGCATTTTTGTTCCCCCCCCCCCCTGGGGACTCCGAGGCTTGATGAAGAGACGCCATTTTTGTTGAATTTTGAATAGGAAGTGTAGTGTGTACTGTGCATGCAGTTTGGTGTAGATAGTTAGAGAAATTTGTACTGGAGAGCATGCTGGCCTACTCTCTGTGTAACTGAGACACTGAAAAAGTTCAGCAAAGGGGGATGGTCAGGAACTAGTCCTGAGGGCTGATGAAACGGGAGCTCCAGCACTCCCTGTCATCAGCTTTCCATCCACCTCGGGAGTACTGCCCTGCTCGACTGGTGCTACAGTCTACTCCTCCTGTCTGATGTGAACTGTTTAAATCACCCAGAGTTATGAAAATAGAAGAGCTAACAAATGTGTTACAGGACCGCTTGCTGTCCCTTGGAGTGGAAATATGAGAGTCCACAAAGAAACACTTTCGAAGGAAACCAGAAGCTGATCTTAGAGATGTGCTGCATATATTTGCCGATGAAAAGGGAAAGCTATTGGTATTTCCATACAGCTTAACTGCCTATGACCTGGCATATAAAAATTAGCAGCTGAAGCATAAGCTGAAAATACTTCAGGAAAACTCTGCTAATGTTCAGCAGACATTGGAGAGAGCAGCGTTACACCTAAGATATGTTATAAAATACCAGGATGAAAATAGACAACGGCCAATTCTACCCTCAGCCCTAACCAGTTGTGTGAATATCCCAGTTTGCACTGATCAGTGGAGATGTGCCTTCCAAACAATCCTGAACACTAAGTTCACTGCTAGTAGACTCGCTTGCTCACGATCTTATATGTGCAGTGAGTGTGGGATCTCAAGTTCCACCTAAATATGTACTTCTGCCATCTGCTGTAAAGGCACTGGCCGACAATGTTGAGCTTATCCAGATTTTGAACAGGCTTGGTCATGGAGTGTCATATACTACTATAGAAGAAAATTAAACTTCTCTGTGCCTGCTAAAGCTCGCTGGTGCTACAGATAACATTATCCTGCGAGAAAATATACAAGATCATGTATTTACAACTCTTGCATGAGAAAACATTGATCAACTACAGGAGACCCTGACAGGAGAGGGAACGTCTCACAGAGTTAAAGGCATAATTGGACAGCCACAGATATTTGGACCAAAGCCATAAAAACCTCGTTTTCCAGCTATTCAGAAAAACAATAAAAGAAACCTGACATTACACGAGGACCCCTTGACTATCTACATACCAGGGAAGCAAGTTGGTCCTTCTAACCTAAAAGTGTTGACTGGGATAGAACTAATGTTACTGCTGAGGCACACAAGAATAATCTTGTATGGATGCTCATAAGACAGGTCGAAGGAGACAACCAACAAGTGATGGGATAGAGAGGTGTCAATATTGTCATGAGAAGAGACCTGACATAGGATATCTCTCAACTATAAATGTCCCAGTAAATGATATGGAAACTATACATGAAATATTAAAGCACTCACTGCAGATCAAGGATACCCCCAACCATTCCAAAATAGTAGTTGTGTTTGATCAGGCAATCTATGCTAAGGCTGTAGAGATTATGTGGAAACATACTGACAGATTTAAGAATGTAATCTTGCAGATAAGAGCATTCCATACTATGTGCAATCTACTTTCCGTTGTTGGAAAACAGTTTCAAGATGGCGGGTTGAAAGACATTATAATAGAAGCTGGTATTGTTGCAGAAGGATAAGTCGCTGGTGTCGTGGAGGGCCGCCAGTACAAGAGAACAACAAGAACCCACAAATGTATATACGAAACTTTACTCTGCATTGTCTTCATGGAATTCGTCTCATGGATGGAACAAAATCATTCACCACACATTGAAGAAGGACTATAAATTATTCATGACCTTCATGAAAATCTTTGCACAGAGATGTATGAAGAGACGATGTCAAATGCGGAACTTGATGGTTTGCTTCATTACACTCCATCATGCAGAGGTTTTCTTCAACATGACAATGGTACTTGTCAGAATTCTGGATGAACTACAGTGACATTGTCACTGTATTGCTTGGTCTGCTACAGGCTACAAAAGAGGGAAACTGGGAGCTCTGTATGGCATGCATCCGTTCATTGATTCCATGGTGCTTTGCGTATGATAAAGTCAACTATGCACGCTATCTCAGTGTGTACTTTGCTGAAATGACTAACTTGTCTGACACAAATCCAGATATCTATGACAGTTTCAAAGAAGCTTGGCTTGCTGTTCAGATAGGATACTCCAGTACATATGCTCGCATCCCTGTTGACCAGGCAACAGAAGAAACAGTCAACAAAGACACCAAAACTGCAGGTCGAACCTGTCGCTTTAGTTTGAATACTGGTGCTTCTGATAATATTATTTAACTGCAGAGTACAGATTACTTATGCCAGGATGCTGCGTGAGATGGTTCAGCTAAACAATCCAGACATCCAGCATGCAGAACTGCGTAAGTTATGAATGCTGAAAGACGAAACTGCTGTTTGTTCTGTGATTAGTGTCGTAGGTGACATTTTTTCTACTTGTATACTACTGTTTCAATGCCATTTTAAAATTTTGTACTGTATGTAAATGTTTTCAGCTGTTTTCATTCATTACAGTGACATGTAGCATAAGTATAGCGCACATATGCATACTCAGCGCACTCGCTACGACTCGTATTTCAACATACAGCATTGTTTTATCACTTTCATAATATTTTCTTCTTTACATTGAACCTTTCCTCCACCACTATAAACGTTTTCAATTATTTATATTCATTATGAGGGCATTTAGCGAAATGCTAGCGCATTATCTCATAGTAAGCACACTCTCTAACACTCGTGTTTCCACTTTTACTTTATTTCTTCAATCACATTATACCTACCACTTACATTACACCCATTACACCCTATTCTGCACTATACATATTTACTGACAGTATTTATTCTAGTGAGCGTCAAAATATCGCATGAAAATACCCTCGTAATGAACGTTTCGACCAACATAATATTCATACACTTACATACTAATATTCCACTTATATTACACCCGTGTTCACTTGTAGACTCCTATTTACATATTTACGGGCCTTATTTATTCCACTGAGCGTCTGCATATCGCATCAAAATACCCTCGCAAGGTATGTTTCCACTTAGAAATTACTTATACACTTACATACTAATATTCCACTTATATTACACCCGTGTTCACTTCTAGACTCCTATTTACATACTTATGGGACTTATTTATTCCACTGAGAGTCTGAATATCGCATCAAAATACCCTTGCAAGGTATGTTTCCACTTAGATAATATTCATACACTTACTTAATAATTTTCCACTTATCTTACACCCGTTTTCACTTCCATACTACTATTTACAGATCTACGGGCCTTATAATTACACTGAGCGTCTGTTTGTCGCATTTATTTCAGAGTATCAGCGTCCTATCGCATTCACACCTTATCAAAAGTGCAGGAGCGTGTGAAACTCACTGAAACATGGGTGAGTACACAGACCCACGGCACACTGAACGCACTCATAACGGGTGTCCTTTCTCTGAGTGGTGGGTCTCATGCGGGAATTGCTACACACGTGACACTTGCACTGGGGCCTAGGTCTGTTTGCTTGGGGAGGTATGGGAGTGGGGAAATGGCGGGTGGATAATCTCAGGGGAGGGTGGGCACCTGGGGCTGTGCGGGTGCGGTGTTGGGGCCTTTCAATCGCATATATTGCAACAATCTCTCGTGTCAGGCCCCTCACAAACCCTTCAAAGGTTTCCTGAACTCCTGTTGTCATGGCATGAAGGTGGTGGCAATTCAGGGCAGTAATGTCGAGCAGGTGAAAGAATAGTTTTTTGTACCACTTCATCGTGGTCCTGGCACACTCGACAGTGGATATCATGGAGGCTGACTGGTCCACCAGGCGCATGTTGATATTATAATCAAGCACACACTCAGGTTTCCATACGTGGCGCCTGTTCTCGCTCCGATAATCTACCGACTCTGTACGGTGCATCAAGGGGCGGTGAACCGTGGACAGGAGGCGGACTTCTCTATTGTGGTTCCACACAGTTGCAAGGATATTGTTTGCCTGGAAGAAGACAACCTCATTCCTGTCAAGTTTCCACCCCACCTCGACCATGTGATGCCGGTTCACCTTGACGGTCCCACATATCCCTGTGTCATGCCTGTGTAGATATCAAGCGAGAAGAGGGCTAGTGTACCAATTGTCAAGGTAAAGGACGTGACCACGATGAAGATAGTCTTCTATCATTGTCTTTACCACTGCTCCCGACAGACCAATACTTCGATCTTCTATTATGTCTGTCTGTGCACCGGCGAACAAGACTATGTCTTGCACATACCCAGTCCTGAAGTCACATATAACAAAAATCTTGAACCCAAAACGGTGCCTTTTGCTGGGTATGTACTGCCGAAATGAAATATTGCCTCTCCACAACACAAGACTCTCGTCTATGACAATGTCTCTATAGGGATAAAATGAGGAACAGAATATCTGCCTTAGGTGATCAAAAACCAATCTAATTCGCCTCATCTTATCTGTGTCATTAGCATTTGCAGGATCATCAGCATCATAGAAATGGAGGCAGCTTAGAATTTGGTGAAACCAATTACGGCTCATTACTTGGCCAAATATTGGTGTAAACATAATAGGGTCTCTTGTCCAGTATGCAGGAATTCAGTTCTTTCGTACAATTCCCATCAAAAGTACCAAGGCCAAAAACAAAAACATTTCTGCAAGGGAGACTGGGTAATCATAGAGGATAGAATGCCTGCTCCTTGTGCCCTGTCTTTCACTCTCACGCTGCTGGCTGTTAGCGAACCGGTTTGTTTGATCCACTATTTCCTCCACAAAGGCCTCACTGAAGAAAAGGTGGAAAATATCCAGCCTGGTTAAATTAGGGTGAATACAGGGAGCAGCATCCAGCACGCCCCTGCCCAGCGAATGGGTGAATGAGGGGAGTAAAATCACTCCCATCCTCCCAATTCCAAGACTCAATATCCTCATCCCGATCGTCCCCATCCTCACCTTCAACAGGGTGGGGAGGAGATGATGGTGGGGGAAGTTGGGGAGGAGGAGTGCGTAGGGCTTCCCGACTCGCATTCCTCTTGCCTCTGCCTTTACCCTTCCCCTTTCCCTTACCCTTACGGCCTTGGGGAACATCAGGGGGCTGTGGGGAGGAAGCCCGGGAATATTGGGGAGCATAAGACGTGCTGGGGAGTGGCTCCTCCTCACCTCCCTGCTCCATCACCACACCACGTGACTCACCACCCACCCTCACTGTCCCAAGTGATAAGCCCCGCCGCCTCACACCACCACATGACTCACTCCCGCCACTCTCACTTTCCACACTCCTCCCAACACTTTCCCTTTCACTCCTCACTCCCTCAACGCTACTTCCACCATCCCCAAACAAAACACTAGGCCCATACCAGTTAGAACGATGTGGTGTGCACTCTGGTCCGTGATGAGTAATAACCTCACGGCCGTACCACATGGCAGCACATCCCACGGCTTTGTCCTCGTCCTCGAAATCGGGCTCCACGTCATGTAGGGGCTGGCTAGAGGATCTTGCATGTTGTTTTTGTGCAGCCTGACCCTCTCCTGCGGCACGATAGGTCACGTAGCACCGCTTCCTGGGGGATGGGACTTCCTCATCACTGCTGCTGCTTTCCACATCCTCTTGTTGGACATAATCTTTGTCCACCTCCTCGTCATCGAGTGGTGAATCACTATCGCCAGTAAAGGCATCCAGGACGGCTTGAATTTCCTCCTCCGAGAGACCTCTATGCACCATGTCTGAGCAGGACCGTTGCTAACAGGTGAGTGACCGAGCCGCAGGTAAGCACGGGTCGCGCGGGGTCGCTGAGTGTCCCCACCTGGTGGCAGGTAGGGGAAGGTCGTGCAACGCTACGTACCAAAAATCTCGCGCAAATTTTGAAAATTGTGGAAATTATGCAACTTGCAATTGCAAAACGTACCAGTACGTCGACAGGACTGGCAAATGCAAAATGTTGCAAAGTATCCATGCATTGACGGGACGTCTCGGGTTAACTTTACCCCTTCCCTTGGCCATTTGTCATCCTGACAAAAGTACACAAAGTTTACAAACATAATCTGAAATCCAAATTAAACATTTAATCATACACAAAATAGTCCTTCAGCTTACCAGGTTATCTTCTATGAGAGATCTGATGACATCCCTACTCCTCCACAAAGTCCACTCTTCCTGGAATGACTTGATCCTCTTCCTGATTCACTTCTTCCCTTGGGAAACTGTCACCATCCTCTTTTGGTTCAGCCCTTTGGTCCTCAACATAATCTGTTGTTCATGTGCACAATTCCTTGAAGACGTCCTAGCTGTACTCTCCTGGCCCATGATACTGCCACAGACGAATCACGTGTACTACCTTTGGCCGAGACTTCCTGTCTCCCTGAATCTGGTACGTTACACATGAGATGAAGTCCATCACAGTGTAGGGCCAATCCTGCGGGCTCTGCAGAATCGGTGACTGTCACTTCTTCCAATGAGGATTGTATAACCAAACTCTGCCAATTCCTTGGAGCTCACCTCACTTTCCCTCGTATCATACTTGCACTTCATCACTTCACCTGAAAATTTCAGAGCTCCTCGAACTTGATGATGTACCTCAGCCAGTCTTCCTGAAGATGCTTCGCATAGTTGGAGGTGTCTGTGGGAGGCTCTTCACCAGGTGGTCTTCCCATCAACAGATCAACTGATAATCATGGCTCGTGGACCAGCATCAGTTTTGCATGGGTGTGCCTGGTAGATTCGTGGGATGCAAACTGATATGCCATCAGCAATGCAGGTAATTTCTGCTCCCATTCCATCTGTCACTCTACACAGTACTTAGCCAGTTTTTGTCGCAGGGTTCAATGTAGTCCTAACGGACCTGGGTTCAAATCCCGCTGCAGCAGGGAACAGTTTAAGGATTTGAATTTGATAAAAAACAGACTTTACCAATCTACCAGAAGACCCGCTGACATGTAAAAATACCCCTGCTAATACCAATACACCAGTCCTGTATGAGACAGCCCTAGCATGTATTCAATATGGACAATGGTTGTTAGCGCCGAAGTGGTGACATGTAGAGGTGTGCGGTACGTAGGAGGACTACTGGGCCTTGAAAGCAGGCTGTAAAGCCTATGCCCAGAGTCGGACACATAAAAAAAAAAAAAAAAAAAAAAGATTGTGGCCTTTATGATAGTCGTCCTGGTCTTCACGTTCCCCAGCAACTTGCAGCACTCACGGAACACAGCAGACTCGAGGTTTCTACCCTGGTCTGATTGAAGCCCTTGTGACATCCCAAAACAATAGAAGAATTGATCAACCAACAGCTGAGCAACAGTTGCGGCATCCTGATTGGGAATAGCATAGGCTTCTGGCCACTTTTTAAAGTAGTCTATGGCAACACATATATACCGGTTTCCTTGTCAGTGAGTTGCAGAGGTCCAGCAATGTCCAGTGCGACTCTTTCCATTGGTGCACCCACTTGCTACAGCTGAACAGGTCAAACCACGTTTCTTGGAAGTTGGGTCCCTTTGCATCAACATAAATGACAGACCCAGCATGCTTCAACATCCTGATACGCCAGTCCAGTAGAACTTCTGTCGCAGCTTACTTAGAGTTTTCTTCACTCTCAGGTGCCCACTAGTGATCTGGTTATGAGACCCTTCTAAGACCTTAGATCTCATTTTCTTAGGAACCACCAGTTGCCAATACTTACTGAGGCCATCAGGTGTCTCCCACTGTCACTCCAGTAGTCTGTCATGCAAATGATGAAGATTCCACAGACTCCAGTAGCTTTTAGCCACAGGGCTGAACCCAGAAACCTCTTCCCAAGATGGTTGTACTGTACTCCTTTGTTGCAACTCCAGCACTGGTTGCAAATCTGTATCCTCAGTCTGCATCCTCTTCAGGTCTTCTTCAGCTGACACTGGCTCTGTCACTGCAGTGCAGCTGCATTTCTTGCTAAGATCTTCATTTCTACCACACTGTTTGCAAACTGGGTCTCAAGGCCAATGACTCAGGCTGTTAGCTTTGCCATGTACCCACCCAGGATGGTGCTGCAATTCATAATTGTGCTGGTCCAATTTCTCAGGCCAACTTGCCAGTTGTCCTCTTGCAGCCTTCTTCTTATCCTGCGTTTTCTTCTCTGGACATTCAGAACTGAAGTGTCCCACCTCACCTCATGCCGAACACCTTTTTGTTAAAACTGTAGATTTCCTTGCAGTATTCTGTAACTGTTCTTGGTCCTTCTTCAGTTTGCAATAATCCTTCTTCCTATGTCCTGACGATTCACAGAACTAGGAACCTCCTCTGATCTTCTGTTCCCTCTTCCACTTGTAGCAGTCCTCTTTTCTATGTCTGGCCTCTTGCAACCAGCAACTTCCATCAAATTTCATCACTTCACGTACCTGCCCCTTCCTTGCCTTGCATCTTGCACTACGTCCTGCCTGCAAACTAGATGTACTGGACCTAATGTAGGACTCTGATTCCAGAGCCCTGGTTAGTGCTTCTTGCATGGTTCTTGGTAGGGCTTGCTTCACTTGCACTTTCAACTCTGTGCAGTCCAGACCATCGATGAACTAGTCCCTCAGAAGAATAGCCACTAGGTTAGGTGTTGCTCCAGGGTACGCCTTGTGTGCCATACTCTCCAGATAAAGAGCAAGCTGCCGAAGGGATTCGCTACGATTCCTTACACGGGTCCAAAATCTAGTTCTGTATACCTCATTCTGGTACATTTCTTTTTTTTTTTTTTTTTAATAACAGAACGGAGGAAAGAAAAACAAATGAATAAAAAAAATAATCCATACACTAGATTACTGGTGTCCTCTGTTCATATAATATCTGTAACAGTTAGACTTGCACAGCTGTTGGTTGAAATTTGGAGGGAAACAACTCTGGGGAAGTGAGTTCCAGAGAGATGCAGTTCAGGGAATGAAAGAATTCTGATAGGAAGAAGTTCTGCAATATGGCTGAGTGACATTCCAGTCATGAGCGCTACCAGATGCCCGTGTAGGACGAGGGAAGGCATGGAAAGGTGGCACCATGGATGCAACTTTGTTTGAGCATTTGCCAAAAAAATATCTGTAAAATAATGCAAGAGAGGCAACATTCCTTCTTACTTGTAGGGAAGGTTGTTTATTTGTAATGGCAGGGTTGTTAATGATTCTAACAGCTTTGTTCTGAAGTTTGTCTAGTTGTTTTAATGCAACCTCTCCACATCCATTCCACAAGGGTGAGCAATATTCAAGCTGAGAGCGCACATGACTCTTATAAATTATAGCTAACTGCTCATCAGCGAAGAAGTTACGGACTCTGTATAATAATCCAAGTTTCTTTGAGGCGGTTTTAGCAAGTGATCTGACATGAGAGGTCCAGTTGAGGGCATTGTTAAGTGAGACGCCAAGAATTTCAATACTTTTGGAGATGGGAATATTAGTAGCACTGAAGGTAATGTACGAATCTGGCAATATCTGTCTATTAGTAAACTGTATATATTTAGTTTTACTAGCATTAATGACAGAGTATAAGAGCACAATGGAAGAAAGTTTGTGAAGGTATGACCTAGAACAGATGGAAGGGGTGGAAGACGTATGTAAGATATTCACGGAAGAGATAGGCGCAGCGTGTGAGGCGGTTTGTGGAGTGAGGGGGAGATGCAAGGGTGTGCAAGGGACAGCATGGTGGAATGATGAGGTGAAACGAGCTGTGGAACAAAAGAAGAAGGCATATAGTTAATGGTTAGCGAGTAGAGGAAGGGGAGAAGATGAGAGACAGAAGAGAGAGGTTTATGTGAGCAGGAGAAGGGAGGTTAAGAGACTGGTGAAGGAGAGTAAGAATTAAGTGGATGAAGAGTTTGGAAGGAATCTGAGTGTGAAATGGAGGGAAAGTAAAAAATTGTGTTGGAAGGTGGTACAGAAAGTAAGGCAGTGTGAAAGGGGAAATAGAAGGGGAGTGAAAGATAGCAATAATAGATTGTTGGTGGAGAAGAGAGAGAAATTGAGGAGATGGAAGGAGCTCTTTGAGGATCTGTTGAATGTAGAGAGAGAGAGAGCAGTGCGAGTATAAGTGGTTGGGGAATGGCTGGGAGAAAAAGAGATGAGAGGAGAGAGGAAGAGATCAGTAAGGCGGAAGTAGTGGAAGCGATGAAGATGATTAAGTTGGGAAAGGCCACAGGAATTGATGGAGTGTGTGGTGAAATGCTTAGGTATGGGGGGTGAGATTGTTGTGGGGTGGATATGGAAGTTGTGTAGATTGGCTTGAGAAGAGGGAAGGGTTCCAGAGGACTGGAAATCAGGTATAATTGTTCCTTTATACAAAGGAAAAAGGGAGAGAGAAGTATGTGGTAACCATAGGGGTATTTGCCTTCTTAGTGTGACTGGTAAAATATATGGTAGAATATTCATTGATAGGGTTAGGCATATGACAGAGGAGCTAGTTGGAGAAGAACAAGGGGGATTTAGGAAGGGAAAAGGGTGTGTAGATCAGATATTTGTTCTAAGATGTTTAGTGGGGAAGTACCTACAGAAGGGAAGGAAAGTGTATGCTGCCTTCATGGACTTGGAGAAAGATTATGACAGAATAGACAGGCAAGGTTTGTGGAAGGTATTAAGAATATATGGAGTGGAGGGGAAATTGTTGAGTGCTGTGAGGAATATGTACGAGGGAGCTAGGGCTACGGTGCGAGTGGATGGTGAGCTGAGTGAGTTCTTTGATCTCATTGTGGGGCTGAAACAGGGTTGTGTGATGTCTCCATGGCTGTTTAATATATACATGGATGGGGTTGTAAAGGAGGTGCAGGGTAGGGCAGTGGATGTGGGGGTGGCTCTAATGAATGAGGGTGAGATTTGGAAGATTCCGGTGCTGCTGTTTGCTGATGATATAGTATTGTTGAGTGAAGATGAATGGGAGTTGCAAGGTTTGGTAAATGAATTTGGGACAGTGTGTAGGAGGAGGAAGCTGAAAATTAATGTAAACAAAAGTGAAGTTATGGTGTTTAAGAGGAATGAAATCACAGAGTTTTCAGTGAGGTTGGATGGTTAGGATATGGAGAATGTGAGTGCATTCAAGTACTTGGGTAGTGTGATGAGTAAGGATGGAACTTTGGGGGATGAAGTGCGTGAAAGGGTACAGCAGGGAAGGAAGGTTGTTGGTTCACTGAAAGCAGTGATGAGAAATAGGGAGGTGAGTATGGAAGTTAAGAAGTCACTGCATGATAGTATTGTGATCCCTACTCTGACATATGGAAGCGAGGCGTGGACGTTGCAAGAGGGGAACAAGTCAAGAGTGAGAGCAGTGGAAATGAGTTACTTGAGAGGACCATGTGGAGTGACATGGAGGGACAGGTTGACGAATGAAGAAGTGAAGCTACGTTGTGGGTTGGATGTGGATGTGGTTGAGAAGATCAGGAGAAATACACTGAGGTGGTTTGGACATGTGGAGAGAATGGAGAATGAAAGACTGACTAAGAGGGTGTATGTAAGTGAGGTGAAGAGAGGGAGAGGGAGGGGTAGACCGAGGATGAGGTGGAGGGATGGAGTTGAGATGTATGTGAGGGAGGGGGGGTGATTTGGGGGGAGGGTAGTCAAATGGTGGGTGACAGAGCGACTTGTAGGCGTTTTGTCTGCGGCCACCCTTTGCGGGATTAGGGCGTCGGGCTATAGATAGATAGATAGATAGATAGATGGACTAGCATTAAAAGAGACAAGGTTGTTTTGTCCCCATTCATTGATCGTAGATAGATCTTGATTTATGGTCCTGTATCTGTGCTCCAGCACTTCTAATTGGGACTGATCTCTGTTCCTGTCCCACACTGATATCTGGCCAAGAATCTCCATTGTCGCACCCCTGAGGCATGTAGGAAGCTGCACTGCCCTCTGCCTATCATCTCAACCATTCGGATCAGCAAGTAACTCAAACTGCAAATAGTAGGCATCCCAAGATACTTCACCATCACATTCCTGAGGATTCTTTTTAATTGGACCCTCATTATAGCCGTACATTTCACTGGTTTGGGACCTAAAAACTGGGGCCCCATAATTAAGTCCAGGAATCAAAACTCCTACATTCTGATTATTCATCTCTGTAATGCTATTTTTAGGTGCTTCGTATTCGTCAAGATTCACCATACACTGTCCATTTTTTTTTATTTGCTTCCTGTACACTATGCTGAGGCTCAGCAGTGCAAGATTTCTTTAGGGCTTCGTTTCTCTCACAAATTAACTTCAACTGGTCATCTAAAAGATGTCAGGACTCCGTTGTTGCATACCTCACGCTTTTGCTGCTGAAACTCTGTGTATATTTCTTCCTTCAACTGTTGCTGTTTTTCCTTTACTTTCCCTATGAAAGTGTCATACTGTCCCTGCATCCTCAGTTGTAACTCCTCCTGTTGCTCCTGTAATGGCTCATGAAGCCTTTCATATCGTTTCTGTTCTTCACTTTTGTCTGTATTTTTTCTGAGTTCTTTCTTGAGTTCTTTCTGTTCCTCGTTTTGTGCCTGTAGCTGTTCACCTTGTGCTTGTAGTTGTTCACAGAGTTCTTTCTTTCCTTCAGTTTGTGTTTGTAGTAACTTTATGACTGCAGCCAGAGATGCCTCCTCCTGCCTAGCATGGCTTGTTGTCTACACACCTTCTGGCTCCATGTCAAAGATTTGACTCTCTGCAGCACTTTTCTATCCCAGCTCCTGACACCTCTTGTTACATCCTCGTTCCACACTGCCACAGGCTTTAACAGCGGTACTTCAGTATAGGAAGGACATCGCCCAGTGAATCGTTCTTTGTAGGGTTAGCCTCTCAATGTACACAAGATAAACTCAGGTGTAAAAATAACACAGTCTTGTGACATTCATTGTCTTTATTATCTCCTGCCTTAACAAGGTGGAGCAATAATGTTTTTGTCTGCCTCAGTGTGTGTGTGTGTGTGTGTGTGTGTGTGTGTGTGTGTTCTTACCTAATTGTATCTTTACAGGAATGAGTCAAGCTGGTACTGTCCCGTGTTTTAAACCATATTTATCGTACATATTCTTAAATTTGTGAATTGTTTTGGCACACACTGTTTCATTCGGTAGTGCATTCCACTGATCAATTGCTCTATTTGGGAAACTAAATTTCCTTACGTCTTTATCACCTCTCTTTTTATGCAGTTTTTTGCAGTGTCCACTTGCTGATGCATCCCCATAGGTTAAGTAATAATTTATGTCTATTTTCTTCTTCCCTGATATGCATTTACACAGCATAATTATGTCACCTCTTTTCCTACTTTCCTGTAGTGTTGGTAGATTCAGTTTTTTTTAGCCTTTCTTCATAGCTTAGATCCCTTAAGCTTGGTACCCATCTTGTAGTGGCCCTTTGAACTGTTTCAATCTTGTCTATGTCTTTTTTGAGATGAGCACTCCAGACACTGATGCATACTCCAGGGTTGGTCTGAAGAATGATGTTATTATCTTTCTTAGCATGTCTTCATTTATGTATGTGAACGCTGTTCTCATATTTGCAAGCAGTGTATACATGTTCCGTACTTCTCACTGATGTGGTCAGCAGGAGATAGTCTGTTATTGATAATCACACCTAGGTCTTTCTCTCTTTCTGATGTGAGTAGGGTTTTATTTCCAAACGTATAATCCCAATCAGGTCTTTTTCCACTTTTTTCAAACTTGATTACATGACACTTGTCCACATTGAATTCCATTTGCCATGTATTGCTCCATTCGTGTAGTTTATTTAATTCTTCTTGTAGCTCTCTCCAAGAGTCTGTGTTAGTAATTCTCCTTTGTATTTTTGCATCATCTGTAAACATATTTAGATAGCTTTCATTTCCAGTGTTACTGTCTATATCATTTATATACACTAAAAATATGATTGGTGCCAGCATTAAGCCCTGTGGAACTCCGCTAGTCACTTCTTTCCATGATGAGTAATTTCCCCTTAGTACTGTTCTCATTTCTATTTTTATGAGAAAATCTTGCATCCAACAATACAGTGTGCCTCGAATTCCTCCTTGATGGTACAGTTTCCATAAAAGTCTTTGGTGTGGTACTGTGTCAAATGCTTTCTTGAAATCTAAATAGATACTGCCCACCCATCCTTCTCTTTCCTGTAATGTGTCTGTTACTCTGTCGTAGTAGCTCAACAGATTAGTAACGCATGATTTTCTTTTTCTGAAACAAAACTTTTTTTCTGTTATCATATTGTGTTCTTCTAGATGATTTACCCAAGCTTGTCTTATAAGCTTTTCTAATACCTTGCTTACAACACTGGTTAGTGATACTGGTCGGTAGTTGAGTGGATTTTGTCTATTCCCTTTCTTGAATAAGGGAACAATGTTTGCTTTCTTCCAAATATCAGGTAGTTTACCTTGTCTCAAGGATTTCTTGAAAATTATAGATAATGGTTCACTTAACTCCTTTGCACATTCATGTAGCACCCAACATGAAATTTCATCAGGACGATTTGCTTTTCCTCTGTTTAATTTACATAACTCCTGTATTACTTTTTCTGATATTTGTATATCTGTTAGTATGTGTGGACATGCATGTTCCACACAGTCCCTCTCAAAATATTTTTCTTCTTTAAAAACTGATTGGAAATTATTATTTAGTGCCTCACAAATATCCTTCTCTTGTGTATAGGTGATTCCCTTGTCCATAATGGACTGTATTTTATCTTTTATTTTGGTTTTGCTTTTGATGTAGCTGTAAAATAGCTTCGGCTGATCACCGCTTTTATTCATGATATCCTCCTCAAACTGTTTTGGGGCTTCCCTCCTTATTCTTTTATAATCGTTTCTTGCCTGTTTATAGTTGTTATATGCCCTTTCAATATTGTGTCTTCTGTATCTATTCCATAACAAATCTCTTTTATCTTTTGATTTTTTATATTCTGTATTGAACCATTTCTTCATTTTCTTTTCTGCTTCTTTGTGCTGTGGGAAGTGCTTCTGGACTCCTGCTTCATAAAGTTCACAGAATTTTTTATATATAGCATTTAAATCTTGTCCTCTAAGTTCCTTTTCCCAATCAATTTCTAAGAAGTATTTCTTTAGGTCATGATAGTTTCCCTTTTTATAGTTTAGGCTCCTTTTGTAACTTTCATTGCTGTTAACTATATCATATGCAATCCTGAAGTTGCAATTTAGTATTGCATCTTCTCTGTTGCCGAATGGAGAGTGATATATTATATTGTCAATATCGTTTTCTTGCCTAGTAAATATAAGATCTAGCATTGAGGGTACATCGAGTCCTCTTTTTCTGGTGCTTTCCCTTACATGTTGTGTTAGGAAAAACTCCTGCACGAGATCCAGGAGCTTTTGGTCCCAGCAGCTTTCTTGGCTTATTATATCTAGAGTATTCCAATTTATATTTGTAGTAAAATCTCCAGTTAGTATTATTCTTTCCGATTTCTCTTCCATTCTGTGTAGTAATGCTCTTAAACTCTGAATTGTACTCTCCGCCAGGTCCTCATATTCACCTCTTTCCCATGTGTTTGATCTAGGGGGCATGTACAAATTGGCTACAATTACTTTCCCTTCAGATGTATTGATCTCTACCGCAATCAGTTCTACTTGTGAGGGTATATCTACTTCTATTGCTTTGACTTTTAGATGTTTCTTAGTTAATATTATAATTCCTCCCCCTTTTTTTAAGTTCCTATCTCTTCTGCATATATTGTATTTCTCTAAGTTTAGGATGTCATTTGATATCCTTGGTGTTAATTTTGTTTCAGTTAGGCATATTATATGTGGTTCATTTTCTCTGATATAATCATTCATCTCTAATAATTTAGATACCATTCCATCCACATTAGAGTACATCAACTTAATCATCTTGTTTATATATGTATCATTATTTGATTCTACTACCTTCCTCCTTTTTATTCCCTCCTGTTTGTGTACCACTTTCGTACCTGCAATCCAATTACCTTTAAAAAAAAATGTATTCTTCTCCTCGTCTGATCTTCCCTCATTTTTTTGTTTTTGCTTCCTCCCTCTTCTCTTTCAGTAATTCCAATTCCTCTTGTGTTTGGCATCTTTTTATCCATACATTTTTGAACTCCTCTTCTTCCTTAAGATTCTTTGCATTTTTTATTATCTCCTCCACAGTGTTTACACTCTGGAAGGTTACCTTTAGGGGTCTTGACTTCCTTCTTTCATATTTTCCTAACCTTTTGTGTTCCTCTATGTCTTTACTATAAATTTCCTCTGATACTTCTTTCAATATGCTCATTACATTTGCCATCTCTTTTTGTCTCTTGAGATCTTGTTTCTTACTTCTTCCTCTTCTATACCAGTGATTACTATAGATTTGTTGATGTCTGCTGACTCTGACTAATTTAGGATTATTTTGGATTATTCTTTTCACTTCCTTTTTAATGCTTTTTTTTTTTTGCACCCTTGTTTCTAAGTCTTTCTTTACTTCCACCATTTCAGCATATGTGGTTTCTACATCATTTTTATAGCTTTGCACAGCTTCATTCACCTGTGTTATCTTCTCAGTATCACTGCTCTGATCTATCAGACTGCTTACTTGCCTAATTGTCTCTGTATCATTTTTGAACTCTTCCATAATACTCTCGTGGTTTACTACTGTGCTTGCCATTTCACTCATTTCTCTCCTAAGTGAACCCAATTCAACTGTCAGCTCATCTATGGTTGTGTCTTTCTTGTTGACTTCCTTTCCTAATTTTTTTATTTTTTCCTTTTGCAATTGCATCTGTTTCTTAATTTCATCAATCGCATTTTGAAAAGCCATCTCTAGTCTGTCTACTCTTTCCACCAGTTTATTGTGAGTCTCCATTTCAACCAGTTCTTGGTAGAAATCATCATTCTGCTTTCTACCTTCATCCTTTTCTTTTCCAAATTAGCTTTACTAAAGTATGTGGTCATTTTGCAGTACTAAAAGCACATATAGTACTTACATTCCCGGGTGAGTTGTAGACTAAACAAACGATCAGCTGATTTAGCGCATTGCTGCACTACTTTGTTTACTGTTTGAACAAGTCTTACTTAAAACTTCTTTTTTATATTAGAGCATCATTTAGTCTAACCTGGTACAGAGCTTGACTCATATATAGATACTAATTTAGGTAATGCCACTGGCCTAGTTGGCCAGGTATGGAATGGTCTCGACGTGCGTTTGTTCCCCTCGGTGCCTTGTGTGTGTGTGTGTGTGTGTGTTATAGCTTGAGCTATCAACATGAAACTTTCAGGGTATCAAGATATAGCCAAAATCTTGGCCAGGTACGAAAATGGGCACTCGTAGTCAAGGTCAGGGTCACCAAAATGGCTGCCAAAGGTAAACTAGTTTTTGTTGCCCGCCATTAGCACCATTATGTCTAATGAATGGCTTGAGCTATCAACATGAAGCCTTCAGGGTATCAAGATACGGCCAAAGTCTTGGACAGTTTCGAAAATGGGCACTCGGGGTCAATGTCAAGATTACTAAAATGGCTGCCAAATGTTAGCTATTTTTTTATTGCCTGCCTGTAGCACCATTATATTTCATGAACAGCTTGAGCTATCAACATGAAACCCGAAGGGTATCAAGATATGGCCAAGACCTTGGACGAGTTCGAAAATGGGTACTTGAGGTCAATGTCAAGGTCACCAAAATTGCCGTCAAAGGTCAACTACTTTTTTGTCGCCCATCTTTAGCATTATTATATCTCATGAACGGCTTGAGTTATAAGCATGAAACCTTCCCAGGATATCAAGATATGCTCAAACTCTTGGGCTTAGGAAAGAGCATATTCTGGAGGGCGATTAGCATTCGGCTCCTGAATGCTTTTCATTCAGTTTCTAAGGAATTACAATTTGTTTCACAACTCCAGAGCTACACTAACTTCACAAGACCACAAACATAACTGACTGACTTTATTCTCTCCCTCATCCAACCTTCTTCGCTACTCGACTGTTCTAGGTGCTCCAAGCGACAACAGTTCCAAGTTGGAGCGACAACAGTTTCAAGTCGGAGACATCCACAATATTTCAGAGCTTTCTTACATTACATAGCACTCTAAACACTTCATCATACTAACTGAAATTAAATTACATAAAAAAACAGTCATCCAGATACAATAAAAGAGAAGAAAATTAATGCATAACCCAATAAAACAGCTCTCCTTCCAACAGCAGGCTACCTGGTAACCCTGCCTGGCAACTCAAAGCGCACGAACCATCGGGAGCTTTCCAGTGTCACCTACCAAGCAGTCCTGATTCTTAAAAACATGTTCAGAGTGGTTTTTCATGATGGAAGTTTTTAACAGAGATTGCATATACAGGAAATCTGTAAACGAACGAACGAACCCATTTTAGCCCTTCACTACAACAAGATTACGGAAAATTATTGTTTTGGTGTTAGCAAAGACAGAGAGAGAGAGAGAGAGAGAGAGAGAGAGAGAGAGAGAGAGAGAGAGAGAGAGTTAAGAACTAAAATGCTTTCAAATGTTCACAGTAGTAGTTTATTTGGTTCAAGCACGGTCATACAGATCGAACTTTGACCTTGCCCTGCGACCTTGACTTCTGACTGATTGTTCTGAAAAGTGAATCCTTTCGTTCTTACCTGACCCTTAATATTTCGATTATGTTTATTTTAAATCAGATCAGACATGTTTTAGCTGGTCTTTACTTGTAACCTTGGCACTCGCCCTTTCCCTGCGACTGAGACGTTTGACAGATTATTGTTCTATTGATTTTTTCTCCTTATCTGCAAGCATTCCGCAAACATTCGATAAAAGGCAGATTAGGTTGACCTTGCTCTGTGACCTTGGCCTTTGACTGATTGTTATAAAAAATAAACCATTTCATTCTTGACATACCCCAACCCCTCCTCCAAGTTCGGTCTGGAATGAATAAAATTGGCTAAAGTGATTTTGCCAACGTTTAACATAGCCCTGTGACCTTGACATTTGATCTAATGTACTAAAAAAATATAATAAAATATAAGTATCCTCGAGGGCTGTCCCTAAACGCTTCCACAAAGTTTGGTTTAAACTGTATAAAAACTGTTTGATATGTATTGTTTCCACACACACACACACACACACACACACGCATGCGCACGCGCGCGCGGATAAAGTCATGACACCCTCTCTCATTCTGTGAACATGGGTGCAATGAGTCCAGACCTGTCAGAGAGAAATCTGCAGCCATGAAATTCCAGAAATTGATATCGACGTCAAAGACGACATGAGTACCAGGCCTCGCCAACCTGTTCATGTCTGCCACTAAGTTGCTATACGTGGAGACGGTCACTCGTTCTGTGTCAAATAGGTCAGCAAGCTCACGGTACACCCCAGATTCCACAGTCTGAAGAGAAATAAACCTCAGAGCAGAACAGAAATTAGATTGTGTAGTAATGAAACCATTATCATTGTTGTCTGTAACTCCAGTATGTCGTATAAGATGTTGCACTTTATTGCACGTGAACTTTTTGTGTAATTAATGATTATCTGACGCACTGTTTTGCTAAGCAGAGCACTGTTCACACTGACTGAGCTAAAGTAACTCAACAGATCTAGTCAGTTAACCACTTTTGAGTTTGGGGACTAAAAGGTAGTTGAAAATGCCGACACTAATAAATTTGGTACTTTTAGCACAAATCACGTTTGGAATATAAAATAATCATGTGAAAATAACATTCACAGTGCCCAAGTACTCTCCTGTCTCAGCTCCACTGTCCACACTAATTTCACTTGATCTTATCTATATCTCTACATCCCACCGTCATTTTATCATCGCCACTTTGAAAACGTCAGAGGTACAATGCAGGTCACTCAGTCGGCAAACACATTTGTTAGTAAGGTTATTGCGTTGTGCGTATTTCCCTCCAAGTGTCTGTCTCTGAAATATCTATCTATCTATCTATCTATCTATAGCCTGACGCCCTAATCCCGCAAAGGGTGGCCACAGACAAAACGCCTCCAAGTCGCTCTGTCACCCACCATTTAACTACCCTCCCCCCAACTCACCCCCCCTCCCTCATATACCTCTTAACTCCATCCCTCCACCTCATCATCGGTCTCCCTCTCCCTCTCCCTCC
The DNA here is from genome assembly GCF_032717465.1 of Coenobita brevimanus. Classification (NCBI taxonomy): domain Eukaryota; kingdom Metazoa; phylum Arthropoda; class Malacostraca; order Decapoda; family Coenobitidae; genus Coenobita; species Coenobita brevimanus. The sequence goes on along the minus strand of NC_136999.1, from coordinate 43,544,376 downwards.
CTTCACCTCACCTACATACACCCTCTTAGTCAGTCTTTCATTCTCCATTCTCTTCACATGTCCAAACCACCTCAGTGTATTTCTCCTAATCTTCTCAACCACATCCACATCCACCCCACAGCGTTCCTTCACTTCTTCATTCGTCAACCTGTCCCTCCATGTCACTCCACATGCTCCTCTCAAGTAACTCATTTCCACTGCTCTCACTCTTGACTTGTTCCCCTTTTGCAAGGTCCATGCCTCGCTTCCATACGTCAGGGTAGGGATCACAATACTATCATGCAGTGACTTCTTAACTTCCAAACTCACCTCCCTATTTCTCATCACTGCTTTCAGTGTAAAAGGCGACTAAAAGGGGCGGGGTGAGGGGACTAGGGACCCCCTCCTCTGTTTTTTAGTTCCTAAAAAGAGACAGGCCAGAGAAAGGGATGGGGGATGGAGTTATCCCCGTACCCTGAAGATTGGGTCTATGAATGTGCTTGGATGTAGTACAATTGAGGCTAAAAGGGAGGAGATTGGGAGAATGTTTGTGAGAAGAAAGTTGGATGTGTTGGCTTTGAGTGAAACCAAGATGAAAGGGAAGGGGGAATCTATGTTTGGAAGTGTGAATGGAAGATTGTCAGGTGTTGATAGAGGAAGGGCAAGAGAAGGTGTGGCCTTGTTAGTGAGTCCGGAAGTACAGCAGTGTGTGTTTGAATGGAAGAAGGTGTCATCGAGACTGATGTGGATGAAAGCGAAATTTGAACGTGAGTTGTGGGTGTTTGTGAGTGCATATGGGCCTGGTAGTGAAAGGGATGAACAAGAGAGGGAGTCTTTCTGGAATGATGTTGATGAGTGTCTGCAGAGTTTTGGAGCGAATGTGAATGTGGTAATGATGGGAGATCTGAATGCTAGAGTGGGAAATGTAGCAGTTGAAGGCGTAGTTGGTATGCATGGTGTGCCTGGAAGAAATGAAAATGGGGAACGAATGATAGCGATGTGTTTTGAGCGAGAGATGGTGATTGGGAATACGCTGTTTGAGAAGAAAGATATTTATAAGTATACATGGGTGAGACAGGAGGGTGGAAGGGTTGTTGATAGAGCCTTGATGGACTATGTGGTTGTGTCTAGGAATGTAATAGGAAGATTGTTGGATGTGAGAGTTCTGAGAGGGGAGGGTGGAGGTATGTCTGACCACTACCTGGTGGAGGGAAAGTTAAGAGTAGGTAAGAGATGGGTGAGAGCTAGGAGGGTTAGGTGTGGCAGGGAGGTTTTGAAAGTGAGTGAGTTGGATAAAAGAGAGAAAAAGATAGAGTATCAGGAGAAATTGAAAGATGAGTGGAACACAGTGAAAGATCGGGAAAATGGCAGTGTGGAGGAGGAATGGCAGTTGTTTAAGAGTGCTGTGGTGGGGCATGCAGAAGAGGTGTGTGGTGTGAGATGTGGGGGTGGTGGTGTAAGAAAAGGAAGTGAATGGTGGTGCCAGGAAGTAATTATGGCTGTGGCTGAGAAGAGACGTGCATATGAAGTGTGGCTGCAGAGGAAGGATGAGATGTCGTATGAAAGGTATAAGGAAAAGAGGAATAGAGCGAGAAGGGCTGTGCGTGATGCTAAAGTGGAAGCAGATGAGAGGTGGGTAGGCGGCTGACAGAGAATTTTCAACAGAATAAGAAAATGTTTTGGAAGGAGGTGAAAAGGGTGCGAAAGGGAGAGTCTAGGAAGGAAGAACGAGTAAAAGCAGAGGATGGAAGGATGTTAATTGAGATGGATGCAGTAAGGAAGAGATGGGCAGAGTATTTTGAAAGATTGTTAAATGTAGAGGAGGAAAGGGTGGCTGAGATTGTGGCGGATAGAAGGGTGCAAGGAATAAATGTGTTGGGAGAGTTGAATGATTCTTTGATCACGAAGGAGGAAGTGGAGAATGCAGTAAAGGAGATGAAAACAGGGAAAGCTGCAGGTATGGATGGGTATGCTGTGGAATGCCTGAAGGGTGGTGGAGTGACTATTGTTGACTGGTTAGTAAGATTGTTGAATGTGTGCTTTGAGAAAGGTATGGTGCCAATTGACTGGGCAAGTGCTTGTGTGGTACCGTTGTATAAAGGCAAGGGTGATAAGTATGAATGTACTAGCTTTAGGGGTATACGTCTGTTGAGTGTTGTAGGTAAAGTGTATGGTAGAGTGTTAATTATGAGAGTTAGGGAGGGTACAGAGAGAGTGATTAGTGATGAGCAGTGTGGCTTTAGGAGAGGGAGGGGATGCGTTGATCAGGTGTTTGCTGTGAGACAAGTGTGTGAAAAGCATTTAGCGAAAGGCAAGGATGTGTTTTGGGCATTTATGGATTTAGAGAAAGCGTATGATAGAATTGATAGGGAGGCTTTGTGGACTGTTTTAAGATTGTATGGACTTGATGGTAGGTTACTAAAAGGGGTGAAAAGTTTTTATGTAAATAGTAGAGCATGTGTAAGAGTGGGAAATGCTGTGAGTGATTGGTTTCCCGTGAGAGTGGGGCTGCGACAGGGATGTGTGATGTCGCCTTGGTTGTTTAATATTTACATGGATGGTGTTGTAAGGGAAGTGAATGCAAGAGTTTTAGGTGGTCTGAGTCTGGTAAATGTTGATGGAGGAGAGTGGAGTCTGAAGCAGCTGCTGTTTGCAGATGATACTGCACTGGTGACTGATTCAGAGGAGAGATTGAGACAGTTGGTAGAGGAGTTTGGAAGGGTGTGTGAAAGGAGGAAATTGAAAGTAAATGAGAATAAGAGTAAAGTGATGAAGTGTACGAGGTTGGTAGATGGTAGGGGGATGAATATAGTTTTGAATGGTGAGTTGCTTGAGGAGGTAGATTGTTTTAAATATCTAGGGTCACATGTTACTGTGGATGGAAGAATAGATGCAGAAGTGAAGTTTAGAATAAATGAAGTAGGAAAGGTGCTGGGAGGAATGAAAAAAGTGTTTAAATGTCGTTCGCTTAGAATGGATGTAAAGAGAAGGCTGTATGAGGGTGTTGTGGTACCGACTGCATTATATGGGGCTGAAACATGGAATATGGGTGTAGCAGAGAGCAAAAGTTTGAATGTAATGGAGATGAGATGTCTGAGGAGTATGTGTGGAGTGACGCGTATGGATTGAGTGCGAAATGATGAAGTGCGAAGGAGAACTGGAGTTGTTCGGGAGATGGCTGGTAGAGCTGAGCAGAGGGTGTTGCAATGGTTTGGGCATATGGAGAGAATGGATAATGAGCGATTGGTGAAAAAGATAACTAGATCTGATGTGAGAGGTGTAAGGCTGAGAGGAAGACCACGAATAGGATGGATGGACAGTGTGAAGAGAGCGCTGGATGCGAGAGGGATGTCTGTTGAGCAAGGAAGAGTGGCTGTGCATGACAGAAATAAATGGAGAGAAATTGTGAATGAATAAGTGATGACGCAGCCCTGAGGGGATATTCTCCCGCATTTGGTCTGATCAGCTAGTCAGGTCAGGTGCGGGTAAGGGGATGGGTCTGTTATGATGTGGCAGGGGTAAACCAGTTCTGCTGTCGGGCCCTGCTGCGGATGTTACTGATTGCATTGTGCAGTTGACCCTTGTGCGGTGTGATGCGGTGAGGATCTGTCCGTTCTCCCCTTTGGGGCTAAGATGCGAATGAATGTGTTTGAATGGATGAGTAAATGGAGAGTGAGTCGTCCTGTCTCGGCTACCTCCCTTTCCTTGGGGGAAGCAGCCTAGTTATATAGATAGATAGATAGCTTTCAGTGTACCAACAACCTTCCTTCCCTGCTGTACCCTTTCACGCACTTCATCCCCCAAAGTTCCATCCTTACTCATCACACTACCCAAGTACTTGAATGCACTCACATTCTCCATATCCTAACCATCCAACCTCACTGAACACTCTGTGACTTCATTCCTCTCAAACACCATATCTTTACTTTTGTTTACATTAACTTTCAGCTTCCTCCTCCTACACACTGTCCCAAATTCATTCACCAAACCTTGCAACTCCCATTCATCTTCACTCAACAGTACTGTATCATCAGCAAACAGCAACACCGGAAGCTTCCAAATCTCACCCTCATTCATTAGAGCCACCCCCACATCCACTGCCCTACCCTGCACCTCCTTTACAACCCCATCCATGTATATATTAAACAGCCATGGAGACATCACACAACCCTGTTTCAGTCCCACATTGAGGTCAAAGAACTCACTCAGCTCACCATCCACTCGCACTGTAACCCTAGCTCCCTCATACATACTCTTCACAGCACTCAACAATTTCCCCTCCACTCCATATATTCTTAATACCTTCCACATACCTTGCCTATTTATTCTGTCATAAGCTTTCTCGAAGTCCATGAAGGCAGCATACACTTTCCTTCCCTTCTCTAGATACTTCTCCACTAAACATCTTAGAACAAATATCTGATCTACACACCCTTTTCCCTTCCTAAATCCCCCTTGTTCTTCTCCAACTAGCTCCTCTGTCATATGCCTAACCTTATGAATGAGTATTCTACCATATATTTTACCAGTCACACTAAGTAGGCAAATACCCCTATGGTTACCACATACTTCTCTCTCTCCTTTTCCTTTGTATAAAGGAACAATTATACCTGATTTCCAGTCCTCTGGAACCCTTCCCTCTTCCCAAGCCAATCTACACAACTTCCATATCCACTCCACAACAATCTCACCCCCATACCTAAGCATTTCACCACACACTCCATCAATTCCTGGGGCCTTTCCCAACTTAATATTCTTCATCACTTCCGCTACTTCCGCCCTACTGATCTCTTCCTCCCTCCTCTCATCTCTTTTTCTCCCAGCCATTCCCCAACCACTTATACTCGCACTGCTCTCACTCTCCACATTCAACAAATCCTCAAAGTGCTCCTTCCATCTCCTCAGTTTCTCTCTCTTCTCCACCAACAATCTATTATTGCTATCTTTCACTCCCCTACTATTTTCCATATCACACTGCCTTACTTTCTTCACCTCCTTCCAAAACAATTTTTTACTTTCCCTCCATTTCACACTCAGATTCCTCCCAAACTCCTCATCCACTTTCTTTTTACTCTCCTTCACCAGTCTCTTAACCTCCCTTCTCCTGCTCACATATACCTCTCTCTTCTCTCTCTCATCTTCTCCCCTTCCTCTACTCACTAACCATTCACTATATGCCTTCTTCTTTTGTTCTTTTGTTCCACAGCTCGTTTCACCTCATCATTCCACCATGCTGTCCCTTGCACACCCTTGCATCTCCTCCTCACTCCACAAACCGCCTCACACGCTGCGCCTATCTCTTTCATGAATATCTTACATACGTCTTCCACCCCTTCCATCTGCTCTAGCTCATACCTTCCCAGTCTTTCTTCCACTATGCTCTTATACTATGTCTTTTTCTCACTATCTAGCAATTTCTCCACTCTTCTCACAGGATTTGCTTCCTCCTGTCTTCCCCTTCGTCTCCTCAACCACTTTCTTTGCAGCTCTACCTTGGCCATCACTAAGTGATGGTCCGAGACTCCATTCCCCCACCCTCTCCACACTCTTGCATCCAACACTTGTCTTCTCATTCGCTCATCCACACACACGTAGTCTATCATTGCCTTTCGTTCAACAAGTTCACCATCCATCCTCCTCATTACTCTCCATGTATACTGGTGGATCATCTTATGCCGAAAGTAGGTGTTGGCTATTGCCAACCCCTTACAAGCACAGATGTCCACCAAAGCACTTCCATTCCCATCTACGTCAGCTGGCACACCCCACTGACCAACCACTCCATCCACTCGTACATTCCCAACTTTGTCATTCATGTCTCCAATCAAAAGCACTCTCTCGCTCCTCTCAAACTTGTCCATACACGCTTCTACACACGCCCAAAACTCATCTTTCACTCTTGCCACTCGGTCCTCTGTCGGGGCATACACACATACAATCGCCCACGCATGTATACCTACTTTCATCCTCACCCATACAATCCTTGCACCCACTGTTCCATACCCTCTTATATTCTCCTTCCACTTCTTGCTTATCACCAGACATACTCCCTCTCTTGCCCTCTCATTTTCATTGACTCCCGCACATATACCTAAACCATATTCCCATTCTCTCACCCTTTCACCTTTCCATTTAGTTTCAGTCAATCCACATATATCCACTTTTGCATCCTCAAGCACCTGAACAATCTCTCTCTCTTTCACTTCATCATTCACTCCTCTCACATTCCACGTTCCCACCCTAAGAATGTCCTATGTCCTTTCCTTAGTCGTCAACGTATGGTCCGTCCGGGTCCGAGGCGCTTTGTTCGCTTTTTTAGTTAGTTCTTTTTACGGGGTGGGGCACTAACCCACCACTGAAATATGCTGCATAAAATCAGCAGAACAATAAGCCTGCTAGATTTTACTTACTTATCCCATCCCGTGATTAGTTAATGAAAAAAGCTGTCCTGCTGGACTATGCTTATAACATAAAATGCTCAAATGCAATTTTGGGTTAATATTAGCATGCTTAAGCGAGCACCTAAAGAAATATTTTTTCTTAGTTTAATTCTGCAATTTTTCCTGTACTTACCGAACTATAAATCTTTCATCTTAACGTAGCCCTAATTTTCTTCTTTTTGCAGCTTCTTTCATATCACACAGTTTAGTAGCAGAGAGAAGCAGGTCTAGTACATTCTGTCGCTTGCACTCCTTCGTTACCAACAACATAATACAGCTTTAATTTACTGTTACAACGAGGCACTGGAGATGGAGAGATGACAGTTTTAGGCCAAAATAGAGAAAAATTAATTCAGGCAATATTTACTTTTACAGCTCCTTCTCTTCTGCGGGTTTCCTCCTCCTCATCACCTTGTTCTTATGCTGTGTTGGATGATTTGATGCCACAGATTGCCGGAAACTTGTTTTTATATATTAAACAGACTTCATCAGTCCCTGCATAAGATAAAGGGGACGAAATGTTTTTGGTGAGGGATGGGTGACATATGTTGTGCAAGACGAAGTTGTGCCGTGTGAATATGCTATGATCCCACTGGTTAGGTTAGATGAGGCTAACTTAATATCTGAAAAAAAAAAAAAAAAAAAAAACACGTTTTCAGCAACCTTCAACATCAAATCCACCATTCACAGGATAAAAACAAGCTGGTGAAAAAGGGAAAACCACCAAAACAGTGGAGAACGTAAAGCAAATATTTACCAGGATCTCTATCAGTCTGTCCATCGATGTCAGCACACTGAAATCCCGGAGAGTGATGGTAACAAATGAATCGCCTCTGTCACTCTGTCCTTTGCCAATCACACACCCCTCTCTCATATACCGTACCACTCCTCTTACTACTCTATCTCATCACAAATAAGTATATATGTATGTATGTATATACTTTTTGTATGTGCACGAGTCTAGGCACAGGCATAACAGCCCGTTCCGTGGGGCCCAGCAGTCCTCCCACGTATCATAAATACACTTCCATGTCATCACTTCGGCGCTGAGCACCCACCATCGATACTAAATACATAGTAGGGCTGTCTCTTACAGGACTGGTGTAGTGGTATTGGCTTTTTTTTTTTTTTTAACTTGGCGATTCTTATGTTAGATCAGTAAAGTCTGCTTAGGGAAAATTACAAAACGAGTATGGTTCTATGATCTTTCCTTGGCACTGCTTCATGACTAGCATCATACCTTAATGTTAACCTATTGTTGTAACTCAACAATTAAGGTAGGAAAAGAGGAATTTTAGGCCAAGTTGAAGTAAACAAGAGTATAGATATTATTGCTGCTGCTCTTGCAGTCCCATGCTCATCCGGTGTGGGATGTGTAAACGAGCTTGCCATCGCCTCCTTGTCAGAGATTATAATTGTTTTCTCAAGAAGGTTAAGGATAAAAGTGTGCAGAATGTTTTGAAGTCTCGAATTATTCCTAAAAAAAAAAAATAATAATAATCTTAGTTACTCGAGGAACAATTGCCGTATGTTGTTACTGTTTCTTCAGGAAGCACACAGAAAGGAACAGTCTTGTAATATCTCTAATTCTTCCTAGAAAAATAAATCAAAGTTACGACACCAAATCGGTCGTGAATACGCTCGTGTATCTAAGCCCTGGACGCAAACTAAGTGTGGACTACAAGAAATCTTCCACTTTACCCTTTTTACTCTAACTTGGGCTAAAACTGAAATCTCTCCATCGTGGATACCGACTTCTAACAATAGATTAACAGTTGAATATGATGCTAGTCTCAAAAAAGTGGTATGGAACGGATTTAAAGGTGAAATATTGTTTTATTCTGCAACTTAGCTACATAGAATAAGCTGTAAAAGGGCGGAATTCTTGATCTGGATAAGATAAAGGACAATAGACTCCATACATAAGAACTGGGTTTTCACAAGTCCTTCCTTCGTAGAGGGCTCAAACATTATGGAACTGCAAGAAAAAACTGGAAGATCACAAATAGCATTTTGTTCAGTTAAGTTGGCAGATGCTTTTTTTTGTCTATTGAGAGGAAGGGAGGGGGGGAGTGAGACAGGAAGGACACTGGATATGAAAACCAAGTCCTAATAAACAAATATGATAAGTAACATTGAAATACAACTTTACCATTCCATAATTTATACATTGAAGAGGTCCAGTGAACAGGTCTGCAATATTAACTTCTGATTTATTTTTTTTTCTGTGTGTATATATTTATTTTCGCCGTGTCAGTAGAGAGGTGGTCTACTGTCCCAGTGGAAGCGGGTACGAATCCCGGCTGGGACAGGGAACGGTTTACAGAATTTAAATTTCGCTAAGCAGACTTTACTGATCTGTCATAAGACTCGCCAAGAAAAAAAAAAAAAAAAAAACTAACCCCACGACACCAGTCCTGTAAGAGACAGCCCTACTATGTGTTCAGTATCGACGGTGGGTGCTTAGCGCCGGAGTGGTGACATGGAAGTGTATGATACGTGGGAGGTCTGCTGGGCCTCACGGAACGGGCTGTTATGAATGTGCCCAGACTTGTGCACATACAAAAAGTATATACATACATACATACAAACATACATGCATACATTTTGTTATGAGAAAGAGTAGTGGGAGGAGTGGTACGGTGCATAAGGGAGGAGTGTGTGAGTGGCAGAGGACAGTGACAGAGGCGATTCATTTGTTACCATCCCTCTCCGGGATTTCAGTGTGCTGACATCGATGGACAGACTGATAGAGATCCTGGTAAGTATTTACTTTACGTTCTCCGCTGTTTTTGTGGTTTTCTCTTTTTCACCAGCTTGTTTTTATCCTGTGAATGGTTGATTTAATGTGGAAGGTTGCTGAAAACTTTTTTTTTTTTTTTTTTGGTCATATTAAGTTAGCCTCATCTAACCTAACCAGTGGGATTCATACGGCACTACTTCGCCTTGCATAACAAATGTCACCCATCCCTAACCAAAAACACTTCGTCCCGTTTATCTTATGCAGGGACTGATGAGGTCTTTTTAATATCTAACAACTCGTTTCCGACAATCTGCGGCATCAAATCATCCCACACAGCATAAAAAAAAAGGGGATGATGATGAGGAAACCCTACGAAGAGAAGGAGCCCTAAAATAAATATTGCCTGAATAAATTTTCTCTACTTTGGCCTAAACTGTAATCTCTCCATCTCCAGTTCTCCACTGATTACTTGTAACAATAAGGCTGCATTATGATGCTGATCACGAAGAAGTGCAAGGGGTAGAATATACTGGACCAGCTTCTCTCTGCTACTAAACAGTGTGAGTTCTCCACTGATTAGTTGTAACAATAAAGCTGCATTATGATGTTGGTCACGAAGAAGTGCAAGGGACTGAATGTACTAGACCTGCTTCTCTCTGCTATTAAACTGTGTGATATAAGCTAAAGAAAGGAGACTATTTGAACTAGGATAAGATTAAATGACTATTGCAGTGTCAATATCTATAGTTTAACTGTTGACTGTAAATAAAATGGTGTGGTCCTTACTTTAAATAATGTCAATTCTGGGACGTAAGCCATGAGAAGTATTTTGATATTAGGATCGTCAATGACATCTCTGAGGGTCTGGTAGGGATGACTGATGTGTCTGACAGCCAGGAGCGACGTGAGGTTACCAACGTAGCTTTGTGTTAACACCACCATCATCAGCATCCACACCCCTTGCACCACACGTTCCCACCACCACCACCACCCACATGACTTAGACACATCTGTTTAAAACAAACGCGATTAATTCAGTGACGTCTAAAGGAGGCATATTAAAAAAAAAAGGGGAGGGAGGCAAGTTTCACTTGGGACATTCACGCTACCTTCTTGGAGGAGGATGCGAATACAGTTGAATATGTTGGTCTCTTGTCTTGGTGGGTGGTTAGTGTGTGGAGGAAGGCAAGAAGGAAGGAGTAGCATAGCAGTGATCACAGCCAGCAGTGCTGACCCCACAGCCATCCACACTACCGGTGACAGAGGCAGCAGGAAGCCCCACGGGTCCACCTCAGGGCGACCACGGGCAGCGAAAATTTTATGATGCGTCATAAACACAACAGGGCTGCAGTGGAAATACTTTTTCCTGTCGTCTATGATGCCATGTGGCCCACCACTGATATCAGCCTCCTGGAACAGAGAAGAGTTACTGAAGAAAAGTGTAATTAGCTGAACTTACAGGCTGCTCCATATATAACGTTCCACTTCAACTCAGCGAGGTGATGTCTTGTGTGTTTTGCGGATGGCCTAGTGAGTGTTATCAGTATCTACGCTACATCATTTATTAATTTCCTACTCCTACTTCCACAACCATGCGCACACTAGGCGACTGAGTCATTCTTGCAACATATAAATATTGCAACATGAGTTTAGTGAAGTGCAATTTACGAGTCCCCTTTAATATTACTGAAATATTCATTTTCTTTAATAAAACGGCCGGGTGAAAACAAACATAAAGTTCAAAATATGATCATTAGTAATTACTCTGTTTATCAGCAATTGATACAAAAAAACACACAGTATTATTTTGTGCATAATGTACTGTGTAAACCTTGACATTTTTGCATGTTCTGCTGGCTGATATAGAAAACTCTTGTTATTTTAGTCCCCACTGCGGGGGGTCACCTTGACGTGATGGGAGGTGTGGTTGGCTGTGCCACCTACTTTGGAGGCATGCCTACCTTTGAAGGGTTTGGCATTTGTCAGCCACTTGGACCAAGCACCCCCTACATCACTGGTGGAGGAGGCCTGCTGGTGATGATAGTCCCTGCCCATTTGCCATCTAGGGCAGGACTGTTGCCTCCCCACTTGTTTGCCGTGCGTGGCATCCCATAATGCTGGGAGACGGGAGTTCTGGGGGTTGAGTGATGCTGCACGATGTGCCCTGCAGCTAGCAACACACCTTTTTGGTCCCTTATTCTGGTTAGATGGGCGGCCTGGTTGGGCCTAACCAGGTCAATCGGCTGATCATGCGTTGGCTAGGGTCAAGTGGGCACTTGGAAGCCAGGTGGCTCCTGTCGTCCTGGAGTCACCCTTGCCCAAGTCCCCCAGTGGTTACCTGCATATACTCTCTCGCTACCTCTGGGGTCGCCAGTGATGTTGTCTCTGACACACGACCTCCCATTGTTGGGCTCAGTGGTGGGTGGAGGGGTGGGGTAATGAAGTTTGTTTTTTGCATTAATGGCATCTTTTAATAATAATGTTCATGACATGGCACCTGTCCCTGGACACTCTAATGGATCCTGCTTCCTTACTGCCACTCTGGAGCCTTTCCAGGCCCCTAGGGACTTTCCTCCTCTGCCCCAGTGTTTAACTGGGACAAGGGGGAAGTCATGTCAGGCTGGTTCGGCTCTGGGGGTTGGCCTGGAAAGCATAGTGCAAGTCAAAGTATCTAGTGCTGAAACCCTCTGTGGGAGGTTCAGTGTTAGATACTGATAATTTCGACTTTCACCATGCCATTGTTTTTACCTGTGGCCTAGAACCTGTGGTCTCGTTCCAAGGGGATGGTAGCCTCCATATTGAGGTGTCCTCCCCAGAAGAGAGTTCCCGTCTTCAATGACTGACCTCCGTATCTGGTACCAACATGACTTGTGTACCCCACGCCACCTTTAACCAGTGTAAGGGAGTCATCCCGGAAACTCCTTCGATACCCAGAGACTCGGTTGTTGGAGGAACTAAGTCTTCGGGTGTTGTCAACGTTTATAGGGTGCAGAAGAACATTCAGGGTGTTCTGACACCAACTCCGACGCTTTTCCTGCCCTTTGACCGATTAACGTTGAATGATTCTGTGAAACTTGCTTGGTTACCTCTTCCATTGATGCCCTACGTTCCACCCCCAAAGAGATGTTTTTACCGTCGGGGCTATGGCCATGTTAGTAGATTTTGCTGCCGTTCCCAAGCTGGCCTTCCTGGTGTCTGTGTCTCCTGTGGCAGACCAAGCCATACCAGTGATTGTACAGGACCCCTTAACCTGCTGCGTGCCGGCCACTTCAAGCCCTAAGTGTCACCCCTGTGGCGGCCAATTTTTGATTTGCTTTTTTAGGCTAAAATGATTGACGTTGATGTGAAAAAAAAAAAAGAAAATGACCATTAAAAAACTCACCGGAGGCTAGAAGTGCATTTTTTGTAGTCCCTCCGGCCTACTGCAGATGTGAGCAAGCGGGAAATCCCCAGCAGCGGTGAGAGAAAACCCATTTTCTATGCAAAGTAAACTCATGTATTCTCGCCAACGTGACTCAAGGAAGGTATAGAAATGGTCTTAACACTTTTCTGTCCACTTCACACTCAAAAAAAAAAAAAAAATTATTTCATAAAGAAATCGTGATTTTTGGGGAAAAATCACTTACACATGCAACACTATACATATCACTGTGAATGCATTGTCTAACAGTTACGAGATAATAATGCATAACTTGAATTCACAATGTACAGCCCTTTCACTTACAGTAAATTATTTACAACATGCCTTCAGTATACACAGATATTACCAGAGTATTTTTGGTCATCTGACTGTGAATACATCATCTAACACTTCTGCCCTGTAATCTACACTGTCTGTGCAGTGTACAAGGGGCCGATGAACAGACGAGATGAGGAATACTTTGCGGTTGTGGTGCAATGCTGTTGCGAGGATATTATGTGATTTGTAAAAAACAACCTCGTTTTTCTGAAGCTTCCTCCCCACCTTCACCATGTGCCGACAGTTTTTCTTTACAGAGGTGCACAGACCAGTTTCCTGCAGGTGAAGGTACCTGGTGAGAAGGGGACTTCTGCACCACTTATCGAGGTAAAACGTGCCCACGATGAAGGTATTCCTTGATCATCGTTTTTACCACAGCCCCTGAGAGTCCCAAACTTCTATCTTCTGTGATGTCTGTCTGAACACCTGTGTACAGGACTATCTCCTGCACATACGCAGTCTTACAGTGGCACATCACGAAGATTTTGAAGCCACACCTGTGTCTTTTGCTGGGGATATACTGACGAAAAGCAATATTACCTCTCCATTACACTAGACTCTCGTCTATGATGAGGTCTTGGTATGGAAAGATGGAGGTATGGAATTTCTCTCGAAGATGATAAAAAAACAGACGTATCCCCCTCATCACTGGATCCACAGTCCAATACGAGAGAAGCTGATATTTTTTCAATATCCCCATCAAAAGCACAAGTGCTAGGAACACATACATTTCACTCAGGGTCACGTCAGATTCAAACAATCGGCTGTGACGGCAAAGGCGTTGGTCAAGGCCACAATCTTCAAAACAAACTCCACAGGAAAGTAGTTCCTGAAAAAGTGAAGCCTACTGGAGGTATGGTGAAGTTCAGGGACACTACACCCGGCCTTATTTTCGTGTGTGAACGGGTGAATGTGGGGGACAAATTCACTACCGTCCTCCCACTCCCACGTCGTTTCCTCATCATCATCATCACCTCCGTGTTCCTCAGGCTGTGGGGAAGCATGGAGAAGTGTGGGGGATGGGGGAAGAGTTTCATATAAGGTGCTGGGTGTGGAGAAGGTGGGAAGACATTGTCCTGAGGTGCTGGGCTGAGCTGGGTCATGTGGAGGCAAGGGAGAGTCTGGGCGAGATGAGTCACTCTCCCCCAACAATGGAACTTTCCCAATTCTTCCATGCTTCCTCCTCCCACTTTCCTCCCCATGTGATGAAATCCTTTGCCTCCTCAACCACCCCTCAACTGCAGGACTATCTTCCTCCTCCCTTTCCTCCTCATCGTCGTGACATACAAGATGACGACGTGCATGTGGCCTCCTACCACGTGTTGCCGTTGTGTAGCCCACATACCTGGATTTTCTAGGTGAGGGAATTTCGTCATTTCTACTACTTTCCTCCTCAGGCTGGATGTAGTCCTTATCATGCACATTGTCATCCTCCAGATCACTTTCCCCAGTGTAGGGAACCCTCAGGAGGTCCTGAATCTCCTTGTCAGAGAGACCGTGGCGAGACATCACTGCACTGTATGACTGACACAAGCAGAGTGAGGCAGAGCGAGCGTGAGGCGGAAGCGCGTGGGTGTATGGGTCAGGCTGCCTGAGGGCAGATAGAGGAAGGGTTGCCCTACAAGCACAGCAATTTTTGCATGCCTAGCTTGCAAATTGAGGTCACAACGAATTTTTTAAATTGAGACCATTTTAAAACGGCACTGGCACTGAGCGCGCAATTACGTCAGACCGTTTTAAAACGGCACTGGCATGGGGCAGGTTAAATGCTATCACTGTGGAGGTCCCCATGCTGTGTCCTCAAAAAACTGTCCAACATACTGCCTAGAAAAGGAGATATTGTCAATTCATACATGTGAAAGGGTTCCATTTCATGAAGCAAAAAGGAGAACCCAGACTCTCTTCTTTCAGCCAGGGGTTACTAATGCCTCTGTCCTTTCTAGAACACTAGTGCGTCACCCTGCATCTCAGAGGCAGCCTTGACCTATTCAGTACTCACTTCTTGAACTTGTGATATGTGGAATGGTGTCCCCATGGTTATTACTGCTGGTGAATATGATGTTTGCCTGACGCTACTCTGACTGTTTCCGCCCCCACATCAGTGGCTGACGACTTGCACACTTCTGTGGTGGTCGCTGATGTCAAAGTTGACTGAGGTCCTCCCGTTGTAGCCAGTTTGCCAGAGGCTCCATCTGTACCTGGCAAAAGTCACCATTGTTCATCAGATTCCTCTGAACATGAATACCGGCCATCTAAGGTCTCTATTGTTGACCCTGCTGTCGACACCTCTCCTGTTCCCTCCGTCCAGCAGGCTGAGGGATCTAGCCATGTGACAGTTTCAGTTCTGGTCCAGTCCCCACAAATAATTCGAGTCCTGTGGACTCTGCATCCACTTCTGGGCCTTCTGGTGAGGGCACTGGCCGTCCTACATCTCCAAAGGCAGCCCCCAAGCAATCTTCCAAACAAACTGGTGTGCCCACTCCAAGAAAAAGTGTTGTAAAACTAACTTCCTTATCCTCACGTTTGCCTTCGGATGTTAGATAGAGGGTGCGGGTTTCTGGTGCTGGGCAGGCTCCTGTGAAGGGCTTTCATAAGTATCAATCCAAACCAACTCGCTTGTCAAGTGTACAGTCCTGCACATAATCATCATTCCTCCATTATGGGGTTCTATCATCCAATGGAATTGTCGGAGTTTACGTGCTAACTATGATGAACTGTGTCATCTTGTTTCTCAATCTATTCCTCTTTGCATGTGCATCCGAGAGACCATGGTAGGTGATGTTGTTCCTCCCTGTCCTTCTGGCTATCATTCCTTTTATTCTGATCCTGTGCCGGGCCAAGGTCATCATGGAGATGCTGCTATCTTCCTTTCCCAGGATATTCCGTACAGTCATCTGGACGTCTCTTCTCCCCTGCAGGCTGTTGCTGTCTGGATGTTTTCACATAGGCACTATACAGTTTGGAGTCTTTATCTACCTCCCAGTACTACTGTTGAAAGGGAAGGTCTGGAATGCCTTATTCATGGCCTTCCTTCTCCCTTTCTCTTACTGAGAGATATGAATGGTCACCATCCACTATGGGGAATCATTGAGGCCACACCACGGGGTGTTATGCTGGCCTCTTTAGTGGATGATGAGGAGTTAGGCATTATAAACTCCAATGTACTGAGCTATTTCCATATCCAGACATGAACTTTTACTGCCATTGATTTGTCCTCATGTTCAGCAGAAGCTATTTTAGATTTTAACTGGGATGTGTCGCCAGACCTGTATGGCAGTGACCATTTTCCATTACTCTTAACTGCTAGTGCAGGTGGACCTCATCCACGTCTTCCTCGCTGGCTCCTGGATAAGGCTGACTGTCCATGTTTCAGGGAATTAAGCTCTATTTCCCTTTCTGTCAACGAGTTTGGCTGTCGTACTGAGGCAGTGTCATATTTCAATATCGTGTTGCACTCAGCAGCCCTAATATTTATTCCAAAAACGAAAGGTCAGTTTCCTAAACGTCTGGTTCCTTGGTGGAACTCTGAGTGCAGCTCCGTAGTGAGAGCCAAACTCAGCAGCCCTAATATCTATTCCAAAAACGAAAGGTCATTTTCCTAAATGTCCAGTTCCTTGGTGGAACTCTGAGTGCAGCTCCGCAGTGAGAGTCAAACGATTTGCCTCTCTTGACTTCGTCGTCACCATGGTGATCCTCAGTATTTGGTGGCGTACTAGAGGGCACGAGCCTGCATGAGGCGGGTTTTAAAGGAGGCCAGGCATTCATCCTCGAAGGGTTATATTTCCTCTATCAATTCGAGGACTTCCATGACCCAGATGTGGAACTGGGTAAGGATAATTTCAGGAAAATTTACTGCTCTCTCCCCTCCTGTTTTATTTGTATCAGGTGGAACTGTGGCTGATCCAGTTGCTGTTGCAGAGTTGCTTGCTGGTCATTTTGTCAGTGTGTCAAAGAAGGATGCAGATACATCTTCTGCTTGCCAGTATTGGCACCTAGAGTCTCGTGGTCTCAGTTTTGCCTCTGGTGGAAGAGAGCTTTACAATGTTCCATTTTCAATTTCTAAACTCCAGGCAGCTCTGTCTCAGTGCCATGATTCCTCTCCTGGTTATGATGATATTCCTTATGCCTTTTTACGCCACCTGTCTGATGAGTCCCTGTTATTTTTACTTTCACTGTTTAATAAGATCTGGTGTTCTGGGGAGTTTCCGACTTGTTGGGGTGTTGCTGTATTTATCCCCATCCCCAAACAAGATAGGGGCCATCTACAGGTGACGAATTATTGGCCTATTTCTTTGGCGTCCTGTATTTGTAAAGTTTTGGAAAAGATGGTCAGTGTTAGCGTTGTATGGTTTTTAGAGAGATGTGACTTCTTATCTCCTGCCCAGTATGGTTTTCGAAAAAAAGTGATCTACCTCTGATGCACTACACTCCTTGGAATCTTCTGTCTGTGAGGCTTTCTCCACTAACCAACACCAGGTCTTGGTCTTCTTCGATATGGAGTAGGCATATGACACTGCCTGTCATCATGGCATTTTACTCTCCCTTCATGAGTTTGGTTGTCGTGGGCGCCTTCCTGTTTTTATTCAACAGTTTTTATCTAACCGAATTTTAAGGGTGTGAGTGGGAGGAGTGCTTTCTAATGCCCGAGCACTAGAAGATGGAATACCACAGGGGAGTATCCTTAGTGTTACTCTGTTTGCTGTAACCATTAACAGCATCATCAGTGTACTTCCTGATGGTGTATGAGGATCACTATATATCGATGACCTCTTGATTACCTTCACCGCTTCTAGAATGTCTCTAGTAGAGACGAAGTAGCAGCTGGCTCTCAAGAGAATTTCTGACTGGGCAGAATCTCGGGGTTTCAATTTTTCTTCAACAAAGACAGTGGCTATGCATCTTTGTCGTCTTCGAGGAGTTCATCCAGACCCTGACTCGTATCTCTATGGCAGGAGAATATCCAGTGTGGAAGAGACGTGGTTTCTGGGTCTTCTGTTTGATAGGTGACTAACCAGGGTTCCTCATGTTCATTCTGTTAAGGTGGCTTATCTTAAAGCTTTGAGTCTTTTGAGGGTTTTAGCTCATACATCTTACTGACTGCCAGACCCTCCTCCTCTTGCATAGGTCTCTTGTTCTTCCTAAACTTGAATATGGATGTAAGGTCTACTCCTTTGGAACAGATGCCCCGTCTCTGGTTGTTATATTCTGTGCATCATGCTGGTGTACGTCTGGCAACCAGGGCATCCAGATCATCCCTGATTCCAAGTTTGTTGGTGAATGCTGGTGTACTTCCCTTGGATTTGCAACGCCAGTTGCTAATGATGAGGTGTTGGTATCGTCTTCATCTTATTCGTGACTCAATTTCTTTTGCCATCATCTCCCAGGATTCCCAATCTTCTGTTTATGACACCCGTCCTAATTTAATAAAGCCATTTGGTTATAGGGTCCGGTCTGTTATGTTAGCCCTTTCTGTTACGAGACTGGCAATGTGTCCACATCGGATCCCAAGGGTGGGTTCTTGGCTACTCCCTTGTGTGACATTTTGTAGGTCCGTTGTTGGAATAAAGGGCTCACTTCCGTCTCATGTGTCCCTCTCTCTCTTTTTGGAACATGCCTCCATTCATGAGGGTTCTGTCCCCGTCTATACTGACGGGTCTAAGACTGATACTGGAGTAGAATCTGGTGTTGTCTTCCCTTCCTTTAGCAGGGGCGGCAGCCTTCTTGGCATTACTTCTGTGTATACAGCAGACCTGACTGCAGTTTTATATGCTCTTATAATCATTTTTACTCTCTCTCAATCCGTTTTTGTGGTTTTTAGTGACTCAAGAAATATGCTATGTCAGCACTGCAGTCTTTTAATGCATCCCATCCATTGGTTTTATCAATTTTAGAGTGGCTTTTTCTTCTTTGCTGTCATGGCCGCCATGTGGACTTCTGTTGGGTTCCCACACATGTTGGTGTGGTGGGCAATGAGAGGGCAGATTGTTTAGTTAAAGCTGCATCTTCTCAACAGCCCCCAACTGACTACCCACTTCCTGCTTCTGATGTAACACCTTACTTGCGGTACGCAATTCGTAGGTGTTGGCAGAGTGACTGAGATGTTGTTTCTCACAATAAACTAAAAGAAATCTTTCAGAGAGTGTTTGTGCCAGGGGTTCTTTCCTCCATGTCTCGGCGATTGGAGGTGGCTCTTGCTAGCCTTCACATTGGGCACTCTCGGCTTACACATAGGTTCCTCATGGGTGGTGATACTCAACTGTACTGTGATGATTGCCTTGTTCCTCTTACCGTCCATCACTTGGTGGTCGAGTGTCCGAGTCTGAGGGACCTGAGTCAGAGATTCCTCCATAGGCGTAAGGGGGCAGATGGTGCCTACTGTTTGTCCTCGATTCTCGGTGAAGCTTCTAGCAGTTTTACTGATGTTTTTAGTTTTCTTCAGGAGGCATGCCTCCTTCCACTTTCATATGTAATTGATATTTTACAAACTATTCTTTTATTATTTTCAGTGTTTTATTCCTACTCACAGATATTAACTTTATTTTATAAATGTACTTTTTATTTAGCTGCATCTTTTACACTGTTGTCCGGTTGTATATGACCCTGGCAGTCGCATCGCCAGATTTTAATTATATTCAATCAATCAATTAATTAATTGTTAATTTAGGTAGTGTAACTTTGAATGAAAGAAAACTGAATATTGGGTTAAAGTGAGTGTGAAAACAGTCTCTTTAATTATGTCTACTCCATTTATCTACAGCCCAAGGCCCTAATCGAGCAAAGGGTGGCCGCAGACACAACGCCTCCAAGTCGCTCTGTCACCCACCATTTGACTGCCCTCCCTCCAACTCACTTCCACCTCCTTCATATACCTGTCACCTCCATCCCTCCACCTCATCCTCAATCTCCCTCTACCTCCCTTCACTTCACCTACATCACCCCTCATAGTCAGTCTTTCATTCTGTATTCTCTATGCATGTCCAAACCACCTCAGTGTAATGAGAAGCTACAAAAATTATGTGTAAACTACTTATGCTGAGATGGTGAAAGTAAAAATAGAAAAACTTAGAAACAAGAGTCGAAGAAAAAAACATTAAAAGGAAGTGAAAAAAATTATCCAAAATAATCCAAAATTGGTCAAAGATTAAGCGGATATCATTAAGTCCACAGCAATCAATGGTTTAGATAAGGAAGAAATAAAAAACAAGATTTCGAGGCAAAAAGGAGATAGAACACAAAATGGCCAGGGTAATATGAGAAAAATAAGTCAAGGCCTCTGAACGTAACCTTCCGGAGTGTAAACACTGTGGAGATACTAAATAAAGCAAACTTATGGAAAAAGAGGAATTCAAAAACGAATGGATAAACATATGCCTAACTCATGAGGAACTGGGATTACTAAAAAAGAAGAGGGAGACAAAATAAAAAGAACAAGGGAAGATCAGAGGAAGAGAAGAATACATTTTTTTTTTACCAAGTAATTGGATTGCAGGCACGAAAGTGGTAGATAACCAGAAGGGAATGAAACGGAGGAAGGTAGTAGACCCAAATCATGACAAGTATGTAAACAAGATTATTAAGCCGCTGTACTCAAATGTAGATGGAGTGGTATCTAATTAATGGAGATGAATGATGCTATCAAAGAAAAGGAACCACATATTACTTGCCTAACAGAAACAAAATTACGAGTAACACGAAGGATATCAATCGATACCATAAACCTAGAAGAATACAGTATATGGAGAAGAGATAGGAACTTCAAAAAAGGAGGAGGAATTAAAATATTGACAAAGAAAATCTACAAGTCAAAGAACTAGAACTAGATATATCCTCACAAGTAGAACTTATTGCAGTGGATATTAATACATCCGAAGGGAAAGTATCTGTGGCAAATTTATACATGTTTCCCAGATCAAACACTTGGGAAAGAGGCGAATATGAAGACTTGGCAGAGAGTACAATTCAGAGTTTAAGCGCATGACTACATTGAATGGAGGAGAAACATGAAAGAAATATATTAACTGCACATTTCAATACAAAGACAAATCGGATTGCTCTAGATATAAAAAGTCAGGAAATCTGTTGGGACCAAAAGCTCCTGGATCTTGTGTAGGAGTTTTTCCTAACAACATGTAAAGGAAAACACCAGAAAAAGAGGACTGGCTGTACCATCAGTACTACAGTAGATCTTATAATTACAAGGCAAGAAAATGATAATGACTATAATTTATCACCCTCCACTCAGCAAAAGTGACCATGCAGTATTAATTTGCAACGTCAGGATTGCATAATTATGACATAGTAAACAGTAATGAAAATACAAAAAGAGAATAAACTACAAAAAGGGCAACTATCATGACCTAAAGAAATACTTCTTAGAATCAGATTGGGAAAAAGAGCTTAGACGACAAGATTTAAATGTTATATATAGAAAATTCTCCAAACTTTATGAAACAGGAGTCCGAAATTACATCCCAGAGCACAAAGAAGCAGAAATTAAAATAGAGATTGCTTACTAAATAATATATATATATATATATATATATATATATATATATATATATATATATATATATATATATATATATATATATATATATATATATATAAGAGACGTGTTGTGGAATAGATACAGAAGACACAATAGTGAGAAGGCATATAATAGCTATAAACAGGCAAGAAACGATTATACAAGAATAAGGAGAGAAGCCCAAAGAAAGTTTGAGGAAAACATTATAAATAAAAGTAGTGGTCAAGGGAAGCTAGTTTAGAGGTATATCGGAAACAAAACCAAAGTAAAAGGTAAAATACAATCCATTACAGACAAGGGGATCATCTATAGATAAGAGAAAGATATTTGTGAAGCACTAAATGAAAATTTCTAATCAGTTTTTACAGAAGAAAATAATTCTGAGAGCGATGATGTGGAACATGCATGCCCAAACATCTTACCATATATACAAATATCAGAAAAAGAAATACAGGAGTAGTTAAGTAAATTAGACAAAGGAAAAGCAAATGATCCTAACGAAATATCATGTTGAGTGCTACATGAATGTGCAAAGGAGTTAAGTAGACCAATATCTTTAATACTCAAGGAATCCTTGGGTCAAGGTAAACTACCTGATCATTGGAGGAAAGCAAACATTGTTCCCTTATTCAAGAAAGGGAACAGACAAAATCTGCTCATCTACCGACCAGTAACACTAACCAGTGTTATAAGATACTGGAAATGCTGATAAGTTTGGGTAAACCATCTAGAAGAACATAATATAACAAAATGGCAGTTTGGTTTCAGAAAGGGAAAATCATATGTTACTAATCTATTAGGCTACTATGACAGAGTTTCAGAAACATTACAAAGAAGAGAAGGGTGTGTGGACAGTATCTAACTAGATTTCAAGAAAGCATTTGACAGAGTACCGCACCAAAGACTTTCGAGGTAACTGTACCATCAAGGAAGAATATGAGGCAAACTGTACTGTTGGATGCAAGATTTCCTCAGAAAAAGGGAAATGAAAACAGTAATAAGGAGAAATTTCTTATCATGGAGGGAAGTGACTAACGGAGTTCCACAGGGCTCAGTGCTGTCACCAATTATGTTTTTAGTGTATATAAATGACATACATAGTAACATTAGAAATGAAAGCTATCTAAATATCTTTGCTGATGATGCAAAAATACAAAGGAGAATTATTAAAACAGACTCTTGTAATGAGCTACAAGAATTAAATAAACTTCACGGATGGAGTAATACATGGCAGATTGCATTCAATGTAATCAAGTTTGGTAAAAGTAGAAAAAGACCCGATTGGGATTATAAATTAGGAAGTAAAACCTTACACTTATCAGAAAGAGAGAAGGAGTTAGGTGTAATTATCAATAACAGACTATCTCCGGCTGACCACAACAGTGAGAAGGTACGGAACATGTAAACAGGCAAATATAAAAATAGCATTCACATATATAAATGAAGACATGCTGAGAAAGATAATAACATCATTCATCAGACCACTCCTGGAGTATGCATCAGTAGTCTGGAATCCTCATCTCAAGAAACACATAGATAAGATTGAAAAAGTTCAAAGGGCCGCTACAAGATGGGTACCAAGCTTAAGGGATCTAAGCTACAAAGAAAGACTAGAAAAATTGAATCTGCCAACACTACAGGAGAAAAGGAAAAGAGGAAACATGTTTATGCTGCCTGTATATAAATTTATATCATGGAAGGAGAAAATAGTGCATAAATGATTATGTAACCTATGGGGAAGCATTAGCAAGAGGACATTGCAAAAAACTGCATTAAATGAGGGACGATAAAGACGTAAGGAAATTTAGTTTCCCAAATATGGCCATTGATCAGTGGAATGCACTACCGAATGAAATAGTGTGTGCCAAAACAATTCATAAATTTAAGGATATGTATGATAAAAATGGTTTAATACACTGGACAGTATGAGCTTCACTCATTCCTGTAAAAATACAATTAGGTATGAACAATTAGGTAAGAACAGAATCAAACTTTGACTCTGCCCTGTGGGACTGACCTTTGACTTATCATAATCGTTACTGAAACCCTTCGTTCTTGCCTGACCATTACCCATTCCACCAAATTTGGTTTAAATCATATCAGTAACGTTTGAGCTGACATTTCCCTGTCACCTTGGCATTTGACCTTTTCTAGTGACCTTGACCTTTGTTCTCAAAATCGAATCCTTTTATATTTACCTTATTGTCAATCCCATTACAGTATATGATTGAAAAAAGAAGATAACTATTTAATTTGGCCTTGTTCTATGACCTCGGCTTTTGACTCGTTCTAAAAAACAATAGGTTGACTCCTTGTCTAACCCAGAACTCTTCCTTTAAATCTGGTTAAATTCAGATCAAAAGTGTTTGAGTTATTTTACTAAGAGACTCGCACATGGGCCGGACTTTGACCTTGCCCGGCGACCTTGAGCTTTGACATCTGAGGGCTGATCGAGGAAAACGAACTTACATCTGAACGCAGTTACTAAAAGGGTCCCCAAGAAACTTAATAATACTGATTTCCTGGCTGTAGCTGAGACCAGGCAACTTTGCTGTCACTTGTACAGGGAAGCCTTTTTTTTTTTTTTTTAAACTCAGGACTAACTCTGATAACTCAAATGCAGTCAGCCCTTTTATTTCTACTTATTTTAATTAATCTACATTCTATTGTCTGCTTTTATTCTTTCCTCATTGTCGCGTTCTGACTTGGTGTCCGACGACATATGACCCTGGCAGTTACCTCGCCACTTATATGTTGATCAATCAAGCAGTCATTGAGTCAAGTAAAGTTAAATGTTCTCATCCAAGATTCGTTAGTGGAGTAAGGGTCAAAATTCTCATCCAAGATTCGATAGTGGAATAAGGGTCAAAGTCAGTAGTGTTGTCTTAACAGCAATTTTGTCCTGGTGCCATGAAGCCTCCACAAGATGCGTGACTACCCAGTTTAATCACAGTGGATTAATTATAGTACTGCAAGAGGAACAGTGAGAATGTCTCAGGGGTTGAAGAGATGTGCTTACAAATGATAACATAATGTAATGAAAGTGGAATGGCCTGTTTATAACAAAAGAAAATAGTAAGAAAGAAAAGCACCGAAAAGAGAAAATTTATGCCAGGTGATCCAGGTATGAAAACTTGCTCCACTGAAAGGGAAAACAGGCTGTGACCATTACCTTACATACTGTTCTGTATAACTGTAGAAAAAGTGTGAATAACCCATTGTAAGGTAAGTACTGTGACTGTTGCAAGGAATGTATGTGGGATAATAATGGCTGCAAGAGTCCTGTATGTCTGGATGTCACTTACCATAACAATTGTTACAAGCGAGCAAGCAATGTTTACTCTCAGTCAAGTTTGAGAATGACACTGGTCGACAAAATTTAAAAAGTGTTATGGTTCTAGTGTATTTTGAGATAATTCTAAGCAGCATGAACCTGTATATTTCGAATATGATATCCAGTCTTTCCTAGCACGTCCAGTTTTCTAAAACCAATATACCATATGAAAATCTGCCCTCACCTGGGGAAATCTGACCCGACTCCTGTTACGGAAATAGATATACCTTATAAAAGCGCACTTCAGCTGGATCCTGTGGCGGCTATATCACTTTCAGTTAAGTACCTGAATCACACAATATTGAGTAACTCAAAATGAATGTCACAGCCAAAGTAGGATAAAATTTTCCCATGATCAATCAGATCATTTTTTTTTTTGGGGGGGGGGACACCAATACATGCATACGTAAGCATATATTTGCCATTATTCCATTTAAGATTTTCTTTACTGCTACAAAGCACCTTGGTCAAAGTCAGTAGTAGTTGGTATGCAACGGAGTGCCGTAACTGTTTGAATGCATCAGACACTTCCTGCTATATCTGCTGGCCATTTACACCCGAAAGCCTGAAGAAATCAATTACAAGGAATGTTAATGCTGCTTACAAACATTACTTCATATATCTTGTTGGTGATCATGACAAGAAGTGGGCACCCCATATAGCATGCAAGCCTTGTGTACACCACATGAATGAATGAATGCCATCATGTATGCCCTTTGCCGTACCAATGGTTTGGCGCAAACCAAGGATCACTGTACTGATTGTTACTTTTCTCTCACTAACACCAAAAGGGAATCATTGAAAACCTCGTCCAAGATCATGTATCCTAACATATCCTCTGTTCTTAGGCCTGAGGTTCCACTTCCAAACCCTCCATTAAGTACCACAAGTGAATGAGAACCTTGTTAGGAGGATAGTTGCATGGGTGCCAACTTTCAAAAAGATTTAGAGAGCAAGAAGCTGCACTTCCTCAGTCAGGTGGAGCTGCTTGACCTTATAAGAGACCTTAACATGCACAAGGAAAAATTGAACTCTTTGGATCTTGACTCAAGCAAAGAAGCCTGCTACAAGATGGAGTTTGTACCACCACCTTCCGTCATAGACATGCAAAACTCTCAATGTCCTTCAAGATGGAGGAAATGTTTTGATACTGTTATGATGCCATATCGGTAATGCAACGTCTTTGTATCATCCTTATCAAACAGGAGAATGGCGGTTGTTGTAGACTGTTGGAAGAATTCACTGAAGGCAGTCCTTCTCGATAATGGAAATGAGCTTCCTTTTGTTCCAAATTCTCCCCGTGGGCAGATACCTTGTCGTGGTGGGGGGGCTTGTGTGCCCCTTTGATCCCACAAGCCTGCCCACAGATGTAACAACATTTGGCAGGGTCTCCCATGTGGGTAGGGTTGTGGGTGAGGGGTCTGATTAAGCACTGCCCAAAACATAGGTTACCCATATGGGTCATCAGTGCTGCTCTCCAAAGGGGTTGCCTTGATGCCTTCCTGAGTTGGTTGATTAGGTGTCTGGGCTGGGGGATGTTGGGGAAGGGAGTCTTTGCATTGGCGGGAGCAAACTTTCACATCACGGGGCGTCCTTTTGGGGTCGCCCTTTGTGGATGAGGTACCCCTCTCCCATCAGAACGCGCTCAGTCCGCTCGCTTCCTGGTAGGTGGTTTCCCTTGGCTCCTGGTGCCATTTAACCTGTCACAAATGTACATATGGATATATTAAACACTTCTACAACCAGTCATGTGGTCGGTGACCACCTGCACAAGTCGCCATCGCCTTGTCACTCTCTGGCCGGCAACTCTATATCCTCCAGTTCACCTGCCAGACCTGCAAATCCTTACGTCTTCTGTAGAGCTGTTGCCTGGCATCTTTGTGAAACACTGTTATACAAAATACATAGTACTCAAAATGGCTGATGTTACTTCCTTCCAGAACCTAAACTGTTCTCAGATTCACAATGCTATAGTTATTGCATGTGGATTTACCCCCAAGGTATCCTTGCAGGGTGATGATTCTCTGTTGCTAGAGGCCATGAATGAAGAGAGTTCATACATCCAGCCCCTTTTATGGTCGCTGGTTATCCAGTGTCTGCCTTTCGTCACATGGCCTTAGATCAGTCCCATGGTGTTGTGTATTCTCGTGACTTGATCTCTTATTCTGATTCTTTCCTCCTGGAGGGGTTGGCTCCTCAGGAAGTTGTAGCAGTACAGAGAATTATGAACAAAGTTGGTGGGGTTTTAACACCAACGCCCATTCTTATCTTGACATTTGATCGTGTTACAGTACTTTGCCAGAGGTTGTCACTGCTGCGTAGTGGAAGCTTAAGGTTAAACCTCATGTTCTCTGACCTAGAAAGTGGTATTATTATCAAAGGTTAGGTCATCTTTGCCATTCTTGACAGGTGGAAGCATCTGGCCTTCCTGAACTCTGTGGAAATTTGTGGTAGTGTTTCCCATCTCACCCCTCTAAATGTCTGAACTGTGGAGAAGTGCAGGCGGTCTCCTAAAGGACTTCCGATGTGTACAAGTTTGAGATTGTTTCTGTCAGAACTAAGGAGAAAATTTCATTTTGTGAGGCAAAGGCCAGGGTAAGGGAGAGGTTCATTCGCTCTGGGGTTACCTATGCTTCTGTCTTGTCTCACCCTAAAACTACCTTTTTTTTTTTTGTGAGGAAGAAAGAACCAAAGGCAATGAGCCTTCAAAACTGTTCCTTCTAAGAGAAAAACAAAATATAAGAGAGAGCCAAATCCAAGATCCATTCATTTTGAGATGCCTGGACACACTGCGTTTGAAAGACTGGAGATCAGAGGAAGCAGGAAATACAGATAGAGGGAGACAGTTCCAGAGTTGACCTGTTGCATAAACGAAGGACTTGGAGTAACAGTTAACTCTTGCATTAGAGAGTTGGACAGAAAAGGGGTGAGAGTTTGCTGCTAGACGGGTGCTACGTGCCTGTCGTAGAAGTGTAGGAATGCATGCAGACAGTTCAGAGGAACAGTGACCATTGAAGTAGCGACAGAAAAGAGATAAAGATGCAACAGTGTGGCGAAGAGACAGAGGTTGAAGGGAGTCAGTAAGAGGGGGAGAGTTAATGAGATGAAAAGCCTTTTACTCCACTCTATTGAGAAGAGCTGTATGTGGGAAGCCTCCCCACATATGAGAGTTGTACTCCACGTAGGGGTGGATAAAACCCCAGTATAGAGTCAACAATTGTGCAGGAGTAAAGAAGGAACGGAGTCGGCTTAGCACACCCAATCTCTTGGAAGCAGATTTTACAAGAGATGTACAATGATCTTTCCAAGACATGTCCCGAGCAAATGAAACCCCAAGCATGTTCAAAGATGATGCAGGATTAAGCTGAATATTATTAAACATTAGTGGGTAAACGTGTGGAAGATTTTTTTGGGTTAAAAGGTGTAAACACATGGTTTTTGATGCATTAAAAACAACCAGATTATTTTTACCCCAGTCAGAGATACGAGCCAAGTCAGACATTAGGTGTGCCATAGCCTCATCCCTTGTTTGTTGAAGTAACTGCTGAGATGGACGTTGTGGGAATCGAATGGAAAGGTGAACGGTGGAGTCATCAGCGTATGAGTGGATAGGGTTAGATGTACAGCCTAGAAGGTCATTGATGAATAAAAGGAAGAGAGTTGGTGATAGGACAGAGCCCTGAGGAACACTGTTAATAGATCTAGGAGAAGAACGATGGCCGTCTACAACAGCGGCTATAGAACGACCAGAAAGGAAGCTAGAGATGAAGGCACAGATAGAAGGATAGAAACCGTAAGAAGGCAGTTTGGAAATTAAAGATTTATGCCAGACTCGATCGAAACCCTTTGAGATGTCAAGTGCAATGGCAAAGCTTTCGCCAAAGTCCCAAAAGGAGGATGACCAGGAGTCTGAAAGGCAGGTGAGAAGATCGCCTGTGGAGCGTCCCTGACGGAACCCATACTGACGATCAGAAAGAAAGTTGTGATAAGAAAGATGCTTTAAAATTTTTCTATTAAGAATAGACTCGAAAACTTTTGAAATACAGGATGTTAAAGCAATGGGACGATAGTTAGAGGGTTGGGAATGGTCACCCTTCTCTGGGACTGGCTGAACGAGAGAAAATTTCCAGCAAGAAGGAAAGGTACAAGTTGATAGACAAAGGCGAAAGAGTTTGCCTAGGCAGGGTGTAAGCACAGAAGCACAGTTCTTGAGAACAACAGGAGGGACCCCATCAGGCCCATATGCCTTATTTGTATTAAGGTCTGTGACGGCAGAAACTACATCAGCTGAAGAAACTTTAATGTTAGCCATGAGGAAGTCAGAGGGGGGAAGTGATGGAGGAACAGCACCGGGATCGTCTAAGGTGGAATTGGAGGAGAAAATCTGAGTGAAGAGATCTGCTTTATCAGTAGAAGAAATAGCTACAGAGCCATCAGAGTAGAAAAGAGGAGGGAAGGATGATGAGGTAAAGCTGTTAGAAAGGTTTTTGGCAAGGTGCCAGAAGGAGCGTGAAGAATTCGAGTTAGAGAGTTGAGAGCATTTTGTATGGATGAAATTATTTTTAGCAGAGCGAAGAACAGACTTAGTACGATTCCAGGCAGAAATGTATAAAAGATGTGATTCAGGGGTGGATTGGCTCCTGTGCCTTTTATAAGCCCTCTCCTTGTTGTGGACAGCATTAGAACAAACATGATTAAACCAAGGCTTACGTGCATTAGTCAAATGATATCAGAAAGGAATGTATGCTTCCATGCCCGAGAGAATAACCTCCGTAATGTGCAAGGCACACCCAGATGGCTCTCGGCCATTGAAACAATAATCATTCCAGGGAAAATCAAAGAAGTACTGCCTGAGAGCCTCCCAATCCCACCTCGAAAGTGCCACAGACGACGTTTCTTTGGAGGGTCCACAGGCCGTACCGGAGCGATAGGACAGGTTAAGGTGATAAGTTTGTGATCGGAGGAGCTCAAAGGAGAGAAAAGATTAACAGTGTAAGCAGAAGGATTGGTTGTAAGGAAGAGGTCAAGTATGTTGGAGCTCTCTCCAAGGCAGTCAGGGATACAGGTAGGGTGCTGTACAAGCTGCTCTAGGTCATTAAGGATAGAAAAGGTGTAGGCTTGTTCACCAGGTGAATCAGTGAAAGGAGAGGAGAGCCAAAGGTGATGGTGAACATTGAAATCTCCAAGAATGGAGATTTCAGAGAAAGGAGAAATGGATAGAATGTGTTCCATCATAGAAGTTAGATAGTAAAAGAATTTTTGATAGTCACTAGAATTAGGAGATAAGTAAACAGCACAGATATATTTAGTCAGAGAATGACAGGAAAGCCGAAACCAGAGTGTAGAGAATTCAGAAGACTCGAGTTCAGGAACACGAGAGCAAGATAAGTTGTTGCATATACAGTATATACACAATAGCCACCTTTGGCTTTGAAATGAGTATAGAGAAAGTAGGAGGATACAGAAAAGGGTCTGCTGTCAGTTGCCTCAGACAGCTGAGTGTCAGTTTGAAAAAGAAGGTGAGGTTTAGAGAAGGAGAGGTGGTGCTCAACAGAGCAAAAGTTAGAGGAAAGGCCACAAATGTTGTAGAAATGAAGAAGAAGAGAGTCAGACAGTGGTTCCAGGCACCTTGAGTTGTCACCGGGAGAGGGGCTGAAGGTGCGGGCATTTACGGGCATTTATTGTCCCCCCCTCTGGGGACTCCAAGGCTACGTTGTTCGATGCCATTTTTTATAAAAAATTTGAAAAGGAAGTGTGGTGTGTACTGTGCATGTAGTTTGATTTTGGTAGAGAAACTTGTATTGGAGAGCATGCTGGCCTACTCTCTGTGTTACTGAGGCACTGAAAAAGTTCAGCAAAGGGGATGGTTGGGACCTTGTCCCGAGGGCTGATGAAACGGGAGCTCCTGCTCTCCTTGTCATCAGCTTTCCATCCACCTTGGGATGTATATCCATGGTTGGTGATGCTTTTCCTTTCCGGTCCTTCTGGTTACCATGCTTTTTATTCTGATCCTGTGCCGGGGCAAGGTCGTCGTGGAGGTGCTGCTATCTCCTTTTGCCAGGATATTCCATACAATCATCTGGACATCTCGACTTCCCTGCAGGCTGTTGCTGTCTGGATGTTTTTAAGTAGGCAGTATATAGTTTGCGGTCTTTATCTTCCTCCTAGTGCTACTGTTGAATGGGAGGATCTGGAACGCCTTGTTCATGGCCTTCCTTCTCCCTTTCTGTTGCTAGGAGATATGAGTGGTCACCATCCACTATGGGGTAGCAGTGAAAAAAACCCTCGGGGTATTATGCTGGCCTCTTTAGTGGCGGGTGAAGAGTTGGGCATCTTAAACTCCAATAAGATAGTTTATTTCCATAGCCAGACTGGAACTTTTACTGCCACTGATTTGTCTTTTTTTTCAGCTGATGCTGTTTTAGATTTTATCTGAGATGTGTTACCAAACCTGTATGGCAGCAACCATTTTCTGTTACTCCTGACTGTTATCGCAGGTGGACCTTAGCCAAGTCTTCCTCTCTGGCATCTGGATAAGGCTGATTGGCCACATTTCAGGAGATTAAGTTCCATTTCCTTTTCTATCCATGAGTTTGGCTGTCTTACTGAGGCAGTGTCATTTTTCACCTACATGTTGCACTCAGCAGTCCTATTATCTCTTTCAAGAACAAAAGATCAGTTTCCTAAATGTCTGGTTCCTTGGTGGAACCCTGATTGAAGATCTGCGGTGAAAGGCAAACGAGTCACCTTTTCTCGACCTCGTCATCACTGTGGGGATCCTCAGCATTTGGTGGCATTTCAGAAGGCACGAGGTCATTTGAGACGGGTTTTAAAGGAGGCCAGGCATTCACCCTGAAAAGGTTATGTTTCCTCCATCAGTTTGAGGACTTCGCTCACTGAGGTGTTGGATCAGGTAAGGAAACTTTCAGGGAAAATTTACTGTTTCCTTCCCTCCTGTTCTATCTGCAGCAGGTGGAACTGTGGCAGATCCTTCTGCTGTTGCAGAGCTGTTTGTTGATCATTTTGCCAGCATGTCACAGAAGGATGCAGATTCGCCTTTTCGCTTATCAATATCGACTCCTAGGGTCTCGTGGTCTCAGTTTTGTCTCTTCTGAGAGAGAGACTTATAAGTGTTCCCTTTTCATTTTCTGAACCCCAGGTGGCTCTACCGCAGTGCCATGGTTCCTCTTCTGATTATGATGATATTGCTTATGCCTTTTTATGTCACCTGTCTCATGAGTGCCTTTCGTTTTTGTTTTCACTATTTACAGTAATGAGATCTGGTGTTCTGGAGAGTTTCTGGGTTGTTGGGGTGTTGCTGTAGTTATCCTCAACCAGGTAAGGACCACCTACAGGCGATGAATTATTGGCCTATTTCTCTGACGTCTTGCATATGTAAAGTTCTGGAAAAAATGGTCAATGTTAGGTTTGTGTGGTTTTTGGAGAGAGGTGACTTCTTATCCTCTGCCTAGTATGGTTTTTGAAAAATGTGATCTACATCTGTTGCACTACTGTCCTTGGAATCTTCTGTCTGTGAGGCTTTCTATACTAACCAACACCAGGTCACAGTCTTCTTCGATCTAGAGAAGGCATATGACACTGCCTGGCATCATGGCATTTTACTTTCTCTTCATGAGTTTTGTTTTTGTGGGTGCTTACCTATTTTTATGCAGTAATTTTTGTTTAACCGTTTTTTAAGGATCTGAGTGGGAAGAGTGCTTTGACTGCTTTCTAATGCCCGTGCACTAGAATACTGAGTACCACAGGGGAGTATCCATAGTGTTTCTCTCTTTGCTACAGCCATTAACAGCGTAATCAATGTACTCCATGACATTGTATGAGGCTTACTATATGTCGATGACCTCTCAATTTCCTTGATTGCATCTAAAATGTCTCTGATAGAGAAGAAGTTGCAGCTGGCTCTTAATAGAATTTCTGACTGGGAAGAGTCCGGCAGTTTCGTTGTTCTTTAACAAAGAGTGGTTATGCATTGTTGTTGTCTTCGAGGGGTTCACCTAGACCCTGACTTGTATCTCCATGGTCGGAAAATATCCTGTGTGGAAGAGACATGGTTTCTCGGTCTTCTGTTTGATAGATAACTAACCTGATTTCCTCATATTCGTTCTGTTAAGGCCGCATGACTAAAAGCTTTGAGTCTTTTAATGGTTTTGGCTCATACCTCTTGGGGTGCTGACCGACAGACCCTGCTCATCTAGCACAGGTCGCTTATTCTTCCTAAACTTGAATATGGGTGTGAGGTCTACTCCTCTGCAACTGATACCCATCTCCCGTTGTTAAATTCCGTGCATCATGCTGGTGTACATTTGACAACTGGGGCATTCAGATCATCCCCGATTATAAGTTTGTTGGTGGATGCTGGTGTACACCACTTGGATTTGTGATGTCAGTTGTTGATGATGTGCTGGTACCATTTTCACCACATTCCAGTTTCAGTTTCTTGTGTCATGGTCTCTCAGGATTCACAATCTTTTGTTTATGACACCTGCCCCAGTTTCCCGAAGCCCTTTGTGTACAGGGTCCATTCTGTTATGTTAGCCCTCTCTCTTCCGAGACTGGCAGTTTGTCTACATCGAATCCCAAGAGTGGGTTCCTGGCTACTCCCTGGCATGATATTTTGTAGGTCTGTTGTTGAAAAAAAAGGCTCAGTTCCCTCTCAGGTGTCCCTCTCTCCCTTTCTAGGACATGTCTCCACCCTTGAGGGTTCTGTCCCCGTCTATACTGATGGGTCTAAGACTGATACTGGAGGAGAATTTGGTGTTGTCTCCCCTTCCTTTAGTAGGGACGGTAGCCTTCCTGGCATTACTTCATTGTACTGTATATGGCGGAACTGATTGCGACTTTATATGGTCTCAAAATCATTTTTACTCTCGTTTAGTCTGTTTTTGCGATTTTTAGTGACTTGCATAGTGCTTTGTCTGTACTGGAGTCTTTTAATGCATCCCATCCATTGGTTTTATAAGTGTTAGAGTGGCTTCTTCTTCATGGCCGTCGTGGCTACAATGTGGACTTCTGTTGGGTTCCTGCCCATGTTGGTGTCATGGGCAATGAGAGGACTGACTACCCAATCTGACTACCTGCCTCCTGCTTCTGATGTAACACCCTATTTGTGGTGTGCAAATCGTACGTGTTGGCAGAGACACTGGGATGGTGTTGCACATAATAAACTAAAAGATATCTTTTAGAGAGTGGTTGTGCCAGTGCTTCTCCCCTCCATGTCTCGGCGATTGGAGGTCGCCTTTGTTAGTCTTCGCACTGGGCACTCTCGACTTACATGTGGGTTCCTCATGAATGGTGAGACTCAACCGTACTGTGATGATTGCCTTGTTCCCCTTATTGTCCGTCACATGCTGGTCGAGTGTCCGAGTTTGGGGGACCTACATCAGAGATTCCTCCATAAGCATAAGGAGGCAGATGGTGCCTACTGTCTCTCCTCGATGCTAGGAGCAGCCTCTAGCAGTTTTACTAATATTATAAGTTTTCTTCAGGAGGAAGGCTTCCTACTTTTATAAGTAATTTATATTTTATATATTAATCTTTTAATATTTTCAGTGTTTTTTTCCTACTAACAGATATTTTTATTTTGAATATGCACTGTTTATTTGCTATGTCTTTTACCTTGTTGTCATGTGGCATATGATCCTTGCAGTTGCACCACCAGATTTTAATACAATCAATAAATCAGTTAATCTTTTATCCCAACCCTCTAACTATCGTCCAATTGCTTTAACATCCTGTGTCTCAAAAGTTTTCAAGAACCGTATATTCTTAACAAAAAAATTTTAAAGCATTTTTCTTATTACAACCTTCTTTCTGGTCGTCAGTATGAGTTCTGTCATGGACGCTCCACTGGCGATATTCTCACCTACCTTTCAGATTCTTGGTCATCCTCCTTTCGGGACCTGGGTGAATGCTTTGCCATTGCACTTAACATCTCAAAGGCTTTCGATCGAGTCTGGCATAAATCTTTAATGTCCAAACTGCTCTCTTACAGTTTCTATCCTTCTGTCTGTGGATTGATGTATAGCATCCTTTCTGGTCATTCTATAGCCACTCTTGTAGACGGCCATCGTTCTTCTCCTAGATCTATGAACAGTCGTGTTCCTCAGGGCTCTGTCCTATCACCAACTCTCTTTCTGTTATTCATCAATGACTTTCTAAGCTGTATATCTAATCCTGTCCACTCAAATGTTGATGATTCCAACCTTCACCTTTCAATTCAGTTCCGGCAATGTCCATCTCAGCAGTTACTTCAACAAGCAAGGGATGAGGCTATGGCATACCTAATGTCTGACTTTACTCCTATCTCTGATGGAGGTAAAAATTATCTATTTGTTTTTAATGCATCAAAGACTCAGTTTTTACACCTATCAATATGACAAAATCTTCCACAGGAGTAACCACTAAGGTTTAATAATATCCAGCGCAATCCTGAATCATCCTTGAACATGCTTTAGGTTTCATTCATACGGTAGTTATATTGGAAAGATCATATGACATCTCGTAAAATCTGCTTCCAAGAGACTAGGTGTGCTAAGCCAATTCCGCACCTTCTTTACCCCTGCACAGTTATTGACTTTATACATGGGCTTTATTCGCCCTTGAGTAGAGTACAACTCTTATGTGTGGGGAGGCTCCCCATATACAGCTCTTCTCGGTAGGGTGGAGTTAAGGCTTTTCATGTCATTAACTCTCCCTCTCTTACTGGCTCCCTTCAATCTCTCTCTTCATTGCACTGTTGCTTTTTCATGTCTTTTCTGTCGCTACTTCAATGGTCACTGCTCCTCTGAACTGTCTGCTTGCATCCCTCCACCTCTACGACGGGAGCATAGCACCCCTCTAGCAACAAACTCTCATCTCCTTTCTATCCAGCTCTCAAATGCAAGAGTTAACCGTTACTCCTAGTCCTTCGTTTATGCAACAGGTTAACTCTGGAACTGTCTCCCTCTGTCTGTATTTCCTGCTTCCCATGATCTCCAGTCTTTCAAAATGAACAGATCTTGAATTTGGCTCTATTTTGTATTGTTTTTTTTTTCTTGGAAGGAATGGTTTATGGGCTCTTGACCTTTGATTCCTTCTTGCTTGCACTAAAAAAAAAAAAAACAATGCCAATGCCCATGGAATGAACGAATGTTATGAAATTGAGTACTTTGTTGACTGTTCTTGACCACAAAACATATCAGTGGAACATCTGTGGGAGCCTGAAGGTGATCGGCTTGCTTCTAGGACTTCAGCAACGTTAAACAAAGCACATGTGTCGTCTTCGTTTATGGAACAGCCGAGCAGACGTTAAGCATTACACACAAAAGGAATGGCCAGTGCAATCAAAAGTTATGGCTGGAAGGTTCAGCTGTTTTCACAAACCTTTTGTTGACTCTGAAAAGACATTGATGCCTCCACTTCATTTGAAACATTGTTTGGTGAAGAAATTTCTGAAGGCCGTGATCAAGATGGTGTTAGCTTCCAATACTTGTGTGTGTGTGTGGGGGGGGGTGTATCTGAATGTCTTTCGTTCCAGTACATTTTTCATTGTTCAGCTACCATCACGAAGAAATAGTATATCAGAGAGAAATTGTGAAAACATGGTGCTCGCTCGCTCGTCACGCTTTCACAAAGCGCACTTAACTGGTAAATAAGGAACTGGATATTTACTGAATAACCTATGTAAGGTATTTATAGATCTGGAAAAAGTACATGACAAGGCGAATAGGCAGTAACTCTACAGTGTATTAACTGAGTTGATGAACATTACTAAATTTAGAGGCGTTTTTATGCTGAATGTGAATGTCTGTATTTGGTGTGAATCAGTAATAATCAGTTCCATACATCACGTACTTTGAGAAGTGAAGGGTCCTGAGGCTAGGTCACTGTAGTCAAAATTTTTAACATGTGGGTTACTGATCTCCACCTCTCGTGACCCTAGATATACTGCACTTCGTCTCATAGGGATTCTTGTTGAATGTGAACAACAAATCATTTTCACCCCATCCTGCCATTTAGACTACTGTACTGTTACCACCAAAAGTTCCATTCCCCTTCCTGCCTTTCTGTAAGTTATAACACTGTATTAGTTAGGGTAATTAAAACTAACTGTTGATTAAAACTGACTGTTGAACAAGCCAGACAAACTGTGGTGTCTTTATGCAATTTCACCTAAACTACCGTACTTAAGAATTAATTATTAGTTACTGAACTGAAGGGGCAGGAGCGGAACTTTTGAAGGCAATAATACGAAAAGATTATTTTTTCATTTGTATTGGCTTATAATAATATGTTGAAACACTAACCTCCCTGAATACTTGGCCTAACATGCCAGACCAGGAGCCATCCTTCGACCGCGAGCCCCACTCTCTGTCATCTGGCCTCACGTACGAGTATCTGAAGTTATTTTGTTGTTAACAGAAGATCTCTTACTATATACAATAAATCTAAAGGTGTTTCGTGTGTACTGGGGAAGAGAAAATTAAAAAATTCCGTTAAGTTTCTGTGAAAGTAGCAAGTCTTGTTTAAGAGTACTAGTAGATGGGTGTTTGGGTGCCACCACACCAAGGCCGGAACCAGGCTTATTCTGACGCGAATTTTCTGATTATGTACGTTAGGAGTAATGCTGGAATAAGAACACCTCATATCACTGGGTCACATTCTGATCATAATTATGCTTCTTGCTGTTACGTGCATCATGTCTGACAATGAAAATGGGTTGGTTAGAATGTGACGCAGTGAATCCAGGTGTTCTTATTTCAGTGTTACTCCTAACGTACATAATGGGACAATTTACATCAGAGTAAGTGTTGTTCCGGCCCTTTGAGTTACTGGTTCCACATCTGTAGTGGAGTGGGACAGGGAATTGTAATAACGCCATGGCTGTTCAGTATGGTATAGTGAAGGTTATCAGTCTAAGGAGATGTGCCTCCAAAGTGTTAAAAGCTGAACAAATTCACTCTTATTTTCCTCAGGAGGTACTGAACACAGGTAATGGTGAGAATGATGTGGTCACATGTGGTTA
The DNA here is from genome assembly GCF_032717465.1 of Coenobita brevimanus. Taxonomy (NCBI): domain Eukaryota; kingdom Metazoa; phylum Arthropoda; class Malacostraca; order Decapoda; family Coenobitidae; genus Coenobita; species Coenobita brevimanus. The sequence goes on along the minus strand of NC_136999.1, from coordinate 43,506,590 downwards.
TTGCGTTACATCGACACCAGAGGACCTCCATTTCACATGCAGAAGAGAGAGAGAGAGAGAGAGAGAGAGAGAGAGAGAGAGAGAGAGAGGGGGGGGGAGGGTCAGGTTCAGGAGCTGCTTAACACAAGTAATCAGGAGCCCTTATGTTTTCCTTGGTCATCCATCTACTGATCGTGTACAACAAAGATGACTGGCACAATTAAGGATGCACTAAACTTCTGCCTTATGATCTGGCTACTTAAAGACAGTGCCTGAGGTGCACCGGTTTTCAGTCATTGACTTTCAGTGAGGAGGATTATAAATGAAAGTTAAAAACCCTATCGATAGAATGTCTTCCCTTTAGGAATAACACTTGACCCGCTGGCCGTGTTGCATTTCGTGGATTATTTCCTCTCTGTCGTCAAAAGGAAGGTGTGGCTCGCACATCTGGACAAAATGGTAGTCTACAGGTCACATTGTCAAAAGATTTGAGATGCTCCAAGTGACGACAACAGTAGAAATATTTTTTTTATGACGGACCTATCATGAGGATGACCCATTAACTCGAATTCCCAAACTGTTTCCTCTCCCAGCCGATGTTCGATCTCATGTTTTTATTAATTTATTTATTTTTTTGTCAACCTGCCATTTCCCCATCATATGATCAGAATAGGCTAAAAGGTCAGCCTTTAGATAATTATTTAAAAAATTCTGTGTAGTCCATTCATTATATTTTTGGATCACATCCAGGTACGGCAATGTTATGTTTGTAAAGGGTATGGTTCAGACTGCAAAATAATAATAATATATGAATGACACAATTTATGGCAGAACTGTAAATCCTGTATACATTAACAGAAATGTAGCTGTATCCATAAATGTTTCCTACTTTCAGGAGACAAAAGGTCGGAAACACAGATAAATCCATTCCTAAATTCTCTAGATTGCCTTGAATCCAGGTGATGCCTTTATTTTTTTTTTCTTGCCGCAACCTTAAAATTTTATACAAGTAAGGAAAGTCCTCTGATGCTGAACAGACTTCTTAAGGGTAGCTCTAACAGTTCTAGTTTAAAACGTCTATCCCAAGCTTAATGAAATAAAGAAGAAGAAAGCATTCAGAGAGCGCATACCTCCGCCAAAGGCATTGCAAGATCCAGATCCGCCCCAATATATTTCTTTGTCAAGGCCCACTCGTCCACAAAATTTCACTGAAATTCATTGAGTACTTTTGGAGTTATTGGGTGGACAAACAAACAAAAAAATTCCTAGATCCGGATGATGATCCGGTTCACCATCAAAATCTAATGGATTGTTCCTTGGGCCATACCCTTCCCCTCCAGAAAATTTCAGCAAAATACATTCGTAATTATTTGAGCGATCCTGCTAACAGACAAACAAATAAACCAATGCCGGTAAAAACATAACCTCCTTGGCGGAGGTAATAACATAATTCCTGGACTCAGTGGGTTAAACTAGACTACCAGTGTGACCTACGTGAAATTAATCCTTTTCGCAAGGAAGTCCACAACATTATGTATGGGTCCCGTAAAGGTGAGCCGCTTACCCCCCGGCGCTGTGGGGTCGTCCACCATCACTGCTACTTGTGTCGGAAACTCTTCTTGTGATACCACCAGATGAGGCCGATGAGGGAACCTAGGATGGAATGGTACCTTTAGCTTTCCCAGTTGGATTTTAGTGCTTCATGGTATAATAGAATCAAAATATAGTGAGTATATTCTTATTCATCTTTTACATAAACTTGGGCCAGATCTTAGACACTTTCCAGCTTATTCCACGTAGTCTAGTGGCCATGTAAGACCACACTATGGCTCTCCATCCTTTTTATAGGACTTCTTCGTGACTAGTGCCATACTTAAATGCTAACATCTTGGTACAACTCGGCAGTCAAGATGGAGAGATGGTAATTATTGGCCAAGTTAGAGGGAATTGAGTATACTCAACACACCTGTATGAGGAAAGAATAGGAAATACTACTTGGATGTGGACTGTGTCTTTATGCTTGGGTATGGTCTCATTTAACCCCTACACCGCGGGCTTGTTTACCAATTACTTGCGTGTCCCGCGGGGTTATTTGGGCTCCGACAGACTCTCAAAAAATATTTGCTAAAAATCAGTTATTAGTTCTAGAATAATAAAATGATATATGCTTATAGCACATACCTTCAGCTTTCTCCTGGAATGATTGTTGAGCCTTCGTCAGTTTCCGTAGGACTTGTGGAGACCTCTGAAGTAGGGTAACTAAGTCTCCACTTTACACTTCCCGACAACCCGTTATATGATTACCACAGCCAGATACAAACACTATAAACACTATTCTACCATTTTCAAGTAGTTTGGGATCCATACTAAAAAAAAAAACAGTGTGAAAGCAATGGAAATTACGAGCGCGTCTGATCGCCGCACTTGCGCTAGTTCGCTCTAGGCACTCTGTCATTTATTATTCATAAAACCCCTCACACTTTATATTTCTATTACTATATCACACTTATATATATCTGGAGTCTTTCTCCATAAGTTTCATTCAGTCGTATTATTTTATTGTCACTGAAGTCATTCTATTTTTCAGTCAGTAAAATACGTAGAGAGCCACGGATTCACTCTCACTGTTATAACATAAATTATTTGTACTCATATTCTTATATTACTAATTACTTACATTACTATTTACATTTTCTATTCTATTTTCAATATTTACCCTTCTATTTTACTTACAATATGTTATTCACTGTCACTTTCAGTAAGATGAAACTATAGTACACTGTTCAATCATATGAACTGAACATCCATTGCTTTCACCTGCTATTTACACATTATTTACACATTATTTCCAAATAATTCTGCTTCCACACTTGCACTGTTAGAACTGCTTCTGGCTGTGATAATCGAAGAAGCAGGTTACACAGAGGGGAACCTGGCATTCAGCGCACTGCCAAGAGGTGCGTTTATGCTCAGGTGTGCGGCATGTGGTATGTGCACATACCTGACACCTGCGAATCGCAGCCTTCCTTTTCCCTGTGGCAGGCATTAGCTCAAGTCTGTGCCGATCCATATACGCCCTCTGCTCAAGTCGGTCGGGAAGTGTAACTGGATGGCGCCTTGGAGTTGCTGCTTGCACCTTACCATATTTTTCCAGCAGCTGCTGGACACAAGTCCTGGCGAACAACCTCAGGGAGAAGGACTTGGGTGGTTTTTACCTTCATCTTGTACAGGATGAAGGCGTTCAGCATCGTCATATCTATGAGATGCAGAAAAACTTTCCTGTACCACCTAGTATTCTTCCTGAGGCAGTCGATCTCACCAATCATCATGTCGGACTTGTCCACCAGCCGCACCTTTATATTATAGTCCAACACAGCATCAGGTTTCATCACAGGTTCGCCTGTCCTACGGTCGACCTTCCCACTGTCTCTCATCTCCCCCTTATGTACGGTGGTGAGCATGTGCATGACTCTCTTGTCATGCCACCATATTGCCAGCATCTTCTCAGACTTGCGTAGGTGCACGTCTCCTCGCCAAGTAGTTTCCTGCCTCTGGGAATTTGGGGAAGTTGGCAAGATTACTTTTGACAGTGCCGCAGGAGCCAATGCCGTGCTCAGAAAGGTATTTGGCAAGTTTCGGTGCTGTATAGTAGTTGTCTGTATACAGCACATGATTCCCACCAAAATACTTTTCTAGGAGCACTTTCACTACACAGCCTGAGAAGCCAAGGGGGTGTGTTTTATCGAGATCGACAGTGCTGGCTGAATAGATGACGAAGTCAAGGATGTACCCCGTCTTACAGTCACACAGTACAAAGAACTTAATTCCAAAGCGATGGCGTTTGCTTGGAATGTACTGGACAAACCGAAGACGTCCTCTGAACAGAACCAAGGACTCATCAATGACAACCTTCTGAAATGGGTGGAAGAATGACATGAACTTATCCTTCATTCTGTTCAGAATCTCCGGATCTTCCAGAGTGGGTCGGTTTGGGAAGGTACATCATTATCGGCAAAGTGCAGGTTTCCCATGATGTTCCGGAAGCGATCTCTGGCCATGTACTTGTTGAAGGTCGGTGAGGGTAGTAAGGGGTCCATGGACCAGTATTCTTCCAACTCATGCTTCTTGGAGTGTGGCATAAGAAGCATGAGGGCAAAGAACACATACAGCTCCTGCACTCCCAGCATGGTCCACTGTTGCATCTTGGCTGCACCTGTACCACTAGCAGCACGTTGTGATTCGAACCTGTTAGTCTCATCACATATGTGCTGCATGACTTCGTCATCTAGGAAGGCCAAAAGGTAGTCGACACACTCAGCATTTTCGTCCATAGTGAAGGCAGGCTGAACTCCTGACGAGCTCTCATCGAAAACCAGGTTTTCGGGGACAAAATCTGACCCTTCCGTCCACGCGAAGGCGTCCAGGATTCCCTGGCGTGGCGGTGGAGGGATGGTGGTGGTGGTGGAGGTTGGCTGAGAGGGAGGCTTATCACGGTCAAGGTCACTCGCACTGACCCCAGGTTGCCGTACAGCACTAGCAGCCCTTACCCTACTAGCTACACTACTTCTCACTCTCTTAGATCTACCTCTACCTCTACGGCCGGCCTTCACTGTTGATGCTGGTGGTGACTCCGACGACGAAGACTCCGGAGATAACTCAGCCGACGATGATGATGAGATGAGTAAAGCGGGGCTTGGGGAACGGGGAGGTGAATGATCTCGTGACTCATGGCGGGCTGGGTCACGTGGGGGCATTGTTCTGGGGCTAACACGCCGCCTTTTCACTCCCTTCCCAAATTCTTTTCCTTCCTGCACTAAAGGCTCCCTTTCCCTTGGAGCTACACACAGATTCACTGGTAGGAGCACTTGTTGTCGCTGTTTCTGGCGCGATAAGTTCACCCGGCTCATCACACGATTCACCGGAATCGTCAAAATCGCTGTCCATTATTATCATCGACAATTCAGCAAGTTCTCGTGCCACTGCAGAGTCACTGAGGCCTTTCCTGCTTGCCTCAACACTTTTCTTGGGGGTAGAGGTCACGGGGCCCTTTGCAATGGGCGCAGAAGCGGCAGGAATGGCGGGGTGCGAGTGCGACATGTTGTCTCTGCAGTGGAGGACAAGGAACTAAATGCCGCGGCTTATCTGAGAAGGGAAGGGTTGACAATGACACTTTAGGCTGACTGCTGCTAACTTACAGGCTAATTTTTTATAGGTAGAAAATCTCGGCAATAAATGAAGAAATAGGTACTTCCAGGTGAATGTAAATGTCAATTAGGATTCTCCCTTCCTTTCTGATATATATTTTTATTACAGACATCGATTACAAGGCATAAATCAAAGGGGAAATTACCGTGGTAATGTAGCGAATGAATGCACGTGAGGTTTTGTCAGGTGATAATTGCGCAATTTCAGGAGTATAACACCATCACTTACCTGTTTTTTTTTGGTATATATTATTGGGTAAAAATATTGGGCATAGGGCTTATTGCAATGGATGAAATCTGTGGAAAAAGAAGAGGGAAATTTCCGTAGCGCAGCGCGGCGTGAGAGGTGAGAGGAGAGGGTAATGGAGGGCAAGTAGGGAGGGGAGTCAAGAAGGGGGTAAATTATCTGAGAAGGGAAGGGTTGACAATGACACTTTAGGCTTACTGCTGCTAACTTACATGCTAATTTTTTATAGGTAGAAAATCTCGGCAATAAATATAGAAATAGGTAGTTCCAGGTGACTGTAAATGTCAATTAGGATTCTCCCTTCCTTTCTGATATATATTTTTATTACAGACATCGATTACAAGGCATAAATCAAAGGGGAAATTACCGTGGTAATGTAGCGAATGAATGCACGTGAGGTGTTGTCAGGTGATAATTAGGCAATTTCTGGAGTATAACACTATCACTTACCTTTTTTTTTTTGGTAAATATTATTGGGTAAAAATATAGGGCATAGGGCTTATTTCAATGGATGAAATCTGTGGAAAGAGAAGGGGGAAATTTCCGTAGTGCAGCGCGGCGTGGGAGGTGAGAGGAGAGGGTAATGGAGGGCAGGTATGGAGGGGAGTCAGGAAGGGGTTAAAATAGCTAAAATGTCAACAATGGATGGGAGTACAGATGAGATTTGGAGTGCTGACTAGTGTTGGACATAGGCAGTACTGATATATGATACAAGCCACCACTTGAGAGCCCAGGATAATTCAAAATAACACAGGATCACAAAAGTGACGCCCCGCGGTATGATCCATTGTAGCCGAGCGTCACGAAAGTGATGCCCCGCGGTTAAGGGGTTAACTATCTTAGACTGAGTGAATCCCAGTCACTAACCATTTACACACAATTCATCTATCCTACACTAATTTTTTCACACTTCACAAAGTCCAGTAACCATGAAGGACATGAAAAAGAAATGCCGAAATTATGTTGATTGAAATTTAACACAATTTTTCAGAGACAATGAACAGACGAAGCCTCTGAAAAAAGCTCATCAATTATACTGATAATTCCAAGGGCATAATCTGCACATTAGAAACCGTCTTCACTAAGTACTTAACGTTTAGCTCATAGGCACTATATCTTAAAAGAGGTCATTATACAGGGTACCCCAAGAAATGGCTGCCAAACTTCAAGAAGATGAGCATGAGTCCACTTCTTGACCATAATGGAGCTTTTTTTTTTTTTTTTCCTTTTCTGAGGAAGGAGAAGTCAACGGCTAGAAACCCACAGAAGTGTTTCCTTTAAGAAAGGATTAAAGGGAGCTAAATTCGACATCCGTTCATTGCAAGATCCTTGGATATAATGAGTTTAAAAGACTGGAGGTCATAGGCAGACATGTACAGAGTTGACCTGTTGCATACATGAAGGACTGGTTAACTTGTGCATGAGGAAACTGGACAGGAAAGGGGTGAGTTTCCTGCTAGATGGGTGCTACAGACCCGTCGTAGTGGTGGACGAATGCACGCAGACAGTTCAGAGGAGCTGTGACCACTGAAGTAATGATAGAAAAGAGATTAAGATGCAACAATGCAGCAAAGGGACAGAAGCTGAAAGGAGTCAGTAGGAGAACGAGAATTAATGATACGAAAAATCTTTGACTGCTAATCTTATGGGTTAATAATCATAGAGACCATTCTACCAATATAGTCATCAATAATAATTGTACCATCATATATGCTAAGAATTCATTCCGTATTGATACAACATTTTCTACTCATAATTATCCCTAGAAGAAAATGAAATTTGACAGACATTTCCCAGAATATCTATCTATATCTATATACCTAGCCTGCTTCCCCCAAGGAAAGAGAGGTAGCTGAGACAGGATGACACACTCCGCATTACTCATCCATTCAAACACATTCATTCGCATCTTAGCCCCAAAGGGGAGAAGGAACAGATCCTCACCGCATCACACCGCACAAGGGTCAACTGCGAAGTGCAATCAGTGACATCCGCAACAGGGCCCGACAGCAGAGCTGGTTTACCCCTGCCAGAATATCCCCTCAGGGCTGTGTCATCATTTATTCATTCACAATTTCTCTCCATTTATTTCTGTCACGCACAGCCACTCTTCCTTGTTCAACAGACATCCCTCTCACATCCAGCTCTCTCTTCACACTGTCCATCCATCCCATTTGTGGTCTCCTTCTCAGCCTTACACCTCTCACATCAGATCTAGTTACCTTTTTCACCAATCGCTCATTATCCATTCTCTCCATATGCCCAAACCATCGCAACACCCTCTGCTCGACTCTACCAGCCATCTCCCGTTTAACTCCAGTTCTCCTTCGCACTTCATCATATCGCACTCGATCCATACGCTTCACTCCACACATACTCCTCAGACACCTCATCTCCATTACATTCAAACTTTTCCTCTCTTCTACACCCATATTCCATGTTTCAGCCCCATATAACGCAGTCGGTACCACAACACCCTCATACAGCCTTCACCTTACATCCATTCTAAGTGAACGACATCAAAACACTTTCTTCATTCCTCCCAGCACGTTACCTACTTCATTCATTCTAAACTTCACTTCTGCATCTATTCTTCCATCCACAGCAACATGTGACCCTAAATATTTAAAACACTCTACCTCCTCAAGCAACTCACCATTCAAAACTATATTCATCCCCCTTCCATCTAGAATACCCTGTATAATATAGCGCAAAAGGTCATGGTAACTTTTTTTTTTTCTTTTTTAGCCTAACGTGACCCACCCTGCCCAAACCTAACAGATTAACCTAACTGACTAATAAGCTAACCTAACCTAGTTCTAAGAGAACAAGCCTACCCTAACCCAGACTTTCCTGGATAAGAGAAGGTACAACAGTGGTACACAGAACGGAAATCAGCAACAGTATAGATGAATGTGTCCGAGTGTTATCCTCTCTGTTTCTGAATTATATTTTATCCTGTGTCCCAGATTTCGAGGGTGGTACACGGCCTTGTTTATATACTATTTAAATTCCCATTCTGTTTAACTGTTTGTTTGTACCCTCTAATTATCCAAAACGGTTCATTACTATGCGACAGTTTTTGAATCAATGTACAGTAAAATCTCAAATTTCGATGGATATATGTACCCAAAAACCGCATCTAAATTCAAAACATCGAAATTTAAACTGAACTTCTTATGGGAAAAATCAATTTGGGTCCAGGGCCTCCCAACTTCACTACGTAAAATCATGTTTTTTTACTCACACTCCCTGTAAACTTTATGAACTGTAAATGTGGTTAAGTAACTGTAGTTCTGCACCGTATTGCCATACTGTACTGTAGTGTAGAATACAGCAAAATTTATTACAGTTAATCAGTATCCTGTCACAGTTTTTATTACAGTAGTTACAGCACACTGTACAGTACAGTACTAACCTTAGGTTATGGAATATTATCACTTGGCTGGCTGGTGTTTGTGGTGTGTGCCGGGGGTGGACTACTCAGTTGAAATAGCCTTCTCTGTGGAGGTATCCAACCCAAACTCCACAAAATCAAAATCATCCTCGAGTATCTGGACATCTGCAGTGTCGACATCTTCCTCCTCACCCTCTTGGATGGTTATTAACCTAATACATTTTTTTTTTCACTGTGTGGAGATAAATTATAATAATGGTTTAAGCACTAAATGGCAGAAATGTGCTTAATTTTTATAAAATAAATGGTTGTATGATAATCTTAGCGAGAATACTATAATTTTGGCCACAATGTACGATAACCTCGGATCCGAGAATTTCTATCCCTGCCTGATAGCATCGAAATGCACGACTTTTCCATCGAAACGTGAGGTAGGCAGACCACTCGAAAATGCATCGAAATCTGATTAATCGAATTCTAAACTGTCCAAATTTGAGATTTTACTGTACCTAAAATGCGCGAACTTAAAGAATGTGTAAATATAAAATGGGTGCAATGGGCCTTCAGTTACACAGAATGTTAAGTAATACACGTCTGTATGTTATACTAAGCGATAAATGCGGCAGGGCATATCTGTGGACTTTCATGTCCCTGGAGAGAGAGAGAGAGAGAGAGAGAGAGAGAGAGAGAGAGAGAGAGAGAGTTTGTCTGCCAGTCTGTCTGTCCTCTATGGATATCAAAGGGGATGCATATAGAACACTTCTAACAGCTCTGACAGGTGTAACTTCTTACAATGAATTTAGACTTTTTAAACATGCTCATTACATAAGCTCAAGTGGCTCCTCTGATGGCCAAGATTATAGTTAATCGGAAATACGCAAGTCAGTGTGGTGGAAAGATGGCAGCCAAATACTGTTGAATTTCTTCTCCAATGATATTATTAACTACAGAGGGTCTAATGGGTAGGTGAACTGATTGGTGAGATGAGTGGGCAGTGTTGGTATAATGAGAAAATACGTCCATGGGAGAAATAGATCCATGGAGAATATAACCCTGAGGAAATGGGTCCAATGATAAAATGGGAACCTGAGGGTCTTCTCCCGCAAGGAATGGCCATCTAGGGTCCCACGTAATGCACAATCATAGGGTTTTACCCAGGCAATGCCGGGTACCTCTTCCATTTTTTTTTTTTTTTTAATATCAATGTGGATATCACCCAGTGACTTAGAAGAGGAAAATTCGTGACGTATAAATGACTGAAGCCTAACCGTATATCAGTTAAAGCCTAACCGTTTATCATTGAATCTTAATCGTACTGCAGCTGAAGCTTATATGGTTAAAATCAAATGATATTCAATTAAGTTGAAGCTTAATCGTATATCAGTTGAAACCTAATCATACATCAGTTGAAGCCTACCCGCAAATCAGTTGATGCATAATTGTGTAACAGTTTAAGCCTAATCATATACGAGTTAATGCCTAATAATAAATCAGCTGATGCATAATCGTATATCAGTTGAGCTGTATATCACTTGAACTCAAATCGCATATCAGTTGAAGCCCCATTATACATCAGTTGATGCTGAGTGGTATATCATTTGATGCCTAATTGCATATCAATTGTAGACTAATTGTACATCAGTTGAGCCCTAATCGAATCAGTTGAGGCATAATGGCACATTTGTTGACTCGTCATCGTATATTACCTGAGGCTTAACCGTATATCACTGAAGTCTAATTGCATATCAATTGAAGGCTAATATGCTTTAAGAGGTAAGGGGCCGAATCACAGCTGTGTTCACGATCTGGTGCCGAATCACAGCTGTATTCACGATCTGGTGCCATGCTCATTTATTTCTACTGTCCGCAAAAAATATTTGGTCATGGAGAGAGGATGGCGACTGAGAGACTGACCATAGAACGGGTAACCAAAGATGAGACTGAGGGATGGAATGGAGATATATATGAGAGAGGGGGAAGTTGGATGGAGGGTAGGTAAATGGCAATGGACAGGGTGACGTAGAGGGCGTTTTGTTTGGGGCCAACAGTCTCTGGATTAAGGCGTCTGGCAACAGATAGACGGGGAATATAGTGCTTTGTAAAGGTACATTGTTGCTCTGTGTAACTACATGATTGTATAGGTAAATTATTACTCAACAGTAATAGGTTAACTCTTTATTTGTGTAGGTAAATTTTAACCCCTGGGGTTAGGGGGGTTTCAAGAATACTCCCCCAGTATCCCTGCTTGTCGTACGAGGCGACTAAAAGGGTTGGTGGTGAGCTAGTGCCCCATCCCGTAAAAAGAACTAACTAAGCAAGCGAATAAAACGCCTCGGAAAAGGATGGACCATACGTTGACGACTAAGGAACGGACATAGGACTTTCTGAGGGTGGGAACGTGGAATGTGAGAGAGGTGAATGATGAAGTGAAAGAGAGAGAGATTGTTCAGGTGCTTGAGGATGCAAGAGTGGATACATGTGGATTGACTGAAACTAAATGAGAAGGTGAAAGGGTGAGAGAATGGGAATATAGTTTAGGTATATGTGTGGGAGTTAATGAGAATGAGAGGGAAAGAGAAGGAGTATGTTTGATGATAAGCAAGAAGTGGAACGAGACTATAAGAGAGTATGGAACAGTGGGTGCAAGGATTGTATGGGTGAGGATGAAAGTAGGTATACAAGCGTGGGCGATTGTATGTGTGAATGCTCCGACAGAGGACCGAGTGGCAAGAGTGAAAGATGAGTTTTGGGCGAGAGTAGAAGCATGTATGGACAACTTTGAGAGGAGCGAGAGAGTGCTTTTGATTGGAGACATGAATGGCAGTCAGGGAATGTACGAGTGGATGGAGTGGTTGGTCAGTGGGGTGTGCCAGCTGAAGAAGATGGGAATGATAGTGCTTTGGTGGACATCTGTGCTGGTAAGGGGTTGGCAATAGCCAACACCTACTTTCGGCATAAGATGATCCACCGGTATACATAGGGAGTAATGAGGAGGATGGATAGTGAACTTGTTGAACGAAAGGAAATGATAGACTACGTGTGTGTGGATGAGCGAATGAGAAGACAAGTGTTGGATGCAAGAGTGTGGAGAGGGTGGGGGAATGGAGTCTTGGACCATCACTTTGTGATGGCCAAGGTAAAGCTGCAAAGAAAATGGTTGAGGAGACGAAGGGAAAGACAGGAGGAAACAGCTCCTGTGAGAAGAGTGGAGAATTTGCAAGATAGTGAGAAAATGGCAGAGTATAAGAGCATAGTGGAAGAAAGATTGGGAAGGTATGAGATAGAGCAGATGGAAGGGGTGGAAGACGTATGTAAGATATTCACGGAAGAGATAGGCACAGCGTGTGAGGTTGTTTGTGAAGTGAGGAGGAGATGCAAGGGTGTGCAAGGGACAGCATGGTGGAATGATGAAGTGAAACGAGCTGTGGAACAAAAGAAGAAGGCATATAGTGAATGGTTTGCGAGTAGAGGTAGGGGACAAGATGAGAGAGAGAAGAGAGAGGTATATGTCAGCAGGAGAGGGGAGGTGAAGAGACTGGTGAAGGAGAGTAAGAACAAAGTGGATGAAGAGTTCGGGAGGAATCTGAGTGTGAAACGGAGAGAGAGGAAGAAATTGTTTTGGAAGGAGGTAAAGAAAGTAAGGCAGTGTGAAAGGGGAAATAGTAGGGGAGTGAAAGATAGGAATAATAGATTGCTGGTGGAGAAGAGAGAGATATTGAGGAGATGGAAGGAGCACTTTGAGGAGTTGTTGAATGTACAGTAGAGAGTGAAAGCAGTGCGAGTATAAGTAGTTGGGGAATGGCTGGAAGAAGAAGAGATGAGAGGAGGGAGGAAGAGATCAGTAGGGCGGAAATAGTGGAAGCAATGAAGAAGATCAAGTTGGGAAAGGGCCCAGGAACTGATGGAGTGTGTGGTGAAATGCTTAGGTATCGGGGTGAGATTGTTGTGGAGTGGATATGGAAGTTGTGTAGATTGGCTTGGGAAGAGGGAAGGGTTCCAGAGGACTGGAAATCAGGTATAATTTTTCCTGTATACAAAGGGAAAAGGGAGAGAGAAGTAAGTGGTAACCATAGGGGTATTTGCCTTTTTAGTGTGACTGGTAAAATATATGGTAGAATACTCATTGATAGGGTTAAGCATATGACAGAGGAGCTAGTTGGAGAAGAACAAGGGGGTTTGAGGAAAGGAAAAGGATGTGTAGATCAAATATTTGTTCTAAGAGGTTTAGTGAAGAAGTGTCTAGAGAAAGGAAAGAAAGCGTATGCCGCCTTCATGGACTTGGAGAAAGCTTATGACAGAATAGATAGGCAAGGTATGTGGAAGGTATTAAGAATATATGAAGTGGAGGGGAAATTGTTGAGTGCTGTGAAGAATATGTACGAGGGAGCTAGGGCTACGGTGCGAGTGGATGGTGAGCTGAGTGAGTTCTTTGATTTCAATGTGGGACTGAAACAGGGTTGTGTGATGTCTCCATGACTGTTTAATATATATATGGATGGGGTTGTAAAGGAGGTGCAAGGTAGGGCAGTGGATGTGGCGGTGGCTCTAATGAATGAGGGTGAGATTTGGAAGATTCCGGTGTTGCTGTTTGCTGATGATACAGTATTGTTGAGCGAAGATGAATGGGAGTTGCAAGGTTTGGTGAATGAATTTCGGACAGTGTGAAGGAGGAGAAAGCTGAAAGTTAATGTAAAGAAAAGTAAAGTTATGGTGTTTGAGAGGAATGAAGTCACAGAATGTACAGTGAAGTTGGATGGTGAGGATATGGAGAATGTGAGTGCATTCAAGTACTTGGGTAGTGTGATGAGTAAGGATGGAACTTTGGGGGATGAAGTGCGTGAAAGGTACAGCAGGGAAGGAAGGTTGTTGGTTCATTGAAAGCAGTGATGAGAAATAGCGAGGTGAGTATGGAAGAAGTCACTGCATGATAGTATTGTGATCCCTACCCTGACGTATGGAAGCGAGGCATGGACCTTGCAAGAGGGGAACAAGTCAAGAGTGAGAGCAGTGGAAATGAGTTACTTGAGAGGAGCATGTGGAGTGACATGGACAGATTGACGACTGAAGAAGTGAAGGAACGCGGTGGGTTGGATGTGGATGTGGTTGAGAAGATTAGGAGAAATACACTGAGGTGGTTTGGACATGTGGAGAGAATGGAGAATGAAAGACTGACTAAGAGGGTGTATGTAGGTGAGGTGGAGGGAGGGAGAGGGAGGGATAGACCGAGGATGAGGTGGAGGGATGGAGTTGAGAGGTATATGAGGGAGGGGGAGGTGAGATGGGGGGAGGGTAGTCAAATGGTGAGTGACAGAGAGACTTGGAGGCGCTTTGTCTGTGGCCACCCTTTGCGGGATTAGGGCGTCGGGCTATAGATAGATACATACATATAAAATTTCACTGCTAAATAGAGCTTTATAAGTAAAGTATTTCTTCATGTGGGTTGAACATTACATTGGATAGGGAAATTTTCTCTTTCTGCAGGTATACATCATTTACTTGACAAACCTGGGGATAAATCACTTACTTCAAAAACTTTGAAGGGAAGAGATGGGTGGTGGGGGCAAGAACCAGGCCTCTGTCAGCAGTCCAGGTGGCCACTCGTTGTGGCAGAGTAGATGAATCACTGTACGGCAACGACGAGTACAGCTTCACTCTGAAAACATTAACAAAAGTAACACGGTAAGAAAAAAAATAAAGACCACTTATATTAATAACACTAGCAACAGCAGCTAAAAATAGCAGCAAAGGCGACAGTAATGATGATGTTGATAATGATGATACACATTGGTTTCTTATTCAGCTTCCTCACTCTTAGTTATTCTCTCAGAGTGGGTAACTCTCTTCTCCGTTTATCCACCACACACTTCTCGGTTTTACCATGCATAGAAATATCACATGAACAGGCAAACCTCAGCATATTTCATTCCTCACTCTAATGGCAACAATACATCCAAACACCTTTTTCTCTGTGTATTCAGTCAGGCACCTTTGATCATTCTTACCAGTTTCACAGTATCACGTGTACTTGTGTTGTTCCTTTTGTTTAAAATATTATAACAATTAATCCTATTAAACAGCCTTCAGTCAATGTCCGTTGTCCGTCTTGCCTTCCGCTCCAGAACAGCCTATTATATTACTTTCATAGGGCCATTGTGCACTTCCTCATTTAAGTCTGCCATCACAAAACCCTGTAACTTTGGGGTGATCATTCCACCTAGTTGATCGCCAAACCTGTCCTCCTCTTCACGTACCATAGAACGAGATGTAGCCGCAGTGATCAATACCACTTTCATCAAATTACGACTGAACTTGACGTAATATACACCTTGATTATTTATTATTCATCATTCTTTAATAAAGCTCCTCCTTCATTCGACAAACGCATGCATATAACTTACACACATCACACCCTCCCGTTATATATGATGAAGTCATAATAAGTGAAGCTTTTTTAGTGTTCCTACGATTATTACGCAGTTATTGCGCGTTTATAGTAGTAACTTCCTAACAGTCAGGAAGACTTCCATCCCTCCCCATGAGGCGTCTTCCTGGGGTCGTTTTTAACCCTTCGTTAGTCCGGTGGGATTTCAAACACGATTGGTTAAGTGGGGTGTTACAACACCCCAAAACAAAAATACATGTAGTGTTACCAGCATGTTAAATATATTCATACTGCCGCTTCGGCATATCTCTGGAATCAGTAATGAACAGATTGAATGCCCTGTAGCTAGTGTTTATTAAATTAAATTAATTAAATACAATAAATTGTAAAAATGGTAAAAAAGAAAAGAACATATGGATTCAAAATACTTTTATTAGATAAACAGCCACAGGATAATACTTTTTTTTTTCATCATTATTATAAACAATATGGGAAAATAAAATACAATCCAATCTGTTTCACATTACGATCTAAATCACAAATATAATTAAACATAGATGTCAATGTAATGAAAATTATCATAAATTTGTTGTGTAATCATATGTTGTACATTTTATCTAAAGCACACAAATACAGTAATAGAGAAATGTATCACTCATCAAGAATAGCCACAGAATGTTCTAACAAAAATGAAATCTATGTGAGCTCATTACAAAGCCATGGATGAGACATTGGTTTTGCCTAACATCCTCACCATTTCCAATCACTCTGATTCACCACCTGATAGTGTATCTTGGCACTCAGTGCAACTGAAAATCACCTTGCTGTGATCACTGCAAACATGTTTACCACAAGTGCTACACACTGTTTTCACCTTTCGATCCTGTGACCTGGCACAAAATGGACATCGCTTTGTCCTCTGTGATGACTGTGGCTGGAAGGTTATTGAAGATCCAACAGCTGCGGGCAAAAGTTTTCTAATTTCTGGTCTGAGATCTCTTTGGATACGCATGTTCTGCAGTCTCCTCTTTAGACTATCTTCAGTAAGCACAAGACATACCTTCCTGATGAATTTGCGGCGCCTCAGCTTATTCTGTGGGTTGTGAGCATATAGAACATGCGAATTTACTGTGGAGATGTTGAGGAGAACGAAGAACACAGTTAGGGGCCAACGACGGCTGTTTCTGGAAATGTCATACTTCCCTACCATCATATCGACCACATCAACCCCTCCTTTGGTTGAATTGTAGAAAGTGATGATTTCAAGCTTCTTACCATCACTTGTTCTTGGGTCTATTTTGTCATCATGGTGCATGCTGCTCACGAGCACAACATTTTTTCTTCTTGTTCTTACTCTTACTCTTTGGTATATATGAGACTAATGTAAGGTTCTCTCTAAATCCAAACATACCATCACAAGAAGGTCTACCCTTTGTCACCAAGAACTGCTGGGGAATCTCACGTCTGTTCTTCGGAGTGTCCCCACAGCAGTCAACTTGTAGTCGTGAAGTAGTGATACGAATAGTGGAAAGGTAGTGGAAAGGTAGTATTTTGTCAAATGTTACATTTCTGCCAGATCCGGAGATCTCAGAGATGAGGCTTGTGACCACGGCCTGAGGTGAACTGTACTTCTTGTCAGCCTTGTATGGCCCATCTGGCTGTAATCCAGCATATATCTCTATGTTAGATACATAGAAAGTTTTTGCATCGGACAGTGCATAGCTTTTGATCCCATACTTGGCTGATTTGCTGGGGATATATTGCCTGAAAGAACAATATAAATGGCCCCTAACGGCTACAAGCATTTCATCTACAGTCACAGTTTCTGATGGAGCATAGTTCTTTTTACAATTTTCTACAAACATCTCTCATATTTATCTGATTGGGGCTAGTTTATCCACCTTCTTTCTTGCCTCGCATTTTTCTTTGTCATTAAATCTTAGACAACATAACAAAAAGCGAAAGCGATTCAGTGATATGTCACTGAAGCGATTCAGTAATATGTCACTGAATCGCCTGAATATCTTTATTCCAGTACCATCAGATTTCCATATATCAGCAAGGTGTAGCCTGTTGGCGTGATAAGTACAGCTAACATAAGTAGCCAAGAAATGCTTTCATTTAAACTATGTCAGTGTCTCGTGTTATGTAGGGCTCAGCATACTTCAATTTCTTCTCATATATTGTCAAGTTAGTATATTCGACCAATAAATCAATTATTTCTGGAGTGATGAAGAGTGCCCAGAGGTCTGTGGGTGAATGGGAATTTAGGGCTGGTCCTTTTGGCCTTGTCTAAATTTGGTAACATTGTGAGCACGGATACGACCTACTAAATTAGGAGCATTCTTCTTCCATCATGTTGTTTTGTTTTTTCCCATCCATCCTTCACTTCTTGGCTTTTTTCTTTTGGGGTTCCTCTGGTAGATCATCTGGCTCTGATTCGTATCAGTCGGAGTCAGGAACATGCTCATCCTCTTCTACGACATCATCTTCACTTTCAGTGCCGGAGGCAGGAACATGCTCATCCTCTTCTATATCTTTTTCATCTTCTGAGCTGCTTACAACTGCCTTTAGTCTCTCGGCTCCATCCATCTTGTACCTGAAAAGCTGGATAATTTTTGTCAAGTAGAAAGTTTCCATAAAACAAATATATGAAATTATGTATTATTGTCTTAGGTAAACTCATAATTATATGACTGAATGAGTAATGAAGTACACTGAGAGCAGCAAATTATTGTAAAAATATATTAGAGAAAGGACTGATACATATTCTCCATAGCACATCTACATAAATTCGTTTCCCATTGAAATGAAAAACATTTCATAAATCGTGAAAATATACC
The DNA here is from genome assembly GCF_032717465.1 of Coenobita brevimanus. NCBI lineage: Eukaryota > Metazoa > Arthropoda > Malacostraca > Decapoda > Coenobitidae > Coenobita > Coenobita brevimanus. Next base: position 43,488,538 of record NC_136999.1, on the reverse strand, counting down.
TTGGTTAGTCTGGTGGGGTGACTGGACACCGCAGGAGGGAAAAAGTGTTTGTGCCTCTTCCTACAGCACAGGCAGGACCGTGCAACTCCACGTGCTCCTTCTTCCCACTGAATCAGGCGAGTACTGGAATGGAGAGAAAATTTAATCAAGTTGCCACCGACGAAATATGAGCTTAACAAAAATTGTGGGGTGCCAAAACACCCCACAGGAGTAACGTAGGGTTAAGGAAATCCCCTTGGCGTAGACATTAGCCACCAGTCCAAGAAATTTCTGTGTGATGGCAAGCTGTTCTTTGTTGCATTTTTGGAGCACTTTGGTGCTCAAAACACAGGCTTGCCGTAGTAAGCTGTTCCGAGTGTTTGTAATGCACCATGAACTGATAAGTTGTTGGCATGCATTGCTTTGAGGCTCAATACACATCAAACACAGATAGTCAGCTTTATTGGCTCAGTTACGAATGGTGGCTAATTGGCCGCATACTCCCCTCTGTGTCTCACACACGCGCTTTCTGATGCCACTACAATTCTCGTAACCCCTAAAGCGTTTTCTTTGTGCGTATTCTTAGCATTTCGCCCACTGCATTCGCCACTGATTTTTCATACACTCCATTTCGCTCACATTTATTCCTGAAACACCTATCTATTCTACTTACTTTATACTGGCAATGTTAAACTTCCATCGTTTCACCCTTTGGTCAATACAATAAGTAAGTCGTCATAAACTGTAAAAAAACAAACAAACAAACAAACAAATTATCATAGGTATGAAGCTTGGGAGTTCGATGTTCTGAGCCGGGAGGGGATCAGTAGATTTACTGTGTGGCAGCCATCATTAGAGAGAGAGGAATGTCAAGCTAGTGGCGTGGCTGTTGGCTGCCAAGGTGACGACACGCCTGATGATGCTGGACAGCAGACATTTGTTGAAGAAGGATCTTTAACCCCTTAAAAAAAAAAAAAATCAAAGTGACTAGTGTTTAATGAATTTTTGCATGTGACGTTTTTTGGCGCATCCGCAGGCGTGTGCAAAATTTGGTGGAAAAAGACTGTGTGGGAGCAGCTGTGGGCTCCTCTCTCTCTCTCTCTCTCTCTCTCTCTCTCTCTCTCATGTGCGCATGCTCTCTGATGTCACGCTGCTCTCATTGGAAATGGTCGACCTCGGGAATCATTGTCACTATATGAACATGAACATGGACACACTTGCTCAAACTATTGCGTCAGAAAAAAAATGGAAAACAGAAAGATCTAAAGATAAATTTGAAAATTACCTCAGTGGTTAGCCACAAATTCGGCCTCCTAAGGGCAGTGCTGGCCATCCTGGCCTAGAGGCCATAATAGTAGTGGCGTCAAAATGGCCTTGGAGGCCAATACCACTATGTCTATATTCTTCCCCATGCTAATTTACCCATGTACCCCAATTTTAAGCCTCCTGGGGGCTCTGGTATGGCCGGCTGTAAAACTTACACAACATACACCATACAATGACTGAGAATTTCGTAGTGTAGAGATAACAAAATTAATACAACTTGCATGAAATACCAGTTTCAGCTAATCTAGCAGGAAGTGCTAAAAATGTCGAAACACCAGGAAAATTCCTGTGCGAGGAATGACGGTACATTTTCTTAATCAGTGCGAATTACTCAAAATTGCTGAAGGCTAAAGGTAGTTTTGTGAGTCTTGAGATTGATTATATAGTAGTCATAACCTAAATGGAGTAAATAGTGAGTAGATATGTGAGGAAAACAACTTCAGTTCACTCGTAGTCAATAACATGAGAAGTTAAAGATGGATACTGGGTCTTGATCGTAGTTTTATTGTCTTCAAAGGGAAAGTTCAATTCAAACACTGTATGTATCACACAGGAGTGTATATATGCTAGCTAAGTTCTCGCTGGAACTCTCTTCTCTTCTCTCTCTCTCTCCACAACCTCTCGCCCCTGTAGCTAGCCTCCTTCTGCCTGTCTAATTCCTCCTTTCTTGTCTTGGAGGACTTACTTCACGAGTAATGGACATGTGTGAAGTTTCTAGAAGCCTGTGTGTCTGTGTGTATGTAGCGTTTCTGGTGCACATCTGACATTCCTTTACTGAAATCTTGCAGTCACATTTCCTTTCCCACACCTAGCTTGATTATCATGTTTTTAAGACTAAACATTTATTTTGCTATCTATTATGAGTTGTATTAAGATAACGTAGCTTCCTATCATCGCTCGGTCACGCCAGCTGGAGAACCTACGAGAGCATGTAGTAGTAATCAGCTGTGATCCATTAATGCATATTGATTATAATATTCTATAGACATAATATTCATGATACTATTGTACTGGTCTAATAATATCCTAGAAACAAAATACATCGTAAACATTGTATATATATAATGGAGCAAATGCACCATAGTTAAACTGATTATAAAATATTGTATCACACTGTAAAATGTGTACGTATAAGAGACACATACATATATGGAAAAGTATCCAATGCCAAGATTCTAGTAAGAGTTGTTAATAATTTTGTAATTTATATAGATATAATGATATTGATATAAGAATTGGATACTTGTATATCATGTAATATTAATTCATGTGTCGTCTCATAATTTTCTGCAATTTTTAAAAATAAAATTAACACTATTTATAAATATCTACACATTATTCAGGGGGTCTCACTTGAATGTTCACTCTTCCTCCAATAAATACTGACTCCAAGTTTGCAGTTCTTGCCTGCCAACAGCACTACTGCAAATGCAATAGAGAAGATTATAAAGACAGAAGGTGCTGGGGTTTACACATAATATGGGTTGAACATACTCAAACTCAATTCTTCCCAAGGCTTCACTGTTTCATTGCTTAGTTGCATAGTTTTAGACTTAGGTGAAATCAGCTTAATACTTGTGCTCATGTTTTAGTCCATCTTAGGTAGAAGGTGGAAATATTTGTGTGTATGATTGGGGATGGCATAGTGATTGATGGTAGATAAAGTGGACATGGATGGTCTAAGTACTGCACAGTAGTCTTTTGCTATGTATAATCCTGATGCTGAAGTATGAGATGGTGGTATATCTGGACAAATTATGTACACTGATGTGTTATGAGTGAAGCAAAAAAACTGTGAATATCCAATGCGCTGATGGTGTATAGGTTTATCTGGAGCAAATGTGAAGTTGCAATGGTGATGTATGTCGTAATTTCTTATGATAGCCATTTCACAAGGGGCTGTTCCAGTGGGCTGAAACGTGAAAATGTATCCAGGATGAAGATGAACAGCATGTAACGATGTATGACACTTTCGTTCAATCGTTCATTCACTGACAAAAGTAACAGTGTCCCATCTCTTGGAGGCCATCATCAATTCATGTCTGTGTCGATGTTGATAATGACTAAAGTGTTATTATTCTTAGAAGGGAAGGGATATATTTGATACACTGTGAACAGATCGTCAATTATGAATGGTACATGAACTAATTTTTTTTATGTAAGAACGAAGGAACCAAAGGCCGCAGCCCGCAAACGTTCCCTTCAAGAAAAAAAAAAATACAAATGAGAGCCAATATCAAGTTCCCTTTATTTTGAGATGCCTGGACACATGGCGTTTGAAAAACTGGAGTTCATAGGAAGTAGGAAATACAGACAAAGGAAGACAGTTCCAGAGTTGACCTGTTGCATAAATGAAGGACTGAGGGTAACGGTTAATTCTTGCATTAGAGAGTTGGACGGAAAAGGAATGAAAGTTTGTTGCTAGAGGGGTGCTACACACCTGTCGTAGAGGTGGAGGGATCCAAGCAGACAGTTCAGAGGAGCAGTGACAATGGAAGTAACGATTGAAAAGAGATAAAGATGCAACAGTCCAGCGAAGAGACAGAAGTTGAAGGGAGCTAGTAAGAGGAGGAGAGTTGATGAGACGAAAAGCCTTTGACTCCACTCTATTGAGAAGAGCTGTATGTGGGGAGCCTCCCGACACATGAGAGTTTACTCTAATCAGGGGTGAATAAAACGTGTGTATAAAGTCAACTGTGCAGGGGTAAAGGAGGTACCGAGTAGGCTTAGCACACCTAATTTCTTGGAAGCAGATTTTACAAGAGATGCAATATGATCTTTCCAAGATAAGTCCCGAGTGAATGAAACCTCAAGCATGTTCAAGGATAATGCAGGATTAAGCTGAATATTATTAAACATTACTGGGTACTTCTGTCGAAGATTGTGTGGGGTTGATAGGTGTAAAAACATGGTTTTTGATGCATTAAAAAATAAGATTATTTTTACCCCAGTCAGAGATACGAACCAAGTCAGACATGAGGTGTGCCCTAGCCTCATCCCTTGTTTGTTGAAGTAACTGCTGAGATGGACATTGCGGGAACCAAATGGAAAGTAAAGGATGGAATCATCAGCATACGAGTGGATAGGGTTAGATGAACAGCTTAGAAGGTCATCGATGAATGAAAGGAAGAGTTGGTGATAGGACAGTGCCCTGAGGAACACCACTATTGAGAGATCTAGGAAAAGAACGATGGCCGTCTACAACAGTGGCTGTAGAACGACAAGAAAGGAAGCTAGAGAAGAAGGCACAGATAGAAGGATAGAAACCGTGAGTGGGTAATTTGGAAATTAAAGATTTATGCCACACTCAGTCGAAAGCTTTTGAGATGTCAAGTTCAATGGCAAAGCTTTCGCCAAAGTCTCGAAAGGAGAATGACTAGGAGTCTGAAAGGTAGGTGAGAAGATCGCCAGAGGAGCGCCCCTGACGGAACCCATTCTGACGATCAGAATGAAGGTTATGATAGGAAAAATGCTTAAAATTTTTCTGTTAAGAATTGACTTCAAAACTTTTCAGACACCGGATGTTAAAGGAACTGGACGATAGTTAGAGGGTTGGGAATGGTCACCCTTATTTGGGACTGGCTGAATGAGAGGAAACTTCCAGCAGGAGGGAAAGGTACAAGTTGACAGAAAAAGGTGAAAGATTTTACATAGGAAGGGTGTAAGCACAGAAGCACAGTTCTTGAGGACAACAGGAGGGACTCCATCAGACCCATATGCCTTGTTAGTACTGAGGCCAATGATGGCAGAAAATACATCAGCTGAAGAAATTTCAATGTCAGCCATGAGGAAGTCTGAGGTGGGAAGTGATGGAGGAACAGCACTGGAATCATCTAAGGTGGAATTGGAGGAGAAAGTCTGATCAAAAAGATCTGATTTATCAGTAGAAGAAATAGCTACAGAACCATCAGAGCAGAAAAGAGGAGCGAAGGATGATGAGGTAAATTTGTTAGAAAAGATATTGGCAAGGTGCCAGAAGGAGCGGGAAGAATTCGAGTTGGAGAGTTGAGAGCATTTAGTATTGACAAAATTATTTTTAGCAGAGTGAAGAACAGCCTTAGCATGAATCCGGGCAGAAACATAAACAAGATTTGAATCAGGGGTGGGTTGGCTCCGGTACCTTTTATAAGCCCTCTCCTTGTTGCGGACAGCATTAGAAGAAGCGTGATTAAACCAAGGCTTTCTTGCGTTAGTCAGAGGATATGAGAGGGGAATGTATGCTTCCATCCCCTAGAGATTAACATCTGTAATGCACAAGGCACACTCAGATGGCTCCCGGCCATGGAAGCAATTATCACTCCATGGAAAATCAAAGAAGTACTGCCTGATGTTGGTGTTAGGGTTGCTTCTAAATATGGATAATATATCATGAAATCTCTACCCCGGAACAAAGGCTTCAAACCATGTTTATGTATGCCTTGACTAATTATCTGACGTAGATCATGAACTGGAAGTAGGTCATTTGTGATCTTGCCATTACCAGCATTTGCAATTCCTTGCATGTTACCCTATAACGAACTTTAGTGTTATCTAACTGGAGTATTATTGTGTCAGTATGTTCCGTGATGACTGAGAAGTGTTGGAAAAGTGTCATGTTTCCTTCCATGGCATTTATTTTGTTCACACTCTGGTGAGTTATACATTCTGCCTTTTTTAGATTTTTCAGTTGTCTTCATTGGTGTGTTTTGGCCGGCAACGAACTTGTTTTAATATGTTAGTACCTAAGCTATTATATTAAATTTGTTGTTTATATCTTGAAGGTCTTCCTCTATAGCCAACCCAAAGATGTTCCCCAGAATTGCACCACCCAGGCCTTTAGCGAGTACGTGTGATGCTGTTCATGTCAATCAGTGCCTCCATTCCATGAGATGGAAGATCTTGGATCATGATGAGCATAACTGATTTATCCTGTTCTATGTTCCACTTCGCTAACTTCACATTTTCGGTCACTTCTTTTGTATTATGGGCTTCTGAAACTTAGCCTCTTATCATAAAGTCCGGGGTTCTTAGTGGTTCGGCAATATTCTCCAAATAAGTAGGTAATACGGATAAATAATCCAAACTGATTTCAGTACTCATGACATCTTTTACGATTGACCTCGAGGCCCTTGGAGCTATGAGGCGTCTTTGCCGTACTATATGCTGAAGGTATGAGTGAGCATATCCTCTTGCTATGTAGAGGAGAATCCATGGTACAAGTCCCTTCATCGTTACCTACCGAAGAAAAATCTTTTAATTTCCTAATCCAGTCATGCTGTGGTCGATGATAGTGATGATGTGCTTTAAAGTTGGCTCATGGTGAACAATAACTTGCTTGTTGTTTCACTTACAGAAGGAGTATAAATCGATATCTAGGTCATGTAAATATTGTATTGTAGTATTTTTAGGAACAGTTGCACCTATGTTTGTTTGTTTGGTATGCGACTTTAATTTATTTTTGTAGTTATTTTTGTCTTCTTGATTGGTTTCACGAGTAATGTTCGTTTTTTCGGTGGTGTCCGAGGTCGTATAATTGCTGGCTAATTCCCTTGGGACCCGTTTTAAATGATCGACATGAATTTGTTTTTCTTCGCCACTTGACAGTGACCTAATAGCAACTTTGTTTGCTGTCTTGTTAATTGTTCTGTATGGGCCCCTCATATTTCGGGGATAATTTATTGTCTCTCGTATGAATGATACCATAGACAATGTCTCCTAAGCTGGTAGGTGATTATTTTTCCTTTTTATTGAATGCCTCCGTCAGGTCTTCCTTGGACATCGATAATTGTCTTTTCACTCTCTTGTGTATATCCTGGAATTCATGTAAACAGAGTTTAGGATAATCATCGTAGGTGTATATGAGCAGATTTTCACCTTCGAGAATTTCATACAGTAATTTTTTATCTGTTCCGTAGATACTGAAAAGTGATGTGTCTCCTGAGGACTTGTTTATACATCTATTAAATGATGCTTCTACTTTGGGAATCCAATTATCTCAGCTTGCATAATTTTCATTAAGAATGTGTCGTAGTACATCCAATACTTTTTTGTTTTGTCTCTCTACTAACCCATTGGATGATGGTTATAGGCTAAGACGTTAATCTCTTTGATATTGTATTGTTTACATATTTCTTGTAAAATATCAGAGTTAAATTCACCTCCATTATCGCTTATTAATATCTTTGGGGTCGTGAAACGACATATGACATTATCTGTTATTGCTTTCGCTACTGTTTCTGCTGTCTTATCCTTAATTGGGGCTAAAATTACATATCGTGAGAAATGATCTGTTGCTATGAATAGGTATTGGATATTATTGTATGATTATGGTAACTTGAGTAAGTCAACCACGGCAACGTCCCACGGTTGATGTGGTACAGGGTAATTACCTATAGGCGCAGGTGTGATCGGGTAGCCTTTGTGTTTTGCACATGATTCGCATCTGTCTGTATGATTGTTTATATCTTTTCGTAATGTTGGCCCGTAGTATAACAGCTGGACTTGTTTAAATGTCCCATCTCTTCCAGGATGTCCTGCATGTGGACTGTTGTATCGTTCGTAATACTTGCGGTATCATGTCATTAGGTACCACTAATTGTTTATTATTTCTTTGGCGTTTCGGTTGTCCTGGGTTGATCCTGTATAAGGCATTATTGATTATTGTGAATTGTTCGGGTGGTATATGTAGCTTTGGTAACTGTATGTTGTCTCCACTTTTTAACTTGTATATAACTTTAGACCATGTTAGCTCAAGTCTCTGTGCTTTCGTGATTTCATCATGGTTTGGGATGTTTCCTTTGAGATTTAATGCCGCGACATCAATTGTCGTCGGATTCCTAGATAATGCATCAGCTACTAAATTCATTTTGCATTGTATGTAGTGAATATGTACATTGGAGTTTTCGACTGTACATTTCCATCTTGCTCTCCTACCAGAGTGGAGTTTTTCTTTTAACATACCTGCTAGTGATTTATGGTCGGTGAATAAGTGAATTCGTAACCATATATCAAATCCTGAAACTTTTGTAATGCAAAGATCACTGCAAGTGCCTCTATGTCTGTAGTGCAATAATTTTTCTCTGCACCTTTTATTTGTCTCTAGCGAATGCAATTGGTTGATTCTTTCCTCTCTTATCTTCTTGCATCAATACAGCCCCTAATCCTTTAACAGATGCGTCTATGCAAATTATAAATGATTTTGTGAAATCAGGATAAGCCAAGCATGATGCATCTGTAAGTTTAACTTTTAATTCTTTTAATGCTTGTTTTTGTTCTTCCCATTGAAATATAGCATATTTTTTGAGTAGCTGTAATAGAGGAAAAGTTATATGAGAGAATTGTTGGATTAAAGACCTATAATATCCCGCCAGACCTAAAAATTGTCTAACTTCCTCTATTAGTTGGTTAAGGGAAGTCCCTCACTGTTTGCATTTTGTCATCGGATGTATGGATTCCTTCTGCATTCAGTTTGTGGCCTAAGAATTTTATTTCCTTAACCCGCCGCATCCCTACTGATTTTTCACCACTGACCCCCCCTCCCCCCAATCCCAGCAGATTTTCGATTTTGGGAGGGGCTAAAACCTTCACTTTTTATGAGAATCATTGGAAAACGCCCATAAAAGTGCTCAGCTGGGCTTTTAATTGCGCTAAACAGGTGTCCCTTTGAATACCTGGTACCGTCTTATGTGGACCATGCTCCGGAGAAAACGATTTCTGTGGGAGGAGTAACTATTTCAGACAGACCACTCATAAAAGGTTAGATATCTATTTATTTGGTACGACTTTATATGTAGTACACAAGTATATTGGTTTTCAGACAATAATATAGGCGATATAAGCATTGTTTCACTCTCCAAACACATTAACATACCTCCCCTTCCTTTATGATGTTACCATCTCATCACTTCTGCTTCTTTCTTCTTCTGGTTTGTTTCTTCCTTTGTGCTCCACCTCGGGAATAATTTTCGCCTTGAATTTCGTCATTGGAGAGACCATGGCGCCAAATGTCTTTACTAGCCAGGTTGCTGCTAACAGTGGTGAGTTGCCATGAAAATGGCGTGTGGGTGGGGGAAGAGGGGTTAGGTGGGGCTAGGCAGTATCCCTGCCTAATGAGGGGTAGAGGAAGGTCTCCTACATATGCCTGCCAAAAATCACCTGCAAAACTTGAAAAATGTGCAAATGATGGACCTCACAATTGCAAAATACATGGATATGTCATTGGGTGTCCCTGTGACAAAATGTGGGAACGTATCAATACGTCATTGGGACGCCTCGGGTTAAAGCAAAATTTGCATTTAGATAGTTTAATTTTTAAACCAGCATCACCAAGCTTTTGTAGGAGTTGGTCTAATTTCTGGAGATGTTATGTCATTAGTTGCAAAAATTATATCGTCAAGACAGACGAATATTCCTTTTTCTAGGATTTCGGGCAATACATAATTCATCAAGCGATGAAAAGTGCCAGGTGCTGTCCTCAATCCCAGTGCCATTCGCTTGTATTGAAAATATCCTGTTTTTGTGGAGAAGGCAGTGTATTTATGTGACTCCTTATCTAATGGTATTCAATAATATGCATTAAGCAAATCGAATGTGGAAAATACATTATTTTCTGGTCCAATAATTTGCAGGTCATCACTTAGCAATGGCATGGGAAACTGGTCTGGGATTGTGTGATTATTTAGTTTACGGTAAAATAACTACTGCACACATTTCTCCATTTCATTTGGGCATGAAATATAATGGGGCATTCCACGGGGAGATTGATGGCTCCATAATACTAAGTTTTAGCATTTCGTCAACATACTGGTTCGCAAGTGTACGTTGTGATTGTGGGACTCTATAGGCAGGCACAAAAATAGGTTGTGTGTCTGGGTGCACTTTAATTTTGTTGAATAATTAGGTTAGTACACCCTAACTATTCTCCAGGTAATGCTACCGTTTGGCGATGTTTTTCCAATAAATTTAACAGATCAGCTTCTTCATTAAATTGTCTTGAGTGACTGAAATTTTCTTTTATGCTTTCTCTATACGTAGGGTTTATCTTACTTGTCATTCTGCTGAAACTGTCTTCATTATAGGGGTAGGACATTTTCTATATTAACTATATACACGTCCCCTTTTTCAACTGTACTTCTTCATTCATGTGATTAATTAGGAACACCTGAGTTTGCCCATTGTCATCCACCTGACATAATGCATTTTCTACCGACAATCCATTCACTTTACATAATTCTTCTAAGACAAGAACGGTACTATTCTTCAATTTGCTCTTTATGGTAACTTTCATGTATAAGTTAGGAGGAACAACTAAATCATTGGTGAGATGGGTGGGAAAAACTGATGTGTCAGTACTCTTACCTCGGTCTCTAGTCTGGGAGGCTGTGGGGGGTAGTGTGAGTGGATCTATACCCTCATCTGTTAATGTATTTCTGTTTAAGGTTTTAATATTTCTAATTCTTTTTGGTTCTCCGCTATTAATCGGAGAAATCTGATCGTAATTCTTCTATGAACTCATTATTAAAGTCTATCCCATTCATTTGTAGGAGTAAAGTTATTTTCTCTGTTCTCAGTGATTTTAAGTCTAGTAACATACTAGCTTTTATTGCTAATTTTTCAGCAATATAGAAAAATGCAGAAATTTGTCTTGTAGTCTCTATGAAACTGATGTTTAACCGTATCATGCCTTTTACTGTAATCTGTTTGCCGTCTAAGACATATAAGTCTAAATCAGATTCTTCCAGAAAAGTTACTTTCCTCTTATTTTTAAAAATCCTATATAATTCTTCTTGTGTTATTAAATTCACTGGAGATCCTGTATCCAAGAACAAAGAAACGTTTTGACCTTCACATACAGTTGGTATCAAGATACACTCACTTCCCAAAATGCCTCCTATATGAATTGTAGACTTGGTGTTCTCTATGATTGGTCATTTTTTGTCGTGACTTAGTCTTCTCCTGATTTATATATGGAAATGATTTTTTCTACTGTCTTACAATTGGAGGTTCAATGACCTTGGGACCTGTGATGTCTACAGCATGGGTCACACCCTTGCGCCTTTTGTTTATCTTCTTTTGTTTTGTTAAAGCATTCATTCTTTGTGTGTCCCAGGTTCGCACAATAATAACATAGAGTGGACCTATCTTCTGAATGTGATCCTCGACATGACCTCCCATATCTAGTGGTATTTGTGGCATGGCTTCTGCTCGGACTGCGTGCAAACTTATGTGACTGCCTGTGGCCTGGTTTTGAGATCACTACCTCGAAGTGTGTGGTTGTTCGTTCTGTCTGTTTTTGGGTCGCGGCTGATTTTGTTCTTTGTTTGGGGTAGCTGTAGCTGTTTTCACGGCTGATACTGTGTCTGTCATTCTCATTCTAGTAGAATTTTACTGTGTTTCAGTCACCCCTGCTTTGCTACAATTCATTTCTACATCGTTCATAAAATCAAGCAAGATCGTTCATAAAATCTAACAAGAAATCATCTTAGTAATCTTAAGGAGCCTATCAGGTAATTTACACAAGGCAGCTACATAACCAATGATGTCTCCGACAAGCACTGGTTGTCACGAGTTGGCTCGTGACATCAACTTTGGTGGGAAACTGCAAACTCTAGTGGAATCCCAGTGTTTATCGTTTAGTTTAACCGCTACGTATTCACCCGGTCGGGAGTTTTTTCAGAACAATTTTTCACTGTGTCATAAATGATAGTCTTTGTGCAAGACATTAGCACTTCCGCTGAGTGATTTATTATGGGCGTGTTTCGCTCATTCTAGCCGTTAGCAATGTGTCTGGCCACTTGCCTCTTTCCCACGATTTGAGGCAGTTAAGGTCTGAGCACCGTAAAAGCAGGTTGGGCCTAGAGCGTAGCAGTGCCACCATTGTCCAGTTCCTGAATTTCCACCTAGTGTGATTGGCGAGAGACTCAGCGTGTGCAGTGTCCTTCCTCAGTAACGACACCCAGTCATCTGCTTTGTCCACTTTTCTGACCAATATTTTCTTTTCGTTTTTTCCTAGGTTTAAGAGTGAGGCTTTTGAGTGAGCGAGTGAGTGCGATCTCCTAATTTTGAATTCATTTTGAAATGTAACGTAAATTCATTTCTTTGTAATCAATAAATTTAACAGTTCTTTTTCTCGAGCTTAATGTAATGTAAACTTGTGTGTTATTTTCCATATTCAGCTTATTTCACTTATAGCTCCTAGTTTGCATAAATGCTTTGCTATTCATAACTGGTATTTAGGCCAGTCCTTTGTATTAAGCTTAAAATCCGTTGTGCCATCTAGGAGTTAATGCACCAGCAAGAATCTGTTATCATTAATAGCATCAGTTATTGACTGTCAGGGGTGAAGTCACTTTCTCCAGAGGCTAACAGTACTAATAAACAGTAATTGTGAGGAATTAGTCTCTGCTGTGTACTGTTGAGAAAGTTTATAAATTCTCGTCCTTAGAGAATCGGCGAAGTAAGCTGGCATAAAGTAATCATTGCTTGATTTTCACAAGACAATTCATTGTCCTGTTCTCAGTATTATTGAATAATTATCCTTTAATATTGTATAATCTTTAAAATATCCATGACAATTGGCAACCTCATTCCAGGATATTAACTCCTAGCTCTAAAGCTATTCACAAGATAATACTCACTCACTCATACTTAGGTATTTATCACTAAACTCTATAGGCACTATCTTATTAATTATTAATTCATTTTTATTAATTTACATAATAGTTTTGACAGTCAGTTGTTTGTTTAATTTTCTTTCTTTTCCAGTTTAATTAGATAAAACTGGTCACCACTAGTCTGTGCCTATATTCTTTATTCTCGATTATTGACATTTTTCTCTGAAAAAATTGCAGTCAGTACTGAGTCACTAGTTTACTTAGATTGAGTTAGCATCATGTCCACCAGCGTCTATGTACAGGAAGCCAAAGATATGGGTCTTACAGACCCAACTGAAATTAAGGACTTTGTCCTCTCTCGGTTTAATTACGAAGAGCTATGCGAGAGTGATGCTCGTGAGGAGCATCGAATTCAGCGTGAAGAACACGAAAAGAAACGCGAACACGAGTGAGAACAGCGTGAACACGAACAAAAACAACGCGAACTCGAGTTAGAGCATGAGTGAGAACAGCATGAGGAACGAGAGAGAGAACATCAATACGAGTTACAACAACATGAGAGTGAACGAGAACATGAACGTGCCGAGCGAGAAGCATGCGAAAAAACATGAATTTGAAATTTTGAAGCTCAAGCAAGATTCCTTGGCTTCAGACACATCTGGTGCAGCTGGCCCAAGCTCCACAAGCACTCTCCCTGCACATGTTATGGCGACCCCACACATCAAGCTTCCCCCATACAAGGAAGGCGAGCGAATCGAGCTATACATAGCTCATTTTGAAGACATGGCTCAACTGTACCAGCTGGATGATGCAGCTAAGCGGCTTCAGTTTCTTAGCCTGTTTGAGGGCCCTGCCCTCGATATTCTCCACAGAATTCGTGGAGACAATCTCACGTATGAGATGATGAAGGCCGCACTCGTCAAAGCGTACGGTCTCACAGTTGACGACACCAAGAGTCAGTTCATGAGGGCACGTTTACAGGATAAAGAGACTGCCGTTCAGTTTCTTGACCGGCTTACTGCTTACTTAGATGAGTGGATGGAGAAAGATGAAACTCCTTCCACGCGTGAGGGGATAACTGACCTTATGCTGTGCATGCAGCTGGAAAAGTCGTGGCCTACTGAACTTATGGCTCAGCTTAAGATCTGCCAGGTAAGAGATGCCAGCCAAATGGTGAAGAAGGCTGACGCATTCTTTACTGCATATGGGTACCAAACTCCCAAGCAGCATACCTGGAACAGGAAAGCTGATAAATCTGGGAAACCATCTCAGACTGAACCCCAGCATCAAGGCCGTTTCCAGAATAATGGCCAAGGTCCAAAACCGCAGAGGAAGGACCAGGGGCAAAACACTCAGAAACCTGAGTGGAAGAGGTACAACAGGTACCCTAACCAGCAGCAGTATCATCCACGCAACCAACCGTAGGGACTATCCTTTTCAGCATCAGCCCCTCGGAGGCATGAGGCGAACGCAGCCTTCATTCCTCAGCAGCAGCACGGCGGTGTTGTCCCTCACAGTACGGGTACTCCCCCACAGTTCTCTAGTCCCACAGCAACAGTGAACCCCCCTCCACAGATGGCCAATGGTCCATCTCCCCAGGCAGTGAGTACGACCCCTCAAGTATATAATTCACAGGGCACCATGTTTGCCGCATCATTTATTCAGCAGCCTAATCAGTGGCTAGCTGCTTCCTCCACAGGCCCTCCCACAGGTGACAGTGCCTTCCTTGTTCAGCCAGGGTTTGTGGGAGCCATTCTTGTGAAGGTCCTGAGAGACAATGGGTCCTAAGGTTGCTCTGTCAAGCAGAGTCTAGTTCGGCCTGAGCAGTACACAGGTCGACAGATCCATGCTAACCTTATTGATGGATCAGTGAGATTGTTCCCTGAGGCACGCATCCAGGTGGCATCTCCATTTTACACTGGTACGACAGTCACAGTTGTCATGCCAGAACCTTTATTTGACCTACTCATAGGCAATATTCCCAGTGCCAAGTACAGTTGCACTGAAGATGACGCTACTCAGACTTCGGCTGCAGTAACACGAGCCATGGCTGAGGCTCCAAACTGTGTCATCCCAGTGACCTTTGAATCACCGCAAGATGTGATGTGTAGCCAAGTTGTTCAAGAACAACATTCTGACCCGACACTTGCTGCCGTGTGAAAGAAACAAAAGGGTAGAGTGATTAAGTATTCACGGGGAGGTCAAGCCAAGTTCCTTCGTAAACAAGGACGGCTGTACCGTGAGTCACGAACACCTGAGGGCGAGGTTCGATTGCAGTTTGTTGTTCCTGCCAAGTACCGCCTAGCAATGTTAGAATGGGGTCATTGTTCAGCCTCAGGAGGTCACATGGGCAAAAGGAAGACCCAGGGCCGTATCCAAGCTGACATTTTCTGGCCAGGGATGGGACGAGACATAGATAGTTTTGTGCGTTCCTGCAATGTGTGTCCATGTAACACCAATCAGGGACATGTCCTTCCTGTGCTGTTTGAACCCACACCCATAATCTCTGAAGCAGTTGAGAGACAGGGCAGTGGTAATGTGGGTGCAGACCTGATGTCTCACCTGCTAACTGCTAACTAACACAGGCAACTGTTGTATGCTGGGTTCTGTAAGATAGGCGTTCTCAGATATTTGAGTAATCCAAGGACCAGCCTGGTTCCCAGTTAAAAGTGCAGACCAGACGTCTCACCTGTTGGCCACACAGGACACAGTATGTCCAGGACCTGTACATACCTATGTACCGTAGGTTAAGGGGGGAAGTTTGAGAACCCCACAGAGACAGTCCGAGGCTGTGTATGAATTATCTTGTGGAATGTCTCGAGCTGTGGGCCTCTCTGAGGATTCCCGGAGAATGCACATTATCCACATGAATGTTCACACCCACGGTGGGTGTTAAAACGTGACCTGCCCGAGATTGCGTAGGGATTCTCAGCTTCCTGTTATTAGTCGTAAGTGTAGTGTTAGGTTAACCAGTATGCCTGTTCTAAGAGATTTGAGAAATTCAAGAACTGGCACGTTTCGTAGTTAATAAGCATTAACCAGTAAACTATAAGGGTCCTGAGCGATTTGTGAATCCTAAGACTACGTTTCCTGGTTAATAATGACATAAATACTGATTGCTAGGCAGAGAGAGGGAAATGACACTTTTGATGCTCCACCTTAATTGCTTTCGCAGGTGCAGCTGGTGGGTACAGCATTGCCATGCAGATCAGCTGGTTGTCCCTGTCGCATGCTGCTGCCCCTTCTCTTCTGCCTCATTGTCATTATTTATTATTGATTTGCATTACATGATTTTACATGTAGGTACAGTTACACTAAAACTGCCAAACCTATACCGTGTATTAGATACATTATGCTACATAACAATTAGTTGTTAATGTAAATGTTGCGAATTTTTTGCTCAGTTTGACCTGAGTACAGGATTTTTCACCATCGTCACAGAGTTTTTCCCTCAAGCTTGCTTCTATTAACGTAAATACGAGGTTTTTTCACTCACTGGCGACTGTGACTTTCTCCTGTAGCAGGATAGCACACACACACCACAGTGTGAATCTTGTGTGATTGAGTAGGTTTTATATGTATGTATATTGAAATTTTATTCCTGAGAAAAAAATTCACTTTTGATGGGGCGTAATGTCACAAGTCGGCTCGTGACATCAACTTTGGTGGGAAACCGCGAACTCTAGTGGAATCCCAGTGTTTATCTTTCAGTTTAACCGCTACGTAATCACCCAGTCGGGAGTGTTTTCAGAAAATTTTTTCACTGTGTCATAAATGATCGTCTTTGTGCGAGACATTAGCACATCCGCTGAGTGATTTATTATGGGCGTGTTTCGCTCATTCTAGCCGTTAGCAATGCGGCTGGCCACTTGCCTCTTTCCCACGATTTGAAGCAGTCAAGGTTTGAGCGCCGTGAAAGCAGGTCGGGCCCAGAGTGTAGCAGTGCCGCCGTTGTCCAGTTCCTGAATTTCCACCTAGTGTGATTGGCGAGAGACTCAGCGTGTGCAGTGTCCTTCCTCAGTCATCCACTTTGTCCACTTTTCTGACCAGTATTTTCTTTTCGTTTTTTCCTAGGTTTAAGAGTTTAGCATTTGAGTGAGCGAGTGAGTGCGATGTCCTTATTTTGAATTCTTTTTTAAATTTAATGTAAATTCATTTCTTTGTAATCAATAAATTTAACAGTTCTTTTTCTTGAGCTTAATGTAATATAAACTCGTGTTTTATTTTCCATATTCAGCTTATTTCACTTATAGCTCCTAGTTTGCATAAACACTTTGCTATTCATAACTGGTATTTAGGCCAGTCCTTTGTATTAAGCTTAAAATCCGTTGTGCCATCTAGGAGGTAATGCACCAGCAAGAATCTGTTATCATTAATGGCATTAGTTATTGATTTTTAGGGGTGAAGTCACTTTCTCCAGAGGCTAACAGTACTAACAAACAGCAATTGTGAGGAATTAGTCGCTGCTGTGTACTCTTGAGAAAGTTTATAAATTCTCGTCCTTAGAGAATTGGCGAAGTAAGCTGGCATAAAGTAATAATTGCTTGATTTTCACAAGACAATTCATTGTCCTGTTCTTAGTATTATTGAATAATTATCCTTTAATATTGTATAATCTTTAACTCCCCCCATCCCGACGTTTTCTGGGCAGTGGTATGCCTCAGTCCCGACGTTTTTGGACCTTTTTTTTTTCGGCTTAAACATCCGCTTTTGGTGAGAAACATCGAAAATTCATAGAGAAATCGCTCACCTGAGGTTTAAAATACTCGATAGAGGTAGGAGTACCTCCTTACCTTACAGGGTTTTCTATCAGGCTGGCTGCAAAGAAAACGAGTTCTATGGGAGGATAACTATTCCACACCACTCATAAACGGTATAGTATATTGGTTTTCAAACGGTAATATAGGCATTATAAGCATTGTTTCACTCACTAACTCATCACCATTCCTGACCTTTTTTTGCCACATTACCTGATCATCATTTCTGACTGTTTCTTCCTCTGATGTTTGTCCTCCACATTGTCATCGATTGGGGAATCACTCTGGCCCTGAATTTCGTACTGTGGCATGACATGGCTTTACTGGCCAGGTCACTGATAACAGGTGAATTGCTGAGAAAAGGGCATGCAAGGGGGGGAGGAGGTCATACTGGGTAAGGCATTGTCCTTGCCTGGCATCTTGTAGAGGAAGGTGTCCCGTGTATACGTGCCAAAAATCACTCGTGAAAATTGAAAATTGTGCAAATTAAATTGAAAATTGTGCAAATTAGGGACCTTGCAATGTTGCCGCATTAATTTACGTCTCCGGGATATGAGTGCACATCATGTGAGGACGTGAATTCACGTCTCCAGGACAGGACGGGTTAAAAACTCCATGACACTGGTGACATCATTCCATCACCTGTTATCCAGTTTGAATTTTCTAACCCCTTAACGGCGGGGCGTCACTTTCGTGATGCTTGGGAGCAAGGGATCATACCGCGGGGCGTCGCTTTTGTGATTCTGTGTTATTTTGAATTCACCCGGGCTTCCAAGTGGGGGCTTGAATCATCTATCAGTACTGCCAATGTCCAACACTAGTCAGCACTCCTAATCTCATCTGTACTCCCATCCATTGTTGACAATTTAGCCATTTCTCCCCGTTCTTGACTCCCCTCCCTACCCCCCCTCCATTACACTATCCTCTCGCCTGCCCGGCCGTGCTACGCTAAGTAAATCTTCCCTGGAATTTTTCACGGATTTCATCCATTAAAATAAGCCCTATGCCCTATTCTTATACCAAATAATATATACAAGAAAGAAATAAGGTAAATGAGGGTGCCATACACCTGGAATTGGCTAATTATCACCTGACAACACCTCACGTGCACTCGTTCGCTAATTTTCGCTGTTTTTTTCCCCTTGAAATATGCAATATAATCTATTTGCGTAATAAATATACATATAAGGAGGGAAGAGAGAAGCCTAAGTGATATTTACATTCACCTGGAACTACCTAATTTATAATGTATTGCCTAGAGTTCCTGCCAATCATTTCAGTGAAATACATAGCTGTTTCAAGGGCTACGTTAGTAGTACTGAATATCCCCTAAGTAGGCCTCTACCCCGGCCCTCCCTTATCAGTTCTCTCTCATCTTCCGAAGAGGAGGTACGTCTGCTCCTCTTGCTGACTTCAGGGCCTTTTTCACCCCCATGCAAAGGGCCCTGTGACCTTTACCCCCTACTAAACCTCGTGTGGAAAGAGGTAAAGGGCTGACAATTGATAAAAGAGTGACTACGATCTTTCTATTGAGTAAAACAGTGCAAGTGGAATTGTTAATAATGTGTAAACAGCAAGTGAAAGTAATGAATGTAAATATATGTGAACAATGGAAAATAGTTTTATAAGTTACTTCAAGTGACAGTGCATAACACAGTGTAAATAAAATAGAAATGTAAATAACGTAAATAAAATAGAGAACGTAAATAGAAATGTAAATGAGTAGTAATATAAGAATACGAGTATATACCCTAGGAGTAATGAAACTGAAAGTTTCACTCTAGCATGTCTGAATACTATGAGTTATGAGAGTGAAGATGAAAGTGACATTCACTCTCAATGCTAGTATACAGGACGAGAAAGTGAATGCTACGTATTTTACTGAAAGAAATTGAATCCCTACAGTGACAATAAACTAATACTACTGAAGGAAACTTATGGATAAAGACTGTAGATATATATAAGTGTTATATAGTAATAGAAATATAAAGTGTGAGGGGTTTTATGAATAATAAATGACAGAGTACCAAAAGCGAACTAGCGCAAGTGCGGCGGTCAGACGCGCTCATAATTTTCATTGCTTTCACAGTGGGTTTTTTTTTGGAGTATGGATCCCAAACTACTTGAAAATCATAGAGTAGTGTTTATAGTGTTAATATCTGGCTGTGGTAATCATATTATGGGTTGTCGGGAAGTGTAAAGTGGAGACTTCGTTACCCAACTTCAGAGGTCTCCACAAGTCCTACGGTAACGACGAAGGCTCAACAAACATTCCAGGAGAAAGCTGAAGGTATGTGCCATAAGCATATTTAATTTTAATATTCTAGGACTAATAACTGATTTTTGGCAAATATTTTTTGAGAGTCTGTCGGAGCCCGAATAACCCCGTGGCACACGCAAAACATCAGTAAAGATGCCCGCGGTGTAGGGGCTAAAGTAGCTAGTAATGTTCTCTTAATTGTGGAAACATCTGCTGTTATTTCACTGAATACATGATTTGTTGTGTGTTCTCTTACGAGATCTACAATCTTACGTAATTTTGGGATTATACCTGGCAAAAAGTTTATACCTCCAGAGAATTTCTTCAGGAATTCTGCTTTAAACTCATATGTCATAGCTCGAAGGAGCTTATCTGATCCAAGCAAATCACCTGCTGGACATCTCTCTTGGTTAATCCAGGAAGATAATATTGCTACTTTCTCCCGTTCATCTGCTACATGTATCATAACAAGTAGTTGTTTGTACTGGTTGATGAGTGACATTAGATCAAAGTGGTCTTTTTTGTGCCTGAGAATTTTGGGATGATTTTATCGTCATGATAAACGTAAACATGAGGTGGGGATGTTTGGTTTGTGGCATGCCTTCGTTATTCATTTGGTTGGTTGTTTTGTTAGGTTCACGTGGAGTTCTTTATTGTTGTGTGAAGGAATAGTGGAATATGTTTTACCCGATCTATGAACTCTGTTAACCCGCCCCGTCCCGGCCACTTTTCGACCACTGGTACCCCCCAATCCCGGGCAATTTTCGACCTTTTTTTTTTTTTTGCTAAAACTTTCGCTTTTGGTGAGAAACATCGAAAATTCATAGAGAAATCGCTCACCTGAGGTTTAAAATACTCATTACAGGTAGGAGAGCCTCCTTACCTTACTGGGTTTTCTATCAGGCTGGCACCAAAGAAAACGAGTTCTATGGGAGGATAACTATTTCACACCACTCATAAACGGTATTTATTTATTTACTGTTACGAATTTATATGTAGTACAAGAGTATATTGGTTTTCAAGCAGTAATATAGGCATTATAAGCATTGGTTCACTCACTAATACCTGACCTGTTTTTGCCACATTACCTGATCATCATTTCTAACTGTTTCTTCCTCTAATGCTATGTAAAGTTTGTCTTCCACATTGTCATTGATTGGTGAATCACTCTGGCCCTGAATTTCGTACCGTGGCATGACATGGCTATACTGGCCATGTCACTGATAACAGGTGAATTGCTGAGAAAAGGGCATGCAGGGGGGGGGAGGAGGTCATGCTGGGTAAGGCATTGTCTCTGCCTGGCATCTTGTTGAGGAAGGTGTCCCGTGTATACGTACCAAAAATGACTCGCGAAAATTGAAAATTGTGGAAATTATGAACCTTGCAATTGCAGGACGTTGAAGTACGTCCTCGGGATTAGCTGTGACAAAACGTGAGGACGTGGAAGTACGTCCTCGGGACGGCGCGGGTTAAGTAGATTTTCATAGATACGTAAGGCAGAGCTAAAGTCCTGATTTGCTACATCAGAGGGAGTTTCCCAATTATCATCAGTATCATCTAGAAGTGATGTATTTGTTTCTTTATCTTTTCTTTGTGGAGAATTTTGTGGGTTGGGTTTGTTTTCCTGTTCTTGTCCTAATTGTCGATCAGCAGTGAGTGCTATCAGTGTATCATCTAGCACTAACGAGGGTGGTGTCGACAATATTCCCGTCATATCACTCAGCTAAATTAAACTCATTTTGCTAGGGTATGGTGTTATGGAACACTTACTTTATGCATGTGTTACTGAATAGATGAATAAATGAGTAGTGATAATTGAAAGGTATTAAGTGTGTATATATATATATATATATATATATATATATATATATATATATATATATATATATATATATATATATATATATATATATATATATATATATATATATAAAGTAAAGAAGGTGATTGTACATACTTTAAAGCGCTGGGAAGAAATAAGTACAAGTATAATCACACACTTGAAAGGCAGATGATGTCACTCTCGGAGACTCAGAGATGTGTTGATAGAAGATGTCACTCTCGGAAACTCAGTGCAGTGTTGATAGACGATCTCACTCTCGGAAACTCCAGGGCTGTGTTGATAGATGATGTCACTCCTGGAAACTCCAGGGCCTAGTGATATCTCAGTGTTGATTGCAGTGTGGAATAGCCTCAGTCATAGTCGAACCTCACCATACAACATCGAATTCCCACTCAATAACTGTTGAGAAAAAATGAGTATGAGTAGGAATGTGTGAGTAAAGATGAGTAACAAGAAGTGGGTGAGAGGTGCGTGGTGTTATTGCTTGGGTTGTACGACCACTTTATCTCTGTGTCAGCGTGGTAATGAAGCTGACGGAGAGGGGGGTTGGAGAGAATGGTAAGGTCAGGTGGTTGTGAGATGTTCTCACTCCTCGTTTGCTTGATTTTTTTTTCTTTCGCGATGTATTCTTGATACTTTCTTCTTGTGATTTACTCGTTGTTGGAGTATACTCGCTTGTTGTTGTTTGTAGAAGTGATGGCTCGTAGGCGTTGCTTGGTACGTTCGTGCCACCAAAAATATGTGAGTCTTGAGATTGATATTATAGTAGTCGTAGCCTAAATGGAGTATATAGTGAGTAGATATGTGAGGAAAACAACTTCAGTTCACTCACAGTCGATGATAGGAGAAATTAGAGATGGATACTGGGTCTTGATCGTAGTTTTATTGTCTTCAAAGGGAAAGTGCAAGTTGAACACTGTGTATTACACTGGAGCGTACAGTATATATGCTAGCTAAGTTCTCGCTGGACCCCTCTTCTATTCTTTCTCACTTCACAACCTCTCGCCCCTGTAGCTAGCCTCCTTCTGCCTGTCTAATTCCTACTTTCTTGTCTAGGAGGGCTTGTGTCACGTGAACTGGACATGTGTGAAGTTTCTAGAAGCCTGTGCGGATGTGTGTATGTAGCATTTCTGGTGCACACCTGGCATTCCATTACTGAAATCTTGCAGACATTTTCTTTCCCACAACTAGCTTGATTATCATGTTTTTAAGACTACACATTTATGTTGCTATCTATTGTGAGTTGTATTAGGATAATGTAGATTCCTAACAGTTTCTGATAGAAAAAAAAAAAAATCTCTTCAAATAGGGCACCAGGTAAGAAAATCCCAGTAGTGGTGGGGTTAACATCGGATTTAAAGAATTACCTGAATTCTGTCAGATCATCGTTGATAGTGGCGATGAGTGAGTCAGTGCGAGAGAATGTCTTGTGAAGGTGATGAAGGATGTGGATGCGATGGAGAGGGAGGCGAGTGAAGGCAAGCAGCCTCGTTGTCTGAATCGTCAGCAGGTGAGTTTTGAAGGAAGACTCGGCAAAAGTGGACAGGAAGTCTGGATAGTCACTCACCACCACCACAGTCATGCACCAAACCACCTCTCTCAGCTGTAAATGACACCAGTTTAATAAGGATGTTGTCCAGAGCTTCTGATATCATGTTATTATTGGTTGTTAATTTTCTGTTTTATATTTACCAAGTTTCGCATCGTACGTGAACGTGTTTTCAGGTGTATTTCAGAACTAAAAGTTTTCACTTTGACTTCTTAACTAATTGAACTTGGAAACCATTTTGTTTAAATTGTCTTCATGCCACTGGCAGAAGAACTAAGCATTATACAGTCACAGTCGGTAAAGCTGACCCAACTATCACTGTTCTACTGTGCCCTTTCTGCCAACACGTCATAGAGGGGTGGTATCGGTTTGAAATTTTGGGTTTTAGAAGGAAAGACGGGCTTAAGTAATGATGAAAGATGAGGAGGGAGTTAAAAAGTATTGGCAAAAAGATCTATCAATCTATCTATCTATTTATACCAGACGCCTTAATCCCTAGGAGGTGGCCAGAAACAAATCTTCTCCAGGTCACCCTGTCCCCTTCCATTTCGCTGCCCTCCCTCCAACTTACACCCCCTCTCTCTTATACCTCTCTACCCAATCCCTCTATCCCATCCTCGGTCTCCTCCCCCCTCGCCCCCACTTCCCCATCACTTCCATAAACTCTCCTAGTTAGTCTCTCATCGTCCTATCCATATGGCGAAGCCACCCTAATGTATTTCTCCCAATGATTTATAATTATCACATCCACATCGACAACACAAAGCCCCTTCACTTGATTTGCCCGTCTGTCTTTCCATGTAACTCTTAATGCTCCTCTCAGATAACTCATTTCCACTGCTCTCACTCTTGACTTGACTCTTTCCAACCAGGACCCAGCTTCGCTTCCATTCGTTAGAATGCACACAATATTGTCATGCAGCGACTTTTGTTTTTGCTTCCATGCTCACTTACTGCTGTCAAAGAATAAGAAACCTTTATTCTCTGATGTACCATTTCAAGCACTTAATCCTTCAAACTTCCATCCTCACTCATCACACTTCCCAAGTACTTAAATGCACTCACGGTTTTCATATCCTCACTGTCCAGCCACACTGCCGAGGTAATCTCTTTCACCTTTGTCTTTCAACTTGTACTTTTCCTTCTGCCTGAAAATTTGTTCTCATTCACCCTGTCCCAATGAAAGGTGACCATTCCTAGCCCACTTACCATAGCTCAGTTACTTTAACATCCTGTATCTCTATAAGTTTTTGAACGTATTCCTAACACATACAAAATTAAAGCATTTTTCATCCCACAAGCTTCTTTCTGATCGTCGGTGTGGATTCCGACAGGGACGTTCCACTGACAGTCTTCTAACCTGCCTTTCAGGCTCCTGGTCATCTTTCATTCGGGATTTTGGCGAAAGCTTTGCCATTGCACTTGACATCTCAAACGCTGTCGATCGAGTCTGGCAGAAATCTTTAATATCCAAACTGCCCTCTTGCGGTTTCTATCCTTCTATCTGTGCCTTCATCTCTAGCTTCCTATCTGGTCGTTCTATAGCTCTTGTTGCAGATGGCCAATGTTTGTTTCATAAAGCCATCAGTAGTGGTGTTCCACAGGGCTCTGTCCTGTCACCAACTCTTCCTCCTATTCATCAGTGACTTTCTAAGCTGTACATGTAACCCTATCCACTCATATGCTGATGACTCCACCCTTCACCTTTCCATTCGCTTCTCTGAGTGCCCATCTCAGCAGTTACTTCAGCAAACAAGAGATGAGACCATGGCACACCTAATGTCTGACTTGGCTAATATCTCCAATTGGGGTAAAAATAATCTTCTTTGTAATGCATGAAAGACTCAGTTCTAACATCTTTCAACCCAACAAAATCTTCTGCAGGAGTATTCTCTAATTTTTAACAACATCCATCTCAATCCTGCATCATCTTTAAACATACATCAGGTTACATTCTGTCAGGATTTATCTTGGATAGATCATATTACCTGTCTTGTAAAATCTCCTTCCAAGAGATTAGGTGTGCTAAGCCGACTCCTGGTCTTCTTTACCCCTACACAGTTGTTGACTTTCTACACAGTTTTTTTTTATTTTTCACTCCTGTGTAGAGTACAACTCTCACGTGGGGGATTGCTCCCCACACATAGCTCTTCTCAACAAGGTGAAGTCAAAGGCTTCTTGTCTCATTAACTCTCCGCCTCTTATGGCTCCTTTCAACCTCTGCCTCTTCACTGCTCTGTTCCATCTTTGTCGCTTTCTTATTGTTACTTCAATGGTAATTTCTCCTCTGAACTTTCTTGTTGCATCCCTCCATCATCACGGAAGGTGCGTAACGCCTAACTAGCAGCAAGGTCTCATCCATTTTCTATCCAACTCTCTCATGCTAAAGCTAACCGTTACTCTGAGTCCTCCATGTATGCAACAGGTCAACTCAGGGTCTGTCTCCCTCTTCCTGTATTTCTTACTGCCTATCATTCAAATGCAGTGTCCAAGCATCTCGAAATGAACTGAACTTGGATTCAGCTCCCTGTTATCTTGTTTCAGTTTTTTTTTACTTGGAGGCAACAATCTTCCAGGCTTCTGGCCTTTTTCCTTGCATAAGAAACTGTGCATTCAGTGACTTCATTTCCCTTGAAGACCACAACTTTACTCTTCCTTACATTCACCTTTAAATTTAGTTTTTTATACCCTTCCAAACTCATTCGCCAAGCCTTTCTTTAACGGGGGTGGGGGGTGACACTTCATTCATAGCCTTCATTCTCCCTTTCTGTTATTAGGATATATGAATGGTCACCATCCACTATGGGGTAACAGTGAAGCCAACCATCAGGGTGTTATGCTGGCCTCTTCAGTGGAAGATGAGGAGCTGGGCATTTTAAACTCCAATAAAATGACATATTTCCATAGACAGACTGGAACTTTTACTGCTATTGATTTGTCCTTATGTTCAGCTGATGCTATTTTAGATTTTACCTAGAATGTGTTGCCAGACCTATATGGCAGTGACCATTTTCCGTTACTCTTAACTACTAGTGCAAGTGGACCTCAGCCTCATCTTCCTCGCTGGCTTCTAGATAAGGCTGGCTAGCCATTTTTCAGGGAATTAAGTTCCATTACCCTTTCTTTCAGTGAATTTGTCTGTCTTACTTAGGCGGTGTCTTATTTCACTGACGTGTTGCACTTCGCAGCCCTGTTTTTTATTCCAAGAATGAGGGGTCAGTTTCCTAAATGTCTGGTTCCTTTGTGGAACTCTGAGTGCAGTTCAGCAGTGAGAGCCAATCGGGTCACCTTCTCTCGACTTCGTCATCACCATGAGGATCCTCAGTTGTTGATGGTGTATTGGTGGGCACGAGCTCATGTAAGGAGGGTTTTAAAGGAGGCCAGGCATTCATCCTGGAATGGTTATGTTTCCTACCTCGTCAAGTGTGGGACAGTGTAAAGAAAATTTCAGGAAAATTTACTATTCCCTCACCTGCTTTATCTGCAGTGGGTGTAATGGTGGTTGATCTTTTCGCTGTTGCAAAGTTGCTTCATGATCATTTTGCCAATGTGTCATGGAAAGATGCAGATTTGCCTTCGGCTTGTCATCGTCGGCGCCAAGAGTCTCGTGATCTAGGTTTTGCCTCTTCTGGGGGAGAATCTTATAATGTCCCATTTTCCATTTCTGAACTCCAGGCACCTCTGTCACAGTGCCATGATTCTTCTCCTGGCTGTGATATATTCCTCATGCATTTCTATGTCACATCTCTGATGAGTCCCTTTTGTTTTTGCTGTCATTATTTAATAAGATCTGGTGTTCTGGTGAGTTTCCAGCTTGTTCAGCATTGCAGTAGTTATTCCCATCCCCAAACCAGGTATGGACCACCTACAGGCGATGAATTATCGACCCATTTCTCTGAATTCTTGTATATATAAGGTTTTGGAAAAGATGGTCAGTGTTAGGCTTGTGTGGTTTTGGAGAGGTGATTTCTTATCTCCTGTCCACTATAGTTTTCGAAAAATATGATCTATCTCTGATACATCACTGTCCTTGGAATCTTCTGTCACTGAGGCTTTCTGCACTAACACCAGGTCACGGTCTTTTTCGATCTAGAGAAGGCATATGACACTGTCTGGTGTCATGGCATTTTACTTTCTCTTCATGAATTTGGTATTCATTTACGTTTGCCTATTTTACTTCAGCAGTTTTTATCAAACCTTTATTTAAGGGTCTGAGTGGCAGGAGGGATTTCTAATGTCCATGCACTACAAGATAGAGTACCCACAGGGAAGTATCCTTAGTGTTACTCTCTTTGCTGTGGCCATCAACAGTGTAATCAGTGAACTTCCTGATGGTGTACGAGTCTCTATATATGCTGATGACCTCTCAATTTCCTCCATCATATCTAGAATGTCTCCGATATAGACGAAGTTGCAGCTGTCGCTTAATAGAATTTCTGACTGGGCAGAGTCTCGTGGTTTCCTTTTTTCTTTAACAAAGACAGTGACTCTGGATTTTTTTTCATCTTCAGGGGGTTTAACCAGACCCTGAAGTGTATCTCTATGGTCGGAGAATATCCTGTGTGGAAGAGATGCGATTTCTGGGACTTCTGTTTGACAGACTACTAACCTGGTTTCCTCATATTCGTTCTGTCAAGACGGCTTGTCAAAAAGCTTTGAGTCTTTTGAAGGTTTTGACTCATACCTCTTGGGGTGCTGACCATCAGACCCTCCTCCTCTTGCATAGGTCTCTTATTCATTTTTAACTTGAATATGGGTGTGAGGGCTACTCCTCTGCAGCAGATACCTGTCTCCAGTTGTTATATTCTTGCATCATGCTGGTGTATGTCTGGCAACCAGGGCGTTCAGGTCATCCCCGATTTTAACCTGAGGCGTCAAGATGACGTATGGATACGTTGCCACGTTTTGTCATGGTGACACCCAACAACGTATCCATACTTTTGCAGTTATGAGTTTCATCAGTTGCACATTTTTCAAGGTTCATAGGTGATTTTTGGTAGGTAAATATGGGAGACCTTCCTCTATCGAACAGCAGGCAGGGATAATGCCTGGCCCCACCTGACCCCCCTCCCCCCCTGCACGCCATTTTCTCGGCAACTCACCTGTTAGCAGTGACCTGGCCAGTAAAGACATGTTGCACCATGGTCTCTTCAATGACGAAATTTAAGGTAAAAGTGATTCCCAAGGTGGGGGACAAGAGAAGAAAGAAGCCAGAGGAAGAAAAAAGCAGAAGTGATGAGGTGGTAATGGTGTAAAGGAAGGTGCCATATGTTGATGTTTTTGGTCAGTGAACAACATTTATATCGCCTTTATTATTGTGTGAAAACCAATATACTCTTGCACTACATATAAATTTGTACCAAATATATAAATATTTACATATAATGAGTGGTTTGGAATAGTTACCCCTCCCAAGAAAACATCTTCTCTGGAGCCTGGCGTGAGCGACCACGGTACCAAGGAGGGGGTACTGTTCCCTGTATTTGGTAGTTCTAAACTCAACTGAGCATTTTCTCTCTGATTTTCTTATAAAAAGCGGAGGTTTTAGCCAAAAAAAAAAAAACTTCAAAAATCTGCCAGGATTGGGGGAGGATCAGTGGTGAAAAATCTGCCGGGACGTGGCAGGTTAAGTTTGTTGGTGGATGCTGATGTACAACCCTTGGGTATGCGTCACTAGTTGTTGATGATCTGTTGGTATCGTCTTCACTGCATTCCGGACTTATTTTCTTGTGTCATCGTCTTCCAGGATTCTCAATCTTCTATTATGAAACCCGTCCTAGTTTCGTGACGCCCTTTGGTTACAGGGTCCGGTGTGTATGTAAGCCATCTCTGTTCCGAGACTGGCAGTTTGTCCACATCCGATCCAAGGGTGGGTTTTTGGTAACTCCCTCGTGTTATATTTTGTAGGCCCGTTGTTGGTAAAAAGGGCTCACTTCCCTCTCAAGTGTCCCTTTCTCTCTTTTTAGAACTTACCTCCATTCATGAGGGTTCTGTCCCTGATCTATATTGATGAGTCAAAGACTGATACTGGAGTAGGCTTTGGTGCTGTCTTCCCTTCTTTAATAACAGTGGTAGCCTTCTCGGTATTACTTCAGATATATGGAGGAATTTACTGCGATTTCATATGCTGTCAAAATCATGTTTACTCTCCCCCAGTCTGTTTTTGTGATTTTCAATGACTTCTGTAGTGCTCTGTCTGCACTGGAGTCTTTTAACCCATGGATTGCGAGCCACAGCTCAGGCTGGGAAACGTCTCGTGTGCTGGCCGTGCATCACTGCTAACTACTCCACTCCTACACAAAGTTACTCATGGCGCTACACAAAGATGGAGAGAGATTTTTTTTCTTTTCACCACATGATGCCCTAGATGTTTGTCTCCAAGTTTATAGTAAATATATATATATATATATATATATATATATATATATATATATATATATATATATATATATATATACTTTTTTTTTTTCACCATTCTCCTGTGTAAACTTAAACATGGCCCTACACAATGACAGAGAGATATTATTTTCTTTTTCACCAGATGATGCCCTGGATATTTATCTTCAAGATTATAATAAGCAACAACTAAAAAACAAAACTTTTTTTTCCTTCATTTTTTTGCACACCACAGCGGTGGGATTAACCCTTACACCGCGGGCTTGTTTTGCTTTTTCTTGCGGCTCCCGCAGGCATATTTGCGCTTCAATAGACTCTGTAAAAATATTTGCCAAAAATCAGTTATTAGTCCTAGAATATTAAAATCATATATGCTTATGGCACATACCTTCAGCTTTCTCCTGGGATGTTTGTTGAGCCTTCGTCGAGTACCATAGGACTTGTGCAGACCTCTGAAGTTGGGTAACAAAGTCTCCAATTTACACTTCCCGACAACTCGTAATATGATTACCACAGTCTGATATTATCACTAGAAACATTGTTCTATGATTCTCAAATAGTTTGGAATCCATACTCCAAAAAAAAAAACACTGTGTAAGCAATGAAAATTACGAGGACGTGTGACCTTCCCACTTGTGCTAGTTCGCCGCTAGTGTTCTGTTATTTAATATTCATAAAAACACTCACAGTTTATATTTCTATTACTATATAACACTTATATATATCTACAGTCTTTATCCATAAGTTTCCTTCAGTAATAGTAGTTTATTGTCACTGTAGGCATTCAATTTCTTTCAGTAAAATACATAGCATTCACTTTCTCGTCCTGTATACTAGCATTGAGAGTGAATGTCACTTTCACCTTCACTCTCATAACTCATAGTATTCATACATGCTAGAGTGAAACTTTCACTTTCATTGCTCCTAGGGTATATACTCGTATTCTTATAATACTACTCATTTACATTTCTATTTACGTTCTCTATTTTATTTACGTTATTTACATTTCTATTTTATTTACACTGTGTTATGCACTGTCACTTGAAGTAACTTATAAAACTATTTTCCACTGTTCACGTATATGTACATTCATTGCTTTCACTTGCGTTTACACATTTTTTACACATTATTTACAATTCCCCTTGCACTGTTTTACTCAAGAGAAAGATCGTAGTCACTCTTTTATCAATTGTCAGCCCTTTACCTCTTTCCACACGAGGTTTAGTAGGGGGTAAAGGTCACAGGGCCCTTTGCATGGGGCTGAAAAACGGCGGTAGTTAGCAGGAGCAAACAGACGTACCTTCACTTTGAAAGATGACAGAGAACTAATAGTGGTGGCCTCCTGCCGCCTGGCTTGGGTGAGTGCAATACTACCAACTTTAGCCTTGTGAGACCTGCTAATATGTAGCAATGAAATGATTGGTAGGAAACCAAGACAATACATAATAAATTAGGTAGTTCCAGGTGAATGTAAATATCACTTAGGCTTCTCCCTTCCCTCCTTATATGTATATTTATCACGAAAATAGATTATACAGCATATTTCAAGGGGAAATAAACAGCGAAAATTAGCAAACGAGTGCACATGAGGTGTTGTCAGGTGACAATTAGCCAATTCCAGGTGTATGGCACTATCACTTACCTTATTTCTTTTTTGTATATATTATTTGGTATAAGAATAGGGCATAGGGCTTATTTCAATGGATGAAATCAGTGGAAAATTCCAGGGAAGATTTACTTAGTGTAGAATACAGTGTGGTTGCCTGCAATAATTAGGTAGTTCCAGGTGAATGTAAATATCACTTAGGCTTCTCCCTTCCTTTCTTATATATAGCTTTATTACGAAAATAGATTACACAGCATATTTGAAGGGGAAATAAACAGCGAAGGGCATAGGGCTTATTTCAATGGATGAAATCAGTGAAATATTCCAGGGAAGATTTACTTAGCGTAGCATGGCCGGGCAGGCGAGAGGATAGGGTAATGGGGGGGAGGTAGGGAGGGGAGTCAAGAATGGGGAGAAATTACTAAATTGTCAACAATGGATGGGAGTACATATGAGATTAGGAGTGCTGACTAGTGTTGGACATAGGCAGTACTGATAGATGATACAAGCCACCAGTTGAAAGCCCGGGTGAATTCAAAATAACACAGAATCACAAAAGTGACACCCCGCGGTATGATCCCTTGCTCCCAAGCGTCACGAAAGTGACGCCCCATGGTTAACGGGTTAAAAAAAAAAAAGGTAATTGCACAATCCACGAGTTAATGCATCCCATCCATTGATTTTATCAATTTTAGAGAGGCCTTCTCTCCTTGGCTGTCATGGCTGTCATGTGGATTCTGTTGGGTTCCCGTACAAGTTGGTGTGGTGGGCAATGAGAGGGCAGATACATTAACTAAAGCTGCATCATCTTAACAGTCCCCAATCGACTACCTGACCTTACTTGCGGTATGCATTCATACATGTTGGCAGAGACACTGGGATGGTGTTGCTCATAATAAGATAAAAAATATCTTTATGAGAGTTGTTGTGCCAAGGGTTCTCCCCTCCACATCTCGGCGATTGGAGGTGGCTCTTGCCATGTATCGCATTGGGCACTCTTGGCTTACACATGGGTTCCTGATGATTGGTGGGACTCAGCTGTAATGTAATGATTGCCTTGTTCCCCCTACTGTCCATGATTTGCTGGTCGAATGTCAAAGTCTGGGGAACCCTTGTCAGAGATTCCTACACAGGCATAAGGGAGCAGATGGTGTTTACTCTCAGTTGTCGATACTTGTTGGAGCCTTCGGCGATTTTACCTATGTTTATAGCTTTCCTCAGGAGGCAGGCCTCCTTCCACTTTTATAAGTAACTGATATTTTATTAACTATTATTTTGTTATTTTCAGTGTTTTATTTCTACTAACGGGTATTAACTTAGTGTCTTGGAACTTGGTTTTTAGGGAAGCCCGACATTGAGTGGCAAGCCAAATTATTTCCTGTAAACCAGGAAAGCATTTACAATGCTGGATGGTAACCTCATAACCAACCAACATGTGTTCCCTACGTGACAGCGGGTGGGGTGGCAGAGGGTTAATGCCCCTCTCCAGAAAACAACTACCTAAAAATACGAACAAGAAGCCTCGGACCAGGACCGACCAAAAGGTGATGACTGACGACCGAGCAAAGGAAATGTTATGGATAGCTATGTGGAATGTAAGAGGTGCAAATGATGAGGTTAAGGAAAGAGAGATTGTGTAGGGATTAAGGCGTCTAGCAATAGATAGACGTTTTTTCCGATGTCTTTTACCTTGTTGTCCGGTGGCATATGCCCCTGGCAGTTGCTCCGCCAGGTTTTTATTATTCTCAATCAATCAATCAACATTCCACTTCCCCTTCGTCCTCACTTGAGAGTTGGCCTACAGTCCTAACGGACCCGGGTTCAAATCCCGCTGGGGGCAGGGAACAGTTTAAGGATTTGAATTCAGGAATATCAGACTTTACTCATTTACCAGAAGACCCGCCGACATGTCGTAAAAATACTCCCTCTAATACCAATACACCAGTCCTGTATGAGACAGCCCTAGCATGTATTCAGTATGGACGGTGGGTGTTAGCGCCGAAGCGGTGACATGTGGAGGTGTACGGTACGTAGGAGGACTACTGGACCTTGAAAGCAGGCTGTGAAGCCTATGCCCAGAGTCGGTCACATAAAAAAAACAAAAAAAAAACAGGAAGTTTCCAAACACTTCCTTCTCTCATTTGGGCTACTCCAACATCAACTGCATTACCTTGCTTCTCATTTAAAACTCCGTCCATATACAGGTTGCACAACCATGGAGACATGACACATCCCAGTTTCAATCCAACATTCAGATAAAAAAAATCAAAATTCACCATCCACACGCACTGCAGCCCTAGCACCTTCATACATACTCCTCACGGCATTCAGTAGCTTTCAATTTACTCCATATATTTTAATATTTTCCACATGCTTTGTCTATCCAATCTGTCTTATGCTTTCTCCAAATCCGTGAAGGTAGCATATAACATCTTTTCTTTCTCTAGAAACTTTTCCACTAAACACCTGAGGATGAATATCTGATGTATACATCTTTTTGCTTCCTGATGCACTCCCATTCTTCTCCAACTAATTCTTCAGTTGTTCCCCTAACTCTGTCAGCAAGTATCCTACCATAATCTTTGTGCAGTCCTCAGATAATAAATTTTATTTCCTGCTGCTCGATAGAAAATGTCAATTCAGACTGCTTCTTCATTCTGTGGAGGTAAATTATTAACTGTGACCGCACGTAATGTGAAAAGAAATGTAGAATGACTATTGAATTATTTTCCTTAATGAAATATACCTATCACATCACAAGAGACTTCTGTATGTTTGGGGAGGCGGTGGCTAAGTTGGTTAAGAGGTGGCCTGCAGTCCTACCGGACCCAAGTTCAAATCCCCGTTGGGGCAGGGAACAGTTTCAGGATTTGAATTTCATTAAAACAGACTTTACTGATCTACCAGAAGACCCACCGACATGTCGTAAAAATACCCCCGCTATTACCAATACACCAGTCCTGTATGAGATAGCCCTAGCATGTACGCAATATGGGCGGTGGGTGTTAGCGCCAAAGTGGTGACATGTAGAGGTGTATGATATGTAGGAGGACTACTGGGCCTTGGGAGCAGGCTGTGAAGCCTATCCCCAGAGTCGGACACATTAAAAAAAAAAAAAAAATGATGGTAAATCATCCTCTAGTGATCAGGTCTGAAGGCTATATGAAGGAAATCGTAAGTCCTCGGGAAGAAATTGTTATCTTTATTCTTCTGTATTGAGTGGATAAGAAAAAGCAATCATGAATATACACTGATACCCGAGGATTTTAAAATGCGTAAGATATGCTGACATAATAGTAAGAGTTTTATGGTAATAAATACAGGGGATTTTAAGTACGCAGATCTAGAGGCTTATGCCAATGGTACTGTACTGTACAATAAGTGCGCAATAATATATCACCCAGTGATCATGAGAGTCTGCAACTGTACATTAGACTCTATTACACAGTCCCTTATCTTTAAAAAAAATAAATGTAATACTAGTGACCTACACACAGGTAGCTACTTCCAATTGCAATATATATATATATATATATATATATATATATATATATATATATATATATAAATTAGGGTGTTCAGCACTTATAGGGGAGAAAGAAAAATGGATATTTTGGTGGGCAAAGTATGCAATCGATTCCATTTTATGAACAATGCATTCAGCAAAACTTTTTTTTTTGTTTTTTTTAATTAATGCAAAGTCATGCTTCTCTACCCCCTGCATTCTGTAAATATAACTGATCTGAGTACGTGACGGGTATGGTGAGATAGGTGAAAATAAACAGTGTGGTACAAAAAGAAACAATATTTTTGAGTTATACAACAAGCATAATCAGTGGGATTTTTTGGTCGAGTCATAGAGGGCTCTGTGGTGCTGCACAACATGGAAGATCAGCTGTCGTTCTTCTTCATCCTTTGTCAGACCACTGTTGTAGTCCATTGCCAGTTTGACTAGCCGCTCAGAAGCGTCATTGACCATTTTGAGGTGGGCCATGACATCAGGAATGGGGCAGAGATCATTGATGCTTGTCAGAGTATCCAGCTTCAAACACTGGAAGACGTTTTTCGACTTCTGGGTGACGGACTTAGAGATTCTCAGATCTGATGCCTTATCAATCGTCTTCATGTTCAAACGGTGCAGACCCTTCTTCCTCGGCAGTGCTGTGGTCATATTTTTCAGCATTTCCTGCTTTTCATCAGCAGAGACTTTGTCAGAATACATGGCTAGTGTAGCCAGGTCCTCACTGAGGTACCAGAGATGGCTTTTGACTTTGTCCAGTGCCTTCTTTGCTACAGTGGGATCCACCTCTTTGAATTCTTCTGTCTTCTTCGGGAGACTGAGGTCATTGATTTGAGCGTTGACAGCATTTGGGGCTTCAAACCAGTGCATCACATACAGTAGATGGTGACAAGGAAGATACACGATGCATTTGATGGCCTCCTTTAGATGCCATGTGAATGGGAAGGAGGTTTCATTCTTCAGCTGATTTCTGAAAAGGAAGATCTTGAGGCAGTAAAGGCCTTTGTCCATCCAAACGTTCTCTGTGATAGGCACCTGGACGGTGAAAGGTCTTCCGTGCTGGCTTCTTGCTGAGGAAAGCCAATGACAGCTGGAGGAGCTCAAGGTAGTCATCGTAGGGGTGCGCATGATCCATGTGGCTGAGTATGAAGTGTTCAATATCCTCGGCTCTGTTGGCAATCCAAGACTGAGATTTTTCATCTAGGTCATCATCGTAGGGATTGAAGGAATCTGTGTCAATTTTGCTCCAGAACTCTTTGAATCGACCGAAGAGAGGAATTTCAGGACAAGAAGAAGAGAAAAAGAGGTCAAAGATCCCTGTGACTTCAAGTTCACAAATGTGGTGCCTGAATGCCAGGAACAACAGTGGGACTTGCAGATCTCTTTCAGTGACAAAGCAAGCTCCGTTGTGAACCCCAGTGGAATACGCTGTAGTATCAAAACAGAGCCCTGCAATCCAGGGCTTCACTTCCGGCCATTCATCTACAGTCCTTAGCACTGCTGTTCCCAGTGCTTTGCCCGTTCCAGCAGGGATCTTAGGGACAGCCAGGATCTTCCCTGTACCAATCTCTGCAACAACAATCGCCAACCGATCACTGCGGCCGCTATCATCGATGCTGGGCAAGAGCTTTCCATCAAAATGGAGAATCAAGGGTGTTTGTGGCTGGATTTTTTTGTGTTTTTTTAATCTTTTCAGCGATCTCAGTCCTTAATTCATTCCGAACAGAGTGGAGAGATCCGACAGACAACGTTAGTTCCCCCATGTCAAGTCCTGCTGCGATCAAGGCGGGAGTTACCACTTGCATTGGTACTAACGTTGAAATGAGGCAAGGGTTTGAGAAGGCCAAAGAAAAATTGCAAAGTATGGTGTAGTTCCGACCAGCAGTGGAAGTGAGTAAGTACTTTGCCCTTAACCCGCCCCATCCTGATGTTTTCTGGGCAGTAGTACGCCCCAGTCCCAACATTTTTGGACCTTTTTTTTTGCTCAAACATCCGATATTGGTGAGAAACTTCGAAAATGCATAGAGAAATCGCTCACCTGAGGTTTAACCCCTTAACCGCGGGGCGTCACTTTCGTGACGCTTGGGAGCAAGGGATCATACCGCGGGGCGTCGCTTTTGTGATTCTGTGTTATTTTGAATTCACCCGGGCTTTCCAGTGGGGGCTTGTATCATCTATCAGTACTGACAATGTCCAACACTAGTCAGCACTCCTAATCTCATCTGTACTCCCATCCATTGTTGACAATTTAGCCATTTCTCCCCGTTCTTGACTCCCCTCCCTACCCCCCCTCCATTACCCTATGCTCTCGCCTGCCCGGCCATGCTACGCTAAGTAAATCTTCCCTGGAATTTTTCACTGATTTCATCCATTGAAATAAGCCCTATGTCGTATTCTTATACCAAATAATATATACAAGTAAGAAATCAGGTAAGTGAGAGTGCCATACACCTGGAATTGGCTAATTATCACCTGACAACACCTCACGTGCACTCGTTCGCTAATTTTCGCTGTTTTTTTCCCCTTGAAATATGCCGTATAATCTATTTTCGTAATAAATATATAAGGAGAGAAGGGAGAAGCCTAAATGATATTTACATTCACCTGGAACTACCTAATTTATAATGTATTGTCTAGATTTCCTGCCAATCATATCAGTGCTACACAAAGCTGTTTCAAGATTTAACATTGGTAGCTCTGATTATATATCTCCTAAGTAGGCCTCTAATCTATTTTCGTAATAAATATACATGTAAGGAGGGAAGGGAGAATATTTACATTCACCTGGAACTACCAGATTTATAATGTATTGTCTAGATTTCCTGCCAATCATATCAGTGCTAGACTTAGCTGTTTCAAGAAGTAATATTGGTAACTCTGAATAACCCCTAAAGCAGGCCTCTAGGCTGCCCCTGCGTTATCAGTGTACTCTCATCTTCCGAAGTGAGAGGACGTACGTTTCATCTTGCTGACTTCAAGGCCTTTTTTCACCCCCATGCAAATGGCTCTGTGACCTTTACCCCCTACTAAACCTCGTGTGGAAAGAGGTAAAGGGCTGACAATTGATAAAAGAGTGACTATGATCTTTCTATTGAGTAAAACAGTGCAAGTGGAATTGTAAATAATGTGTAAATAATGTGTAAACAGCAAGTGAAAGTAATGAATGTAAATATACGTGAACAATGGAAAATAGTTTTATAAGTTATTTCAAGTGACAGTGCACAACACAGTGTAAATAAAATAGAAATGTAAATAACGTAAATAAAATAGAGAACGTAAATAGAAATGTAAATGAGTAGTATTATAAGATTACGAGTATATACCCTAGGAGTAATGAAAGTGAAAGTTTCACTCTAGCATGTCTGAATGCTATGAGTTATGAGATTGAAGATGAAAGTGACATTCACTCTCAATGCCAGTATACAGGACGAGAAAGTGAATGCTACGTATTTTACTGAAAGAAATTGAATCCCTACAGTGACAATAAACTAATACTACTGAAGGAAACTTATGGATAAAGACTGTAGATATATATAAGTGTTATATAGTAATAGAAATATAAAGTGTGAGGGGTTTTATGAATAATAAATGACAGGCTACCATGAGCGAACTAGTGCCAGTGCAACGATCAGACGCGCTCGTAATTTCCATTGCTTTCACAGTGTTTTTTTTTTTTTAGTATGGATCCCAAACTACTTGAAAATTGTAGAATAGTGTTTATAGTGTTTGTATCTGGCTGTGGTAATCATATTACGGGTTGTCGGGAAGTGTAAAGTGGAGACTTCGTTACCCTACTTCAGAGGTCTCCACAAGTCCTACGGTAACCGACGAAGGCTCAACAATCATTCCAGGAGAAAGCTGAAGGTATGTGCCATAAGCATATGTAATTTTATTATTCTAGGACTAATAACTGATTTTTGGCAAATATTTTTTGAGAGTCTGTCAGAGCCCAAATAACCCCGCGGCACACGCAAGTTATTGGTAAACAAGCCCGCGGTGTAGGGGTTAAAATACTCGATTTAGGTACAAGTACTTCCTTACCTGACTGGGTTTTCTAACAGGCTGGCACCAAAGAAAACGAGCTCTCTGGGAGGGTAACTATTTTATCCACTCATAAACAGTATTTATTTATTTACTTGGTACAAATTCATATGTAGTACAATAGTATATTGGTTTTCAAACAGTAATATAGGCATTATAAGCATTGTTTCACTCACTAACTCATCACCATTCATGACCTTTTTTTTCCCACATTACCTGATCATCATTTCTGACTGTTTCTTCCTCTAATGCTATGTAAACTTTGTCCTCCACATTGTCATCAATTGGGGAATCACTCTGGCCCTGAATGTCTTTATTGGCCAGGTCACTGGTAACAGGTGAATTGCCGAGACAATGGCGTGCAGGGGGGGGGGACAGGTTATGCAGTGTAAGGCATTGTCCCTGCTTGTCATCTTGTAGAGGAATAGAGGAAGGTGTCCCGTGTATACGTGCCAAAAATCACTCACGAAATCACTCGCGAAAATTGAAAATTGTGCAAATTAGGGACCTTGTTGCCGCGTTAATTCACGTCGCCGGGACATGAGTGCACATCATGTGCGGACGTTAATTCACGTCGCCGGGACGGCGCGGGTTAACGTTCCTGAAGGTTTGATATTACTGAACACCATATTATATCTATCAATATCTATCTGTCTATCTATTTATGTGTCTATACCTATCTATATCTATATCTATATCTATCAATCTATATATCTATATCTTATCTGTCTATCTATATTTATTTATTTATTTATTTAAAACCCGCTTAAAGATGGTGTCCCCCCCAAAAAAAAAAGACTGAGGAAAAGAAAGCTAAAAACTGTAATCCGTCTTTAACAGAAAGGAAATTCCTTTGTTAAATAATAAAGTACATATGAAGATTTGTTGCCATTATAATAACACATCACGTATGATTAAGTGCGTAGAACTACTTTTACAATATCATACAACCTACCCTCTGAACTTTACTAACTGTCTGGATAAGATAGTTCCGAGTCGTGTTCTCGTCTTGGCCGTGAATCTTGCTCTCAAAAACTGCCAGTCCCCAGGGTGCTCGCAGCTTAGGCAGATCCTGTACCAGCGGAATACATTATTAGCCATGTCCTTCTCTTCTACCTGGCCTGCTACTCGGAGAGCCAAACCCTGGATACATTCTAATGGGGCTATTTGCTATATTCTTTTCACTCTACTTTGGCCATGATTTTCGTCCTTTTGGAGCTTGTACCATGCAGGTCAGTAGCAGAATAGGCCAAAACTAGGGCTCTATATCGTTTCCAAAACATTTCTTTGTGACTAGCATCATATTCGAATGTTAAACTCTTGTTCCAGCTCAGTATTCATGATGATGAGATGGCAATTTAAGGTTGTTACAATAAAACGAATATAGTGACTCTAGAGAAGGGGTGGAGACATTATAGCCAGTCTACTCTCATATGATGGAATGCTGCCACCCTTGCAACTCGAATTCTTAAGTTGTGGTCGTGTGAATTTCGGTGAGCCTTAGTCATGAGGTAGGAACGAGCCTCCTTGATATTTTGTCGAAATTGCTCTCCCATTTGACTGCATCTGACCATCAGTTTAACTTATTGAGGGTTACGTATCTTTGTCAGTATAAATGAAAGCAACTGTAACATGTATAGTGCTTTCTCATTGTAACATCTGTTCAACATGTGCTATGCAAGGTTTAAAATGTACTCCCTATGATATATGTACTGTATATTAAATATATGAAAAACAAGTCATTAAAACCGTTCCCCAATTATTTTACCTCTATGACCATTATTTCACCTTTAAAGAAAATTATAAGTGGTTAGGTTATATATATATATATATATATATATATAAGGGAGGCGGAGGAAAGGTTTAGGAAGTGGAGAGATGGTATGGGGCAAAAGGGTTTAAGGGTAAATGCAGATAAAACAAAAGTGATGATATCTAGGGTTGGTGGCGGTACTGTCAAAGACGAGGGAGAGTGGCCATGTGCAGTTTGCCACAAGGGCGTGGGAAGTAATTCCATCTTGTGCGGTGTGTGTGATAAATGGGTGCATAAGAGATGTAGTGGTATCAGAGGTAGACTGCGAGATAATGCTGATTTTATGTGTACAGCGTGCCAGGGTGAGCAGGTGGAGATTGTCAGACGTGAAAGGATTGAACTTGCTGGTGAATCTCTTGAGTGTGTGGAAGAGTTTTGTTATTTGGGAGACATGTTGTGTGCTGGAGGTGGGGCTGGAGCTAGCTCTGTGGCTAGGGTGAGAAGTGGTTGGAAGAAGTTCAGGGAGCTCTTGCCTCTCCTGACATTGAGAGGGCTCTCCCTACGTGCTAAGGGGTCTTTGTATGCAGCATGTGTTAGGAGTGTAATGCTGTATGGCAGTGAGACCTGGGCAGTGAAGGAGGAAGATATTCGCCGGCTCAGACGTGCAGAAACGACAATGATTAAGTGGATGTGCAGTGCGTCCCTGCGTCCAAGGCCTGGAGGGGCTGGGTTTACAATGGAAGAGTTGAGAGGTAGGATGGGACTGGAGTGTATTGGTGTTGTGATGAGGAGAGGTAGATTGAGGTGGTTTGGACATGTGGAGAGGATGGGGGATGATAATTGGGTGAAGAAGGTGAGAAGTGTTAATATTGGGGGTGGGGTTATGAGGGGTAGACCGAGAAAGACATGGGACGAGGTCATTAAGTGTGAGCTTAGGGTTAAGGGACTGAACAGGGAGGCGTGGAGAGCCGCCATTAGGTGACCAAGGCCGACACATGCAAGCATGTTGGAGCCTTTAAAAACGAAACGAAAACGAAACGATATATATATATATATATATATATATATATATATATATATATATATATATATATAAAGGTAATATTTCCCAGTATTATAATTTTGAGTTTGCGTACCAAATATATTTATTGATAAGATTAAATTTAAGTAAGTACAAAAATAATTAAGGATACTTAAAAAAAAAAAAAAGCTATTCTTACACATTTCCATAAACTAAATTATAGGCTAATGAATGTAGAAATTTGTACAAGTAAATAATTTGAGAAATTGTATTCCAAAACACCTAAAATGGACACTGTTCTTAAAAATTTCTGGTTTAACCAGTGGAAAAATTAGTTATTATCCCCCCCCCAAAAAAAAACATCGTATTTCAAACAAAAGTTCTTCTTCCTTCCTTACCCAAGTTTAACAGAGAAAGTAAAGTCAGGGTACTGGGTGAGAAAGAGAAGCAAAGGGAATGAAGTACAATTTAGAATATATTCAGTACATTTCCCCACAATCCTTATTGTTTTTAGGATACAAAATCGGGCGCAGCAAGACTGCTAGATACACTGGTCTGTGAGACTCCCAGACCCCATTTCCTGTCCTGAGATTGCCAAAATCGCCAGG
Source organism: Coenobita brevimanus (assembly GCF_032717465.1). Classification (NCBI taxonomy): domain Eukaryota; kingdom Metazoa; phylum Arthropoda; class Malacostraca; order Decapoda; family Coenobitidae; genus Coenobita; species Coenobita brevimanus. Next base: position 43,446,288 of record NC_136999.1, on the reverse strand, counting down.
AAAAAATAAAAAAAAAAGGAAACTTAGGAAAGCTTTTTTTATTTTGTAAAATAAAAAAGCTTAAATAATAAAATTAAACTTATTGTTATCTCTTTGTAAATAATTTGCGAGACTACTATAGAAATTCTGAGTAGGCTATATTGCAAAACGTTTTCTATTTACCTAAACAAGTATTTTTGACTGCACATAATCAATTTCTTCATTACACAAAATCAAATTGATTAGTTCAGAAATCAGATTGATCACTGCACAATTTGTAATCACTGCACACTTATTTTAAACCCTGATGTGATCAATATAGACGGTGGGTGTTAGCTCCGAAGTGGTGTCAAGTACGTCAGAGGACTGCTGGGTCTAAGGGAACGGACTGTTAAGCCTATGCCCAGATTCCAGCGTATAAAAAAGGGGGAATAGTAGATAATATAACACTAACCCTGGACACGAGGGAGGTCCAGTACGAGCCATCTGTTAACACAAACACGGAGGAGCGACTGCATGACTGTGTGGCCAACATGGCGTCCAGTGCAGTATGGAGGTTGCCCGCAGATTGGCTCAGGTCTGGAACAAGCGTAATAGTAGTAGTAGTAGTAGTTGTAGTAGTAATAGTAGTAGTAGTTTTAACTGTTGTTGTTGTGGTTGTTGTAATAATGGTAGTAATAGTAGTAATTGTTGTAGTAGCAGTAGTAGTAGTAGTAGTAGTAGTAGTAGTAGTAGCAGTAGTAGTTTTTGTTGTTGTGGTTGTTATTGTTGTTGTTGTCGTTACAGAAGAAGAACTAATGGTAGTTGTAGCAGTATTGTGGTTCCTATCCCAGTTTCATGTGAGATTTGACCCCAGTGGACTGCAGGCTTAAGTTTTTTTTTTTTTTTTTATGTGTCTGACTCTGGGCATAGGCTTCACAGCTTGCTATCAAGGCCCAGCAGTCCTCCAACATACCATACACCTCTACATGTCACCACTTCGGCGCTAACACCCACCGTCCATATTGAATACATGCTAGGGCTGTCTCATACAGGATTGGTGTATTGGTATTAGTGGGGATATTTTTACGACATGTCGGCAGGTCTTCTGGTAGATCAGTAAAGCCTGATTTAATGAAATTCAAATCCTTAAACTGTTCCCTGCCCCAGCCGGGATTCGAACCTGGGTCCGTTAGGACTGCAGACCACCTCTCTACCGATTGAGCCACAAGTTGTCCTCCTCCCGCAGTTCACCTCTTCCTCTCAGGGGATAGCAAAGGATGAGCAACGTTTATACAACCTGGCAGGCGGGGTCGCTCAGCTATATCGGTGCCATCACGTGAAGGCGTCCCTGTCCGGTAGCAAAACAAAAGAATATCACAGAATTGAATAGTTTAGTATCTTGCTTAGGACAATCCGTAAATAGCGCTCCAATAGAACTCACCTGGATGTATCTTGTGTATTGCATGGATGGCTCAGTTTGCTGGTGTGGGCATGGGTATAACAATGGGAGTAGGGAATGAATAAATTGTGCAGCATAGGCATTGATAACACCGAAGGAGCCGTCCCCGCAACACATGAAACATCGGCCGGCAGAGTGGGAGAAGTGCATACCACTCTTCATTACCTCGAAAGCATTACAAAGCTCATATTTGTGTGATTCGATTAGCCAGTAAGGTGTTGCCATGAATTTTTGAAGTTCAAACTTTAAAGATGTGTGAACAGACGCTAGTTCATTTCAGTGGAACTCTGATAGTTTCCCGGTGTTTTTATGATGTCTGTTAATGTTTTTTATCCTTATAACCTCGTCCGTTTTATGAGAAAGTGTATTTGGATGCTTACCAAAACTAACAGTACAAGGAAAACACTAACTTAACCCGGCCCATCCCGTAGACGTGAATTCACGTCCTCACATGATGTGCACTCATATCCCGGAGACATAAATTAACGCGGCAACATTGCAAGGTGCATAATTTTCACAATTTTCAAATTTCGCGCCTGATTTTTGGTTCGCCCGCTTATGCAAGCCTCACCTACTCGCCGCCAGGTGGGCAAGCTCCTAGACCCCACCTGCCCCTTGTCTCGTCCACTCACCTCTCAGCAGTCACCAAGGTCAGACATGGCACGTCGTGGTCTGTCAGAGGAGGAGATACAAGCCGCCCTGGATGCCTTTACAGGCGACAGTGATTCCCCACTGGACGACGACACCCTTGACAAGGATTACGTGCAGCCTGATGAGGTTACCAGCAGCAGTGATGAGGAGGTCCCTTCCCCAAGGAAAGTGAAATACATCACGTACCGGAAGGCAAGGGATGGCCAGCCTGCACCACGTGCTGCATCCCTGACACCTAGCCAACCACAACACAGAGAATCGGATGAGAATGAGGACGAGGACGATGACGATGAAGCAGGACCGGGCGTATCTTCATGGCTGGGGAAGAAGATATCGCCATGTGGGACAGAGGTAGCATTGCGACTGTTTCACAGGTATGGTCGTCCTATGTGTTCTGTGGCAGCAAGTAGTGGTGTGGGGATGGTTAGGGCAGCAGAAAGTGAATGTGGTGGGGCGGGAGAGCGGAGAGAGATGCGTGAAAGCGAGAGTGGTGTGGGGGAGGCAACACGTACACGTGGTGTTCGTGTGGGGCGTGGAGGGGAGGAGCAGCCGCTCCCTAGCACTTCATTCGACCCCCAATATTCCTTTACTTCCTCCCCACAGCCCAAGGATGTGGGTAAGGGAAGGAAAGGGAAGGGAAAGGGAAAAGGAAAGGGGAGAGGGGCAGGAACTAGTGGTGTGGGGATGGTTAGGGCAGCAGAAAGTGAAAGCAATTGTCTAACATGTAAGTGGGTAATATGTTAGAAGTGATATAAAAGGTGAAAAAATAGATTCTGAGTTGAAGAAATCATGACGGAACATGAACTCACGTGGTAGTGCTATTGCTATGCTAATTCTTTTTGTAAAGCATGTACAGTCGTGGTCATAAATAATCACCTACCCGCCAGTACCCGTGCCTCAGGCTGCCTCATTTATGCGCGTCAAGTCACAGGGGCGCAAGAGGGGCTGAGAGGGAGGGCCAGAGAGAGAAGGGAAGGTGGGGGAGGGGGGGACGAGTGACGGTGTGGGGGTGGACTGAGGGAGGGGAGGGAGGGTGAGAGAATGAATGCGAGGTGGTGGTCATATTATTTGTCTATTTTCTTTCATTCAGGGCATGATAAATGTGAATTAATATTCCGTAGGTAATGATGCACTTCATCTTATTACCGGCGTTAGATAACAAGTTTTAGACAGGTGGTGATGTCAAGGGCTGGCTCGTGTGGGAAATATACTAACGTGACAGATCAAATATATACTAGTGCTGAGCCAGATATTTCTGTTTATCACTATATTTTGACTTCGGACGCAGAATGGAATCTGGATGGCTTTGACTTCCTTGATGTTTAAGAAACGTCCTTTACCCTTACATGTAATTAATTTTGAAACTAAATATCATGTGCAACCTGTGACATGGCTGTGTCCACAGTAAATATGATCATCCTCTTCGTATACACTCCTTCTATACAGCCACCATCACGTCAAGTATTTTATGGCATCTCTATATGAAAAGGCTGTTTAAAATAATTGTACACAAAAGGTAAATAAATTTGATGTCTGTGCACATGGATGGATATAATAACGATAGCTCTCATAAAATGTTAGAAAGAAAATGAAACAAAATCCTACTGAGACTCCCAAAATATTTCTATGGCAATGTTTACCGACATTGGTAAAGCCAAAGCAACCAGGAAAGCCTGAGTAAGTAGTCCAGTGGCCTCCTACCTCAATAACTTCTTTCAATCTTCGCGGCACCGAGGAAACAATGTTGTCGATGGTTTGCTGGTTTCGTCTGAACAGCTCCCACTCGTCCTTGGTGTGCTGAAGGAGGCGGGCCAGTGTCCTCTCGTTCTTTGGCCCCCAGGCGTTGACAATCTGGGCCAGTCTCGATGGCTACGCACTGATGTGTGATCTGTCACGTCAGTATATTTCTCTCGCGAGCCAGTTCTTGATATGACAACCTATCTAAAAATTATTATCTGACTCCGTTATACAAGATGTCATGCAGCATTATCTACCGAATATTAATAACAGACAAATAATGTGACCACCACTTCGCATTTCGTTCTCCCATCCCTTCCTTCCCTACCTCCCCTCCTTCGCTCTACCCTCGCACCATCACTCATCCCCCCACCACCTTCCCTTCCTGGCCCCGGATTCACAAACCGCTGCTGGGCGACGGCGCCGCACGACGTCGTACGGGAGTCAACGATCACCCCTCAAGGGCGATTCACAAACGCTGTATTTGGCTCCCTTCCAAGTCTCTTCCGTAGCGAGCAGGGATTTTTCTGGGGAATATTTACTTGACCAATCAGCAGGCACCGATCTATCACGTGACTGAATTTAAACAGACCACACCCTCCCCCATTCTCCTCCCTTCCTCCTCCTCTCCTTCCCTCTCCCCACAAAACAAGTACGTACTGTACTGTACACAAATATGTACATATGCATTTACGCACGTAATTACGTACGTACTTAAGGACAAATGTATCCCAAGGCGGACTAAGGTATTTACGTACATATGAATACAAGTATTCACGTACGTACGTACGTACGTGAATTCTTACATAAGTACGTACGGTACTCTTGTAAGTACGTCAACTCATGTAAGCACGCACTTACGTACGTACGTGAATACTAACTTAAGCACGTACGTGAATACTTAGGGAAGTACTTGAATACTTACGCGTGTATGTACTTACGTACGTGAATACTTACGCAAGTACGTACGTATGTACGTACTTCCGTAAGCACGTACATACGTGAGTACGTACATTAATGCGTTAGTACGTACATAGCTGCGTACGTAAAAACGTGCATAGGGGTGTACGTAAGTACGTATACATGTACGTACGTAAGTACGTACATGGGTGCATTCGTAGGCATGTACATGCATTCATACATAAACATATGCGTACATAATTACGTATGTACATGCGTACTTACTTACGTACGTGAATACTTATGCAAGGACGTACGTATGTACTTACTTCCGTAAGTATGTACATACGGGAGTACGTAAGTACTTACATAGGTAAGTACATGAATGCGTTGGTACGTACACAGGTGCCTATGTAAATACTTGCATGGGCGTGTACGTAGGTATGTATACGGGTGCACAGGTTGGCACGTACATACATAAACACAAATACATGCCTACTTAATTATGTACGTGGATGTGTACGTAAGTACGTACGTAGATCCAGACGTATGTAGGCCTACACAGGTGCGTATGTAAGTACGGGTCGGGGGTCATGTAATCGATACAGTGTGGCTTTATTTCCGAATCACGATCCTGTAAGGGTGGTCTGGAGGACCCTTAGCGAAAGGGAGACGCTACGACAAAAAATGGCGGCCGACACAGTTTCTGCATGCCGGTGTAACGCCGAAAGGGAGCGGCGCGACCGGTAAGGGAGGCGCCAAGAGCGTGCGACCGTTTGTGAATCCGGGCACTGGTTGCTTTGGCTTTACCAGTGCCGGTAAACATTGCCGTAGATATATTTTGGGAGTCTGAGTAGGATGTTGTTTATTTTCTTTCTAACATTGTATGAGAGCTATCGATAATATATCCACCCACGTGCACAGACATCAAATTTATTTACATTTTGTGCACAGTTATTTTAAACAGCCTTTTCATATAGAGATGCCATAAAATAGTTAACATGATGGTGGCTGTGTAGAGGGAGTGTATACGAAGAGGATAATCATATTTACTGTGGACACAGCCATGTCACAGGTTGCACATGATATTTAGTTTCAAAATTAATTACATGTAAGGGTAAAGGATGTTTCTTAAACATCAAAGAAATCAAAGCCATCCAGATTCCATTCTGCGTCCGAAGTCAAAATATAGTGATAAACAGAAATATCTGGCTCAGCACTAGTATATTTTGATCTGTCACGTTAGTATATTTCCCACACGAGCCAGCCCTTGATATCACCACCTGTCTAAAACTTGTTATCTAACGCCGGTAATAAGATGAAGTGCATCATTATCTACCAAATATTAGTTCACATATATCATGCCCTGAATGAAAGAAAATAGACAAATAATATGACCACCACCTCGCATTCATTCTCCCTTCTCTACTCACCCTCCCTCCCTCTCTCAGTCCATCCCCACACCATCACTCGTCCCCCCCCCCCCACCTTCCCTTCTCTCTCTGGCCCCTCTCTCTCAGCCTCTCTTACTCCACTGTGACTTGCCGCGCATAAATGAGGCAGCCTGAGGCACGGGTACTGGCGGGTAGGTGATTATTTATGGCCACGACTGTACATCTATAAAAGCAATTGTATAACATGTAAATGGGTAATATGTTATGTTAGAAGTAATATAAAAGGTGAAAAAATAGATTCTGAGTTGAAGAAATCATGAAGGAACATGAAGTGACTTGGTAAATAAGCGCTATTTCTATGCTAATTCTTTTCGTAAAGCATGTACATCTATAAACCCAATTGTATAACATGTAAATGGGTAATATGTTATGTTAGATGTAATATAAAAGGTGAATAATTAGATTCTGAGTTGAGGAAATAATGACAGAACATGATTTCACTTGGTAAATAAGCGCTCTATCAACGCTAATTATTATCATAATGCCTCAAAATATGTACAAACAATTATGTAAAGTAGAAAATGGTATGATGTTATTGTGGAAGTAATATGGAACTTGAAAAAATACAATAGTTGGTGAAATAACGATGTTTGTTATCCATCGGTGACATAATCGACCGATTTCGCTAGGTTCGCACAGTGGTACATTCCTTATTTCTCATGTTTTTCTGTATAAAACCCAATATACTTCTGTTATACATGTTTTCTACATTGTAATAAATGAAAATGTACATAAACAGTATCATTTCAGATAGCCCGAGCAACCATAGAAAACGTGAAAGGACCAGACTACAGTGAGAGAATGGGAGTACAGGTGGAACTCACCTGCGTCCCCTAGGGCCATTTATCAACCCCGGTGACCACTTTCTTTGTGATTTTCCTTAGTTTCTCACCAAAAGCCGATGTTTGAGCCAAAAAAAAAAAGGTATAAAATTGTCGGGATTGGGGCGTACCACTGCCCAGAAAACGTCAGGATGGGGCGGGGGGTTAACATACATCAGCCTTTAAGAGCAATTATTATGTATTAGAAAATGCGTTGCATTCTAAATATTGTTATACACCATAGCTGGAGATAAATATATTTCACATCATTACAGAAAACCTGGCATATTAAACTGCTCTTACCATTTGCAATTTTTAACTTACTTATACTTCTATGCTCGAGGGATGGTAAATGTTCTGCATATTTAGGTACTTAAATTCGTGTACTACTTTGTCTCATTTTTCCTGTCACAGTATTTTGGTGTGATGTAACAATAATGTCATTTCTCCTTTACGGTGACGTCGTACAAAGCTTTTATGGTGTAGAAGAATTTTACCTGCATTTGGATAAATCGGCTATGGCAGGCCCTTGACTCCCTCGATGTGGGTATTATTATTCCTTTTTAATACTCCAAGGCGCTGTAACACAACTTTTGTATATAAAATTACAGCCGATGTGTGATGGTACTGAGCATAATTAATTACAAACGAACACCATACCACAACATCGGGGCAGGCGGGCGTAGACCATGAGGCAGGACACCCACAGGCCAAGCCAAAGTCTTCCCAAAGCGACTGCCATCAACACCACACACCACCAGTACGGCAAGATTCTGTAGCAAGAAATGTTTGTTAAAAAAATCCATGTTCACAGTAGCATATTTTACAGGAATTCATGTAAGATACATACCAAAAATAATATTTACATATGCCTCGCTGCCACGAGAATAACTTTTAACCTCATCAGTTCAGTGCCGTCATCCATATTTTATCGATGCCACTCCAGTCTATTTAATTCTGTCTCAGAAAAACTCCTCGAGTTAGGAGGGTTAGATATAGCCCTCATTAACTTCTTCAATTAGAGGCCTTTCTTAAGTTGGATAAAATTGTCTACACGTAGCGAGAATAAGCCATTAAAAGTCGTCATTTTTTTCAGTGATACATCGAGCAGTTTTCATTCCGCACTGTATATTCTGTCTAGCCTGCTTTCTCTTACTCTAAACCATCCTTGCCATTTATACATACTTACTGAACAGTACATACCTCCTTCCATGTTTCCATTCTTTTTGACATGTTGTCCTTTATTTTGAACCATTTATTCCATACTTTCACTCAGTTTAACCTGCCCTCCCTCATTCTGTACCATAAATTCCATAAGTATTTTCTATTCCTTCTCACATGCTTTATCCACTGTTTTCATTATCGCCCATATCGAATTAATCAACAGATCCTGTACCACTGCGTAAGACCACCCTGTTCATCACTCACCCGATCAACTTATGTTAGTCTAACTCTTTACTGTGTCAGAATTATGTTCATGTATCTTTAGATTATTTTACATAGATCTGTATTTAACTTTATCTTGTCTGACATTTTTGAAATGGTCTTTTTTCGGCATAAAAGTAACATACTACACCAAAAGTTCATTACCACATATCGACACATTTAACACTCAACAATGCACTACACCAAGCCACACTCCAGTACATTATATAACACCACGCTACAAAAAAATATTCTATACCAGGCTATGATTTTTGTTGTGTGTTTACTTGTAAAGAATAGATCGCAAGTCATTATAACAAAACCCATCACGCCACACCACACTTCACAACACCATAGCACGCATTACAATACATTTCGAAAAAAACAAAAACAATGCATACTGCAGCACACACACACACACACACACACACACACACACACACACACACACACACACACACACACACACACACACACACACACACACACACACACACACACACACACACCTCTCGCTGGCTCAGTGGTAACGTTCTCGCTTGCCATCTGGTAGACGGGAGTTCTCGCCTCGCTCGGGTTAAGAAAAGTTTCACTGACGAAGTGAGTGGTTACTGTCCCCCTTTAGCAAGGGGACGGGCGTGTGCGTGTGTGAAGGTCACAGCCTTGCCCTGAGATCGGACTATATGAGCTCTCAGCTCCCTTCTGGGAGGGTAAAAGTTGTCGATCACGACTATCAAGTGATCCTGACCGACACGGTGAATTACACACACACAAACACACACACAAGACAACAGTAAAACAGTGCAGTTCATTGATATATTTTATACCACACCACATCCAAACACCATCTCCAAATCCACACCACACAATACACCAACTTTCATACACGTACCATAGTACCACACCACATTAAACCACACTACACTGCGCCACACAGCATCATGCACACTTCATACATCTCTGCATACTATTTACCCCACAACCCGCTCGATTCAATATTCACATTCCCTGTCTCATCCCTGTAGCAGCAGCAGCAATAGTAGTAGTAGTAGTAGTAGTAGTAGCAGTAGAAATGGTGTAGTAGCAGGAGTAGTAGTTGCTGTTGTTGTAGCCCTAGGTTCAGATGAAACGTGACCCTGCTGCACTTCAGGCTCAAGTTAACCAGTTTCAGCAGTCTACCATCCATCTTGCTGGGGACAGGGAGAGAGCTAAGTGACATTTGTTTGACCGAGCAGCACACCCACCTTTGTCAGTGCCACGGCATGAAGCAGTTCCTCTCACACACCTACCTCACCCTTCAGTTACAAAATATCCGTATCAAACTTAACCCAACTTCAGTAGCGATGTCCGGGATTCCGATTTTAGGCCTACTTTGCGTTGTGGAGGAGACGCTCCAAGGCCTACGGCGCTCAGCTGCCATGACATTTCAGTTTGTACTCTGTCCTGTGTGTGTGAGGTGTGCTCGTGTTGCTCCCGTTTTTTTCTCATGTGCTGTAGCCAATTGTCCGGTATTCCGTACAACGCTATTAAAAGAGGACCTTGTGAGTGTGCCTACGGAACATATGTCGAATTTTCTCCCAGGAAAAATATATTTTTTCAGGATTCAGAAAAACTAACTGGAGCATATCGGGGGACGTCTGGACTTCATGTGTGGCACAAGTCATCACCATCAGGCAACACTGTGGCTGGCAGTATTGAAAAGATTACAAGGATGTAGCATTTTTTTTTTTACACATTTTTTTGTTTTATTTTTTTTATAATGTTTTACTTAAATACATTTAGTTCATAGTTCCTAGAGTTAAGATTAGCATCTAATTTAAGTGATTTTTTTTTTAAATAAACTGTACCATTCCTATATGTATATTTCTAACCCCAAAGTTTGTCCGAGATTCCGGACATCGCTAGTAGGCACGTGACGCTGACAGCGCTACTTTTCAAGGGTAGCACACATGCAGTCATTTCTATAGTATACAACACAAAACCACATTATATCTCATTTCACATCCCCCAAACTAGCGTTATCGTCTATCTTCACCGGCAGGATAGGGCTGGTGGCACAGGGTTCTCCTGGTTGCAATCAAGTGACTGTACCGACAGCAGTTGTTGCAAACAATTTTCATGCTCATCAACAGTGAAACACCGATTCGGCCTTATATTCCACTAATATCTGTGGTCTTAGTACCAAAGTGAATTCCATTCCCTTTTTCCTCCAATCAATAACCCCTCTAACTCTGTTCCTCACAGAACCCCAAATCTCTCCCTCTGCTAACACATCCTCATTTTATTTTCCTGATTACCATCTCCTCACAGACTTCCGTAACAAGAGTGACACTTGTTGATATATCAAATCTATATTTGCAGTTGACACTATTTTGAATTTCACTTCAGCTAATTTTGATTAGTCACTATATAAACTAAGTTATCTAAACATTACCAAATATATCTGTGTAGTTTATCGCTCCCCCAATGCTTCTTCAGAACCCAGCATATTTGACTCCATATTCATACAGTTGCCTAATCTTAACAGCACCCTTACCCATGAAATTATCGTTTTGTGTGATTTTCATGTCCATAATGTAGAATGATTATTGCATTCTCCCAGGACTGACGATACTGGTCTGGAATGCGAGCTGTACGCTGAATCATTTAATCTCACACAAATGGTAAAACAACGAACCAGGATACCAGGTAATCATAACCATAACGCCTATCTTTTGGACCTATTCCTGACAAATAATCCAGATCAATACAGGATAGAAGTACCGTCACAACTTGGATGCTTCTACCACAATCTCATCAAAGCCTCATTAGGCAGTTCCCCCAAACCATCCCATTCTGAACCTGTCATAGTGACCAAATGGCACTTTGATAGGACAGATTGGGATGGATTTAGAAATTACCTTGATGATATTCCATGGCAGTCTCTCTTCTCCTGTGACATCAATTCAACCGTGTCCCACATTAATGACTTAATACAAGACGGTATGGAATTGTTTATATCCAGTCAACAGTACACTGAAAGTTCTAACTCGCCAAAATGGTTTGACAGCTACTATGCCAGGGCAATGACCCTACAGTCCTTAGCAAATAGCTCTTACTTAAAATACAAATATTTGAATCCTTGAGTCAATTTAAAATTGCTAGAAACCATGCAGAAGCAGTAATGAATCTCGCTAAATCAACTCACAACCAAGCAACGAAATTATTAAACAATCCTAATGACAAAAGAATCTATCTATCTATCTATATACCTAGGCTGCTTCCCCCACGGAAAGGGAGGTAGCCGAGACAGGACGACACACTCCCCATTTACTCATCCATTCAAACAAATTCATTCGCATCTTAGCCCCAAAGAGGAGAACGGACAAAAGAATATGCTGGTCAAACCTCAATTTTTGTCAATAACAACTTTGACATCACTATGACTCTCGATTCTTGTAGTAGGAGTTAAAGATGAATACAGGAAGTTAATCTTGATTTATTATCTTCAGAGAAAATCTTAAGTTGAGCAGTGTATGTATTACAGAGACTGAATACACTAAGTAAGTCTAGTTGGACCCCTCTTCTTGTTCACTCTCTCCACTACCTGTCGGTTCTATAGCTAGCCTCCATCTGAGCTCTCTTTCCTAATTTCTGGTGTAGCAGGGGTCGTGTCACGTGTGTTACACTGTTGTTGGAATGTTCTAGAAACCTGTGTGTGTGTATGTGTGTGTATGGTCACTAGGCATTGTTCGTATGCTATCTCACTGACACACTACCTATATCATCCCCTGACTTGCTGCTTCCAGTGTATTGTCAACATATCCTCAGTTACACTTGCAAGATCATTTCCCGTTCCCAGGCTTGCCTGGTGCTCTGTCTATCTATCTATTTATCTATCTATCTATCATGTGTTCTATAATTAATTGTATTTATAATATGGAGTCCAAACATTGCTCGGTCACGTGCTGGAGGTCCTCCGACAGTAATTATCATTGACATATGCTAATCTATGAGTACATAATATTGATTATAATATTGTATACATATAATATTCAAAGTAAGTTACAATAATTTAGTAATATTACATTTTAAAAAAGTTCTATACATATTTGAATAAATGTACTAAAGGTAAACTATTTAACTGTAATACAGTATGTACATGGATTATTGTAGTGAAATGCATACATGCAAGAAAAAAAAATAGTTTAAAATTAAGATTATGGTAAGAGTTATTAATATTTCATTTAAAGATAATGCTACTGGTATGCCATACTTCTATATCATTGGTCATTCTTTGTATTATATATATATATATATATATATATATATATATATATATATATATATATATATATATATATATATATATATATATATATATATATATATATATATATATATATATATATATAATATGTACACTTCATTCAGGGGGGTTAACTTGGATGTTAACTCTACCCCCACTAAATACTGACTCCAAATTTGCAATTCTTGCATGCATTCTGTGCATTGCGAACAGCACTACTGCAAATACAATGCAGAAGATTATAAAGACAGTAGGTACTGGGCTATACACATAATATGGGTTGAACATACTCAAACTCAAATCTTCCCAGGGCTTCATTGTTTCATTGGTCAGTTGCATAGTTTCAAACTTAAGTGAAGTCAACTTAATACTTGTGCTCATGTTTAAGTCCATATCAGGCAATGGGTGGAAATGTTTGTGTGTATGATTGAGGATGGCGTAGTGATTGATGGTGGATAAAGTGGACATGGATGGTGTAAATACTGCACAGTAGTCTGGTGCTATTTATAATCCTGAGGCTGAAGTATGACATGGTGGTATATCTGGACAGACAATGTAAACTGATGTGTTATGAGTGAAATAAACAAACTGTGAGTGTCCGATGCGTTGACGGTGTACAAGCTTATCTGGAGCAAAAATGAAGTTGCGATGATTATGAATATTGTTATTTCTGATGATAGCCATTTCACAAGGGACTGTATCAGTAGGCTGAAACGTGAAAATGTACGCAGGACAAAGATGAACAGCATGTAAGGATGTGCGGCACTTTCGTTCAATCGCTGATTCACTTGCGAAAGTGACAGTGTTCCGTCTCTTGGAGACCATGATAAGTTCGGTGTCTGTGTTGATGTTGATGATGACCAAAGTGTTGTTATTTTTAGAGAGGAAGGGGTGTATTTGGTATACTGTGAACAGGTCTTCAGTTATGAATGGTACATGAACTACTACTGATGTTGGTGTTAGTGTTCCTTCTAAATATGGATAATATTGCATGAATTCCCTACTTCGGAACAAAGGCTTCAATTTATGTTTATGTATGCCTTGACTAATTGTCTGACATAGCTCATGAACTGGGAGTAAGTCAGTTGTGATCTTGCCATCACCAGCATTCGAAATTCCTTGCATAAGTGCCCTGTAACGAACTCTGGTGTTGTCTAATTGTAGTAGAATTGTGTCAATATATTCTGTGATGATTGAGAAGTGTTGGAAAAGTGTTATGTTACCTTCCATTTGCTTTATTTTATCTACACTTTCGAGAGCTATGTTTTCTGCCTTTTTCAGATTTTTCACAATTGTCTTCATTGCTGAGTTATGTCCAGTGATGAATTGATCTTGGTATGTTAGTACCTGAGCTATTTTATTAAATTTGTTGTTTATTTCTTTAACCCGCCCCGTCCCGACGACGTATGGGTACGTTGCAACGATTTGCATTTGCCAGTCCCGGCGACGTACCAGTACGTCGTGCAATTGCAAGGTCGCTAATTTGCACAATTTTCAATTTTCGCACGTGATTTTTCGTATGTATACACAGGACACCTTCCTCTATTCCTGTACAAGATACCAAGCAGGGACAATGCCTTACACTGCATAACCTCCCCCCTCCCCCCCTCACGACATTGTCTTGGCAAAGGACCTGTTACCAGTGACCTGGCTAGTAAAGTTATTCAGGGCCAGAGTGATTCCCCAATCGATGACAATGTGGAGGACAATGTTTACATAGCATTAGAAGAAGAAACAGCCAGAAATAATGATCAGGTAGTGTGGCAAAAATAGGTCAGGTATGGTGATTAGTTAGTGAGTGAAACAATGCTTATAATGCCTTTATTACTGCTTGAAAACCAATATACTGTCATACTACATATACATTCGTACCAAGTAAATAAATAAATACCGTTTATGAGTGGATAAAATAGTTACCCTCCCATAGAACTCGTTTTCTTTGGTGCCAGCATGTTAGAAAACCCACTCAGGTAAGGAGGAACTCCTACCTGGATTGGGCACTTTAAGCCTCAGGTGAGCGATTTCTCTATGAATTTTCGATGTTTCTCACCAAAAGCGAAGGTTTTAGCCAAAAAAAAAAAAATCGAAAATACCTCGGGACTGGGGGATGTCGGAGGTGCGGAAAACCTCGGGACGTGACGGGTTAAGGTCATCCTCTGTAGCCAATCCAAATATGTTCCCAAGAACTGCATCACCCAGGTCGAACAAACCACGCTTTTGGCGAGTACGTGTGATGTTGTTCCTGTCGCTCAATACCTCCGTTCCATAAGATGGGAGATCTTGGATCATGATGAACATAGTTGACTTTGCCTGTTCTATTTTCCATTTCGCTAACTTCACTATTTCATTCACTTCCTTTGTGTTATGTGCTTGTGAAACATAGCCTCCTATCATGAAGTCCAGGGTTCGCATTGGTTTCGCGATATTTTCTAGATAAGAAGGTAATTCATACAAGTAATCCAGACTTATTTCAGTACTCATGACGTCTTTTACGATTGAAGTCGTGGCCGTTGGAGCTATGAGGCATCCTTTGTCGTACTATGTTGTTGGGGGTCTAAATGCGCATATCCTCCTGCTATGTAGAGGAAAATCCATAGCATAAGTCCCTTCATCGCTACCTACCGAAAATAAATATATATATATTAATTTCCTAATTTGGTCATGCTGTGGTCGATGATAGTGATGATGTGCATTGGGATTGATTGTTATTTCATATATAGAAGGAGTTTAAGTCGATATTTAATTCTTGTAAATGATGAACTGTAGATTTTATTGGAACAGTTGGACCTATGTTTGATTGTTTGGTATATGACCCTAATTTCTTTTTATAATCATTGTTGTTTTCTTGCTTGGTTTCTTGATTTACGTTCGCGTGTTCGGTTGTATCCGATGCTGAATAATTATTGGATAGTTCCCTTGAAACTCGTTTTAAATGGCCGATATGAACTTGTTTCTCTTCGCCACTTGACGGTGACTTAATTAAAACTTTGTTTGTTTGTATGTTAATTACTCTGTATGGGCCCTCAAACTTTGGGGATAATTTAATGTCTCTCGTATGAATGATACCATAAACAATGTCTCCTAAGCTGATAGGTGAATCTCTTGCCTTCTTGTTAAAAGCCTCCGTCATTTCTTCCTTGGACATCGTCAATTGTTTTTTGACTCTTTTGTGTATGTCCCGGAATTCACGTAAACGGAGTTTAGAGTAATCATCGTAATTGTATATGGGCAGACTGTCACCTTCTAGGAGCTCATATGGTAGTTTTTTATCTGTCCCATATATAATGAAATGTGGTGTGTCCCCTATGGATTTATTTATAGATACATTAATTGAGGCTTCTACTCTGGGAATCCAATCATCCCAGCTTGCATAATTTTGACTGAGAATGTGTCGTAGCACAGCTAATACTTTTTTGTTTTTGTCTCTCTACTAACCCATTAGATGCTGGGTGATAGGCTAAAACGTTAACCTTTTTGATGTTGTATTGTTTACATATTTCTTGTAAGATATCAGAATTAAATTCTCCTCCATTATCACTTATTAGTACCTTTGGCGTTGTAAAGCAACATATTACATTATCTGTTATTACCTTTGCTACTGTCTCTGCTGTTTTATCTTTAATTGGAGCTAAAATGACATAACGGGAAAAATGATCCGTTGCTACGAATAGGTATTGGTTATTATTGTATGATAATGCCATCTTGAGTAAATCAACAGTGACAACGTCCCATGGTTGATGTGGTACAGGGTAATTACCCATCCGTGCTGGTGTGATTGGGTATCCTTTGTGTTTTGCACATGATTCGCATCTGTCTATATGATTGTTTATATCTTTTCGTAATGAAGGCCAGTAATATAACAGCTGGGCCTGTTTCAATGTCTTATCCTTTCCAGGATGTCCTGCATGTAGGCTATCGTGTATCGTTCGTAATACTTGGGGTATCATGTCATTAGATACTACCAACTGGTTGGTATTTCTTTGGCGTTTTGGTTGTTTCGGGTTGATCTTGTATAATGTATTATTGACCATTGTGAATTGTTCGAGTGGTACATGCAGTTTGGGTAATTGTATGTCATCTCCACTTTCTAACTTGTATATAACTTTAGCCAATATTGGGTCAAGTCTTTGTGCTTTTGCGATATGATCGTGGTTTGGGATATTTCCTTTGAGATCTAATGCCGCGACCTGAATTGTGTTCGGATTCCTAGATAATGCGTCAGCTACTGTGTTCACTTTACCTTGTATATAATGAATTTGTACATTGTAGTTTTCAACTGTACATTTCCATCTTGCTCTCCACCCGGAAAGGAGTTTTTCTTTAAACATACCCACTAGTGGTTTATGGTCGGTGAATAAGTGGATTTCGTAACCATATACCAAATCTCGAAACTTTTATAATGCAAAAACCACTGCAAGCGCCTCTAAGTCTGTAGTGCAATAATTTTTCTCTGCACCTTTTGTTTGTCTGCTGGCAAATGCAATTGCTTGATTCTCTCCTCTTTTATCTTCCTGCATCAGTACAGCCCCTAATCCTTTAACTGATGCGTCTGTACAAATAAGAAATGATTTTGTGTAATCCGGCGATGCTAAACAAGGTGCATTTGTTAGTTTAATTTGTAGATTGTTAAATGCCTTTTTTTTTGTTCTTCTTCCCAATGGAATATAGCATCTTTTTTGAGTAGTTGGAATAGAGGAAAGGCTATATGAGAGAATTGTGGTACGAATAACCTATAGTACCCAGCTAGACCTAAAAATTGTCTAACTTCGTCAGTCGTAGTGGGTTCAGGAAAATCTCTCACTGCCCGTATTTTGTCATCAGTGGTCTGAATACCATTAGAACTTAATTTGTGGCCTAAGAAATTTATTGCCTTAAAGCAAAATATGCATTTAGAAAGCTTATTTTTTAAACCAGCATCACTAAGCTGTTGTAAGAGTAAGTCTAATTCCTTGAGTTGATCCGTAATATTTTTTGTTGCGATTATAATATCAAGATAACAAATATTCCTTGTCCTAAAATTCCGGACATTACGTAATTCATAAGACGCTGGAATGTGCCTGGGGCTGTCCTCAGTCCCATCGGCATCCTTGTATATTGGTAGTGTCCTCTATTTGTGGAAAAGGCAGTGTATTTACGTGACTCCTCTTCAACCGGTATCTGATAATAGCCATTTAGTAGATCGATTGTTGAAAATATATTTTTTTCCCTTCCAATATTCTGTAGAACGTCGCTTAGCAATGGCATGGGAAATCGGTCTGGGATTGTGTGATTGTTTAGTTTACGGTAATCTACTACCGCACTCATTTCTCCATTTCGTTTGGGCACGAAGAATAATGGGGCATTACACGGGAAGACTGATGGTTCAATAATTCCAAGTTTTAACATTTCATCGACATATTGCTTTGCAAGTGTACGTTGGGAGTGTGGGATGCGGTAGGCTGGTACGAAAATTGGTGGTGTTTCTGGGTGCACATTAATCTTGTGATTAATCAGGTTCTACACCCTAATTGTTCTCCAGGTAATCCTAAGGTGTCCGTGTGTGTTTCCAGCAGGGTTAACAAATCATTTTCTTCATCAAATTCATCTGAGTGCATTAAATTCTCTTTTATGGTTTCTCTATCCGTAGATTTTATCTCACTTGTCACTCCAGCTATAACTATTTCCTTCACAGGGGCGGGACATTTTTCAGTATTAACTATGCAAGTCCCCTTTTTCAACTGAACTTCCCCATTCATGTGATTAATTATGAATATCTGAGTCGTTCATCTGACATAATGCGTTTTCTACTGACAATCCCTTTACTTTACATAATTCTTCTAAGACAAGAACAGTACTATTCCGTAATTTGCTCTTTATGGTAACTTTCATATAGGAATTAGGTGGTATAACTAAATCATTGGTGAGATGGGCTGGAAAAACTGATAAATCAGTACTGTTATCTGGGTCTCTAATTCTGGAAGCTGGGGCTGGTGGTGGGAGTGGATCTATACACTCATCTGTTTGTGTATGTTTGTTTAAGCTTTTAATATTACCAATTCTTTTTGGTTCTCTTTTACTAATCGGTGAGGACTCTCATGGTATTTCCTCTATGAAGTCATTGTCAAAGTCTATTCCATTCATTTGTGGGAGTAAAGTTATGTTCTCTGCTTTTATGCATCTTAGCCCAGTAACATATGAGCTTTAATTGCTAAGTTTTCAACGATATAGAAAAATGCAGAGAATGGTCATATAGTCTCTATGAAACTGATATTTAACCTTATCATACCTTTTACTGTAAATTTTTTTCCATCTACCGTATATAAATCTAAATCAGCCTCTTCCAGAAAAGTTACTTCTTATTTTTAAGAATTCTATTTATTTCTTCTTGTGTTATTAAGTTCATTGGAGAGCCTGTGTCTAAAAATAAGGAAACGTTTTGATCCTCACATACAGTTGGTATCAAGATACACTAATTTCCCAACATGACTCCTATGTGAATTTTAGACTTGCTTTTCTTTACTTTTGCTCGTTTTCTGTCATGATTTGGTCTTCCCCCGATTTGAACATAGACTCAATTTTTTCTACTGTTTTGCAGTTACTGGTCCAGTGCCCTTGGCATCTATGATGCCTACAGTAAGGACCAAATCCTTGTGTCTTTTGTCTATCCTCTTTTGTTTTGATAAAGCATTCATTCCTTGTGTCCTGGTTTTGCACAATAATGACATAGAATGGACCTATCTCTTGACTGTGACCTATGAGGTGACTTCCCATATGTAGTGTTGTTTGTGGCGCGAGATCTGCTCGGGCTGCACGAAAACTTATGAAACTGCCTGTAGCCTGGTGTTTGTGATCGAACCCTCGATACGTTTAGTTGTTTGCTCTGCCTGCTTTCGAGTCGCGATCGATTTTGTTCTCTGTTTGGGGTTGGTGTTGATGTTTTCACCGCTGATACTGTCTCAGGTACTCTCATTCTACTAGAATGTACGGGTGTGTCGACCATACCTGCTTTACTGCATTGCATCTCTACCTCGTTCATTAAGTCTTACTAGCACATGCCTGGGGTGTACGCGATCGTCTTGGCGATCTTAAGGGTCCTATCAGGTAATTTACACAAGGCAGCTACATAACCAATGATGTCCAAGACGAAGTCTGCAGACATCTTTCCATCATCTGTTATCCAATTTGAGTTTTCCAAAGTAACTAACAATGTTCTTTTGATTGTGGAGACATCAGCAGTTATTTCACTGAGCACATGGTGTGCTCCCTTACAAGATCTACAATCTTATGTAATTCTGGAATTATACCTGGCAAGAAGTTCATACCTCCAGAAAATTTCTTCAAAAAATCAGTTTTAAATTCATCATATGTCCTAGCATTGAGGAGCTTATCTGATCTCAGTAAACTGCTTGCTGGACATTTTTCCTGGCTTATGCAAGATGAAAAATGGCAATTTTCTCTTGTTCATCGAGGATGTGTCGCTTGATAAAGATTTGTTCGCACTGACTGACCAATGAAATGATGTCAAAACGATCTTTTTCTGTGCCAGAGAATTTTGGGGCAGTTTTATCTTCATGGTAAACATTAACATGAGGTGGGGATGTTTGATCCGTGGTATTTGTTGCATTATTCATTTTCACTGTTTGCTGTTAATTTAACTTGGACTTGTTTATCGTTGTGTGAGGGAATAGTGGAATAGGTTCGGCCGGAACGGTGAACCCTGTTAAGTACTGTATATTGGCATAAGTGTCCAAGTCAGCGACAAAGTCCTCACTTGCTACATCAGAGGGGATTTCCCACTCATCATCTAGAACTGACGTATTTGTTTCTTGATCTTTAGTTTGTGTTGAGTTTTGTACAATGGGTGTGTTGCCTTGGTGCTCTCCTAATTGTGAATCTGTTGTTGGAGCTAATTGTGTTTCATCTGGTATTAACGTGGGTGGTGGCGAAAATATCCCTGTCATTAAGGTATGGTGTTATGAAATACGCCTTTTGTTTATGTCCTAACTAAATAGATGAGTAAATGAGTTGTAATAAATGATATATAGTGTGTGTATAAGTGTATATATAGAAATAAGTAAAGGAGTTGAATATACCTAATTTTAGCACTGAGAAGAAATGAGTAAGTATAATTTCACCCACTTGATACAGATCAGAGAGGCATGTTGATGCAACTGTCGATCTCGGAAGAAAAATGCAGGGTTGATTGAAGATCTCTTGATAATTCTAGGGCTGTATTGATGGACGATATTACTCAGGAAATTCCATGGCCTGGTGCTTGTTGTGGTTAACAGCTGTAGTCACAGGCAAACCTCAGCATAGAACGTCGAATTTCCAACTCAATACTGTGGAAATAAATGAGTATGAGTAGGAGCTATGTGAATAATGAGTAATGAGTAGTGGGTGAGAAGTGCCAAGTGTCAGTCACATGTTGATTGGTGTGGCCTTATGTCAGCAAACTCACGTGGTGATGTCATCTCAGCAGATACACATGGTGACGTCAGCTTCCCACACTGGTAGCTGTGGTGAGTAACTGAGTATCGATGCATAACCTGGGTGAAGAAAGGTGAGTAAGATGCGTTATTAATGTGGCTCTGGTGTTGTGCTGTGTGTCTTGACCTCTGCGTCAGCGATGGAGGTAGGCGGGAGAGAGTGTTAGGGTTTTATGTGCTTGTTACTTTGGTCTTTCTTTTTCTTTACTTGCTTTGTTTTTTATTCTTCTTGCTGCTGCTTGACGTTACGTGAAGATTATAGAGTTGTTTTGTAGACTTGTAGGCTCATAGGCTTGTAGGCTTGTAGGCTGTATTTTGTAGGAATTCACTGTAGAACTGAAGCTAATCTTATAGAGTCTTGCCTGCTTTTGTAGAAATTCACTGTAGATTCGTAGACGAGGTCCGTACGTTCACTGCCAACCAAATGTGACTCTTGATTCTTGTAGTAGGAGTTAAAGATGAATACAGGAAGTTGATCTTGTTTTATTATCTTCAGAGAAAATTTTAAGTTGAGCAGTGTATGTATTACAGAGACTGAATACACTAAGTAAGTCTAGTTGGACCCCTCTTCTCGTTCACTCTCTCCACTACCTGTCGGTTCTATAGCTAGTCTACTTCTGAGCTCTCCTTCCCAAATTCTGGTGTAGCAGGGGTCGTGTCACGTGTGATACACTGTTGTTGGAATGTTCTAGAAACCTGTGTGTGAATATGTGTGTGTATGGTCACTAGGCATTGTTCGTATGCTATCTCGCTGACACACTACCTATATCATTCCCTGACTTGCTGCTTCCAGTGTATTGTCAACATTTCCTCAGTTACACTTGCAAGATCATTTCCGTTTCCAGGCTTGCCTGGTGCTCTGTCTGTCTATCTATTTATCTATCTATCTATCATGTTTTCTATAATTAATTGTATTTATAATATGGAGTCCTAACATCACCAATTCCCCCACTAAAATCTCCAGATGGTAACACTATAAAATTACTGACCCCCGTAGTAAAGCGAACATCCTTGCCAGCACATTGCCAGAAATTCTACCTCAGAGGAAGACAGTCAGAACGTCCCTGCACTAGAACTTGACTCTCCCAAAATTGCTTCACTTAAAATACTGACTAGATACGTATAATCCATCCTAGACAATGTACCAACTAACTATGTTCCAGATCCACAAGGAATTCCTCCAGTTGTTTTGAAAAAGTGTTCCCCAGAACTTGCTCCTGCTCTGGTTAAATTATTCAGACTATCCATACGTGCTTCTTCATTCCCGAATTCTTCGAAAGAAGCCAATATCCACCCAATTCCAAAGAAAGGAACTTCCTCTGATCCCTCTGATTACAGACCAATAGCTACCACATCTTGTCTTAGTAAAGTATTTGAGATTGTAACTGATGACGACACGGTTAAACATCTTGAATCCAGCAATTTATTTGTTAGTGACAGAAAGTATGGTTTTTGCCTTGACATATCCACTGTTGATATACTCACTCTCTTAACTCATACCATCCATCAGTCAATTGACCAGCATGGAGAAACTCATGCAGTAGCCCTTGATATTTCTAAAGGTTTTGACAGAGTGTGGTATAGGCACTAATGTCGTCAGCATAAATTCGCTGCAAGTCAACTCGTGTGATGTGAGTCCTTTTGTCTGGCAACAGTGTAACGGGACTAGTTGCCATATAGACTTTTATACACTTTAAAGAGGTGTTTTTAAGAAGTGGTACTATTGCCTAGAGTACAATATTCTGTATTCCGTCTGTGATTAGTATAAAAAAGTGCAAAAGAATGTTATGGAACAACATATGAGCGTAATATTCTGGTATTCCTCATTAAAACAGTGTCTAAGCTCACTTCCCCTCTCTCTCCCTTAATCCTGACGTCCCCCCACCCTCCTTCTCCCTCTTACCTCCCACCCACATTCATGCCTTTCCATTTTCTCCTCTCCGACCCTCTCTACCTTCATTCATTTATCCACGGCACTAACTCGACTGGTGCATCGCAATTCTCTAGACTGTTTACTAAACCCAGCCCGTCCTGTTCTCAATTGCACGCAATATTATAATAAAACTAACTGGATCCAAGGATAATTATCAATATTCATTACTGTTTGAGTCCCATTCTCACCCTCCCCGTCTTCTTCCCACTCCATTTACTCCAGTTTTCTTTCTTTTCTCCACCCCTTGTCACTACGAACAGCCGCTAGATACAGAAACGTTTAACCCGCCCCGTCCCGACCACTTTTTGACCACTGGTACCCCCCAATCCCGACCATTTTTCGACCCTTTTTTTTTTTTGCTAAAACTTTCGCTTTTGGTCAGAAACAATGGTCAGTGACAAAGAAATTGTTCCCCGGGGTCCATAATTACCCTAACCAGGTATGCCTTGGTCCCACCTGGCCCCGTGTTCTCCGTAGGCGGTCTGAGCCTCTAACGTTTTCTATGGTATTATAAGTCTGAGAAACCAATGAAAGTAAGTAGATATGTATTTATTACAAACATAAAAACATGTGATAAAAGAGTATATTGGATTTTATACAAAAATAGAGCAGAAATAAGCATTGTACCATCGTGCGAAACGAGCAAAATCGGGCAACTTGGTCACGATGAATTGCTAACATCCTAAAATCATGATACATATCATTTTTTTTACTTACATAATACTTCAACAATAACATTATACCATTTTACATTTTATTGAACTGTTTTTACGTATTCACAGGCCTTTTGATAACATTTAGCGTAATGTTAGCGCTTATTTACGTAGTGAGTGAACTCGCTGTGACTGTTGTTTCAACTCGTATTGTGTTTTTTCTACTTACATAATACTTTTCTAATATTATTATACACTTTTCAACTTTATAGAACTGTTTTGAGATTATTTCAGGCCTTACGTAAATATATAGCATAATAATAGCGCATAATAACACACACGGTGAAGTCGCTATGACAACTATTTCAACTTACAACCTATTTTTGTACTTATATAATAATTCTCCACTAACATTGCACATGTTTACACTTGATATAATTGGTATCACATAATTTCAGACCTTACGATTCAACTGAGCGTCATATTAGCGCGTACTTACACAGTGAGTGTTATCGCGATATCATTTGTTTCATCTTACACTAGTATTCAACTTATAAATTACCTTACTACTAACATTACAACAAATTCCACTTTATATAATTCGTATCACATACTTACTGACCAGAATGTTCTACTGAGCATAATATTTTCGCAGATTTACACAGTGGGTGTACTCATGACATCAATTATTACAACTTACACTATTTTTCAACTTATACGTTTTATTCATGCTAACATTACACCAGTTTCCACTTTATATTCTTGCTATCACATATTTACTGACCAGAGTGTTATACTGAGCGTCATATTTTCGCAGATTTATACAGTGGGTGTAGTTTTCATATCACTTCGTTCAACTTACACTATTTCTCAACTTATACATTACTTTCCTGCAAACATTACACCCATTTCAAGTGTTGAGGTGCCCTAAAGCTACCGCCTCTGCCATCACACATTACCCCATTAACTTCTCAGGGTTCTTCTTCCCAGTCTTCTCAGTCGGGGGGTTTCACTGAGGTGGTGCAGCCTGAAAGCAGCTGTGCTTCCTCTTGGAAGGCACCTCCTGTTTCAGGGGCTGTCCCCTCTGGGGTGGTGCTTCCTTGTTCTGGAAGTGCCACTCCCATCCCAGTTCCTCCTGTGGCAAATGTCCATGTTGACACTACACCCTGCTTTGACACATCCAGAACTTCCAACGTCCCTCCTGTGTATTGTAAACATCACTGTGGCTCCTCAGAGTGCTCAGAGATAGATGGATTGCAACCAATGTTCTCTGCTGTGCAGCCCACTACTTGGAATGCTCAGGGGTCAGGGCTAGTGCAGGCTGAGCATGGCATTTCGTTGATGGCCCAGCCACCACCAGACACTGGTGGTACCCATGTCATTGATACGCCTGCTCAGCTGCATGAGGCCTTGCCCTCTCAATGTTCCAGAAATATAGGGTGTGCTACCGACTGTGCTTCTTCTCATGGTGGCACTGCCTGCTCTACTATGGCTAGGGGAGCTTGAGGTTCCCCTGCCAAGCCATCTCTTGCTCCACCACGGAAGATCATTGTCCAGCACTCTTCTTCCTCCAGGTTACCTTCAGCCGGGCGGCATATTGTGCACCATAACGGCTCTAAGCCAAGTGTTGTTCCACCCCAGAAAAAGAGTCTTGTAAGACTTTAATTTTCGTCATCCTCACGTTGGTCTATGGATGTTTGAAAAGGGTGCAGGTTCCTGGTGCTGGGCAATCTCTTCCCAAGGGCCTTCCTAAGCATCAATCTAAACCTGCTAGCTTGTCGGAAGGGTACAGTACCACACTTAATCATCATCCCTCCAATATGGGTTCTATCATCTAGTGGAATTGTTAAGTTTATTTGCAAACTGTGAGGAACTGTGTCATCTTGTTTCTCAGTTCACTCCCCTCTGCAGGTGCATCCAGGAGACCATGGTTGGTGATGATCTTCTTTCCAGTACTTCTCGTTACCAGACGTTTTATTCTGATCCTGTGCTGGGCCAAGGTCATAATGGAGGTGCTGCTATCTTCCTTCATCAGGGTATTGCATACAGTCATCTGGATATCTCCACTCCCCTGCAGCTTGTTGCTCTCCGGATATTTTTACAATGACAGTATACAGTTTGCAGCCTTTATCTTCCTCCTAATGCTACAGTTGAATGGGAGGATCTGGAATGCCTTGTTCGTTGCCTTCATTCTCCCTTTCTGTTACTGGGAGATATGAATGGTCACCATCCATTATGGGGTAGCAGTAAAACCAACAGTTGGGGTTTTCTCCTGGCCTCTTTGGTGGAGGATGAGATGTGGATTTTAAACTCCCAATAAGATGAATTATTTCCATGGTCAGGCTTGAACTTTTATTGCCATTGATTTGTCCTTATGTTCAGCTGATGCTGTTTTAGATTTTTTACCTGGGATATATTGGCAGACATGTATGGCAGCAATAATTTTCCGTTACTCTTGACTGCTAGCGCAGGTGGACATCAGCCACGTCTTCCTTTCTGGTGTCTGGATAAGACTGACTGGCCATACTTCAGGGAATTAAGTTCCATCTCTTTCTGTCAGTGAGTTTGGCTGTCTTACTGAGGTTGTATTATTTTTCACTGATGTGTTGCACTCAGCAGCTGTATTATCTATTCCAAAAGCGAAGGGTCAGTTTCCTAAACGTCCACTACCTTGTTGGAACTCTGACTACAGTTCCCCAGTGAAAGCCAAAGAAGTCGCCTTCTCTTGACTTCGTCGTCAGCGTGAGGATCCTTAGTATTTGGTGGCATATCAGAGGGCATGAGCTCATATGAGGTGGGTTTTTTAAAGGAGGCCAGGCGTTCATCCTGGAAAGGTTATGTTTAGCTCCATCAGTTCCAGGACTTCCATCACTCAGGTGTGGAAGCAGGTAAGGAAAATTTCAAGAAAATTTATTTTTCCCTCTCCCCTTGTTCTATCAGCAGCAGGTGGAACTGTGGCTGATCCTTTCGGTTTTGCAGAGTTGTTTGTTGATCATTCTGCCAGTGTGTCACAGAAGGATGTAGATTTGCCTTTCGCTTGTCAGCATTGACTCCTAGAGTCTTGTGGTCTCAGTTTCTCTTTTTCTGGGGGAGAGTTCCTATAATGTTCCCTTTTCTGTTTCTGAACTCCAGGTGGCTCTGTCGCAGTGCAATGGTTCCAGTCCTGGTTATGATGATATTACTTATGCCTTATTACATCACCTGTCTGATGAGTCCCTTTCCGTTTTTTCTTGCACTGATTAATAAGATCTGGTTTTCTGGTGAGTTTCCGGCTTGTTCGCGTGTTGCTGAAGTCATCCCCATCCCCAAACCAGGTAAGGGGATGAATTATTGGCCTATTTCTTTGACATCTTGCATATGTAAAATTCTGGAGAAGATGGTCAATGTTAGGCTTGAGTGTTTTTTGGAGAGAGGTGACTTCTCATCCCCTGTCCAGTATGTTTTTCGAAAAATGCAATCTACCTCAGATGCAATACTGTCCTTAGAATCTTCTGTCTTTGAGGCTTTCTCCACTAACCAACACCAGGTCATGGTCTACCTCAATCTGGACAAGGCATATGGCACTGCCTGGCATTATGACATTTTACTTTCTCTTCATGAGTTTGGTCTTCGTGGACGCTTGCCTATTTTTATTCAGTTTTTATCTAATCGTTTTAAAAAGGTTCGAGTGGGAAGAGTGCTTTCAAATGCCCGTGCACTAGTAAATGGAGTACCACAGGGGAATATCCTTAGTGTTACTCTCTTTTCTGTGGCCATTAACAGTGTACTCATTTTACTTCCTGATGGTGTATGAGGCTCACTATATGTTGATGACCTCTCAATATCCTTCACTGCATCTAGAATGTCTCTGACAGAGAGGAAGTTGCAGCTGGATCTTAATAGAATTTCTCATTGGGCAGAGATTCACGGTTTCCATTTTTCTTTAACAACAACAGTGGCTATGCATTTTTGTCATCTTCAGGGGGATTCACCCGGACCCTGACTTGTATCTCTATGGTCGGAGAATATGGAAGAGTCACGGTTCCAGGGTCTTCTGTTTCGTCAGACTAATCTGGGTTCCTTATTTTCGTTCATAGGTACCGTGTGGAATAAAAGCAACCAATATGATGTGCAAAACTAGTTTTTTCGGATCCATGCACCAGCGTGGAGGGAAAAGTAAGTTCTCGGCCTGCCGCCCGGCAGTACTTTGTGTGCATCAAGTGAGGCAGGGTGTCTGCCACTCACCTTTGCCGGGCAGCACCTGACACCACCTGTGGTTGCTAATTTGGAGAATCAGTATGTACATGGTAAGTTTTCTTTACACCTGTCCACATACAGTGCAATATGTCACAGTGTTTTGGAAGGATTTGATTGATACTTAAAGGCATCGTCGCCAGATAGTCTGGCCACCTGATAAGCAACATGGCGTTGCTCAGTGTTGCCACATGTCAGTAGTGACATGCATTTTTCTAATATTGCATTTTCCTGATTTCAGGTGTATACCTGTCACCGACAATGTAGGGCAGGAATATCATCCTGGACGAGCCCTACAACATTCTGTTTGAGAACGATGATGATGCCAGTGATATGCCCCAGATGCAGCCAACACAGACGAGCTTGACAACAGTGACTGGGAGGAGGAGAGTGAGGGAGCAGCGTCGCACCACAGCATCCCCTTCACGATTGCAACACCACCTGCCCCACCATTCCACCTGCTAACACTGCTCACCACATCTGCCCATCACACAATGCAACCATCCACAGATAGGCGGCAGAGGATAAGGGAAAGACTGAGGCGATTTTCGCACTCAGACATATATAGAGACGACACTGATGATGGTGCAGTAGACGATCCCTCAGCCAGCCCCATTATAACATGTGTTGCTGCCAGTGACCAACAGCCCAGAAAGAGAACCAGCCCTCTCCCCCATGTCATCCCACCTTCAGCAACCCTGTCTTCCATGCCACCACCACATCCTGAAGGAAGCTTTGCTGAGTCAGGCTACGTAAGTCAGTCAGTCACCACAAGGGAGCCCAGGAAGAGGGAGAGACCAAGGAAAGAAACACGTGCCACCATCGCAGCTTCCTCCACCCCACCAGGTTTTCAACCAACACAACCTGCTGGGAGTTCAGTTGCCAGTGACACCAACCTGAGTCCCATCAAGCTGAGGAGTCGCAAGAGGAGGAGAGGGCCCCTTCGACCAGCGGAAGGAGGGAGCATTCTCGAGTACAAAAGTAGCATTGTATAGGCCAAGGATGGTGAATTGTGGCACAATAACCCCAACCACAGCTTACCAGGTCTGAAGAGAACTAAAAGGATCGAACCTGGTGGTCCCACGACGATTCCTCATAGTGCCAAAACACCCTGTGGAGGTGTTCCAACTATTCTTTTCAGAGGTTCTGTTGGCTACAATTTGTGCTCACATGAACACAAAGATTGGGTTGCTACAGAGGGTGTTCAGGAACCAGGAGCACAACACCAGCACTGACCTGGGCATTATAGAGCTGAAGGCGTTGCTGGGTATCCTGATCATGGCAGGATTCAAGAAGGACAACCACATGACGGCAAAGAAGATGTGGTCACATGTCCATGGCTGCCCTCTGTACCACAGCACAATGACGGAGCAGCGCTTTGCCTTTCTGAGGAGAGCCATCAGGTTCAACGACTCGGCCTCACGTACAGAGAGGGTCAAGAACGATCGTCTCGCCCACATTAAGATGATCTGGGAGGCGATTGTGACAGCCTGCAGGAACAACTACACACCTGGGCCAAACCTCACCGTTGACGAACTTCTCCTAGCCTTCAGGGGGAACTGCCCATTCCACATGTACATGGCTAGTAAGCCTGCCAAGTAAGTATTGAATGTCTTCAGTTTTTATGCCACTTAATATACTTACCTGCCAATACCAGTGGTTTATATTGATATACTTGCTTGTTGTAACCATCAGACTATAGTGTACTTACCTGTTATTACTTACCTGCTCCATAATTTACTTACCTGTTATTACTTTCCTGCTCTATAATTTACTTACCTGTTATTACTTACCTTTTATTACCTGCTGTAACCATCAGGCTATAATGTACTTACCTGTTATTACCTACTTGCTCTATAATTTAATTACCTGTTATACCTACTTGCTCTATAATTTACTTACCTGTTATTACTTTCCTGCTCTATAATATACTTACCCATTATTACTTACCTTTTATTACCTGTTGTAACCATCAGGCTATAATTTCCTTACCTGTTATTACTTTCCTGTGCTAAAATTTATATACCTGTTATTACTTACCTTTTATTACCTGTTGTAACCATGAGTCTATAATTTACTTACCTATTATTACTTACCTGTTATTACCGGTGGTTATAGATGAACTTACTTGTTAATTATTACTTACCTGTTGATCATCATTATTAATTTTGTTCCATCTGTTTCAGGTCTGGATGATGTGTGATGCAGACACCCACTACATGTGCACTGCCATCCCATACCTGGGCAAGGGGACCTTTCCACTGGAGAAGTCAAAGACACTGGGGGAGCAAGTCACAATGCAGCTGACTAGCCTTTGACCACAGGCAACTGGTTTTTGTCACTTCCATTGTCCATGTCACTCAGAGCTGCTGGTCTGGACTTTGTGGGGACGATAAAGAAGAAGCCGTACCTGCATAACGAGGTGCTCAGTCACAGGATGAAGGTGGGGCAGTCAGTGGCACTGTACAATCACAACAAGAAAGCGAGCAAGACCAAGAAAGTCCTCCTCCTCAGCACACTCCATCATCAACCAACCGTAATAGAGACCAGGAAGACAGATGTGCAGATGTTTTACAACGTCACCAAGGGAGGAGTTGACACCTTTGATCAAGTGAGTGGTGGTACTAGCTGCAGCAGGAAGACCCGCCGATGGTCACTTGCATTCTCCTATGGAATCGTCAACTTGGTGGTCACAAAGGCGCATATCCTGCATTCCCACTTGTCATCTACAGACCAAATGGCCAGGTTGGACTTTGGCCTTCAATTGGCAGAGGAACAGTGTCGCCCATGGGAGTTAGATCGGCTACAGGAGCACCACACACTCTCCAGGGAACTATGGACCTTGATTGGCAGGACGTTAGCAGTGAACACCGACCCCCCCCCCCTCCGCCTCTCCGATGTACCATCCCAAGCTGAGAGGAAGAGGCAGAGGTGCTTCATGTGTTCAAGAAGCAATAATTTCAGGACGAAGATGGTGTTTGGTGCCTGCTAGCACCCAAACTGCAGCCACCACAAGTGTGATGTCTGCCTCAGGTGCCACACATGAAGGTAAGAACCCATCTTATTTTCTTCTTGAACAAAATTGAGCAATATTTGTACAAAAATTCATATTCATCTGGAGATATCTAAGTATCCCAAGAATATTTGGAATTTTGACCTCAAATAGGTATCGATCGGCAAACAGGCATCTTCCCATAAATAGTTTTTGGTGTCATTCATCGCATCCCAAACTCATTACTTGTTTATGTGCTGTGTTGCTAGCTCATGTGGGCAATTGTATCCATATTTAGGTGAAGATCCATGAATGTTTAGGTACCAAAACAAATCAATTTCCAAACAAAACTCGGCCTTTTCAAAAGTTTACCCCTTATACTGATTTTTTGTTGCATCTGTTGTACATATTCATATTTCAATATTTGTGTGTTAGGGGACTTCCTGGATCGTATGAGTACATTCTAACATAATTTCATGCAGATCCCTCCATATTTAGGTCCCCCCCCAAATTGTTGAAATTGAAGGGTGATTTTTGAGGAAAAAAGAAAGAAGATTTTCTTCACAGATCCTCTCCTGGAACTCCAAAAATTGGAGGACGATGTCAGACGAGGGCCACACCTTTAATCTTCAGTCCCTCCAATTCCCGTCCACTTCAGCCACACCAAAGTAGTTTTTATTTTTTTTTTTCTTAGTAACCAGCTTTATTCTTAGAGTTATTTTCATAACGATTATCAACTAAAATACTTAACGTCAATCAATGTTTACTTCCCTTTCACATAATATAGTGGAATGATTGTTTTTTTTTTTTTTCTGCATGCAAGAAATTGGCAATTGCCCAATAACTTTTTTTTGAAAAATATTTTTAATCATGGTTGCAGTTTTGGTATTGTTGCACCTGATGTGTGAGACAATTCAAACGATGCCTATCCAAGGTTAAGGCAGCATTTCTAAAATCTTTGAGTCTTTTGAGGGTTTTGGCTCATACCTCTTGCAGTGCTGATCATCAGACCCTGCTCATCTTGCATAGTGTGGTGCGAGTGTGGTTACTATAGCAACGATCTTGAGGCAGGCTGGCTCAGCTCACTAACAGCTCACAACCACACCACTATGCCTCACCAGCACCTTACACCATACACAGACACACACACACATACACACACACACATGGAGATGTATATCTGGCTTGCATTGTCGTTTGATTCTAGCACCGCTGTGCAACAAGAAGTCTGGCAATTACTACTACTAATACTAATACTACTGTTATTACTACTACTGTGTGGACGTTGGTATTCCTCACCCTGCCCTAGGGGTGGGGAAGGAGGTCCGAATGGTAAGAATGATGATTACTACTGCTACCACTACTACTACTACTACTTCTATATCATCATCATCATCATCACCATCATAATAAAAATAATAATAATAATAATACCTAAAGAAAAATAATATTGTTAACAAAATAGTTATCCACGTACTATCCATAATCCACTCTATTTTCCAAATAGCAGATTTTTTTTTCCCCTATGATTTGTATTTTTTCATCAAAACAAATATGTACACACTTGAAAACTTTCAATAAGAAATAAGGCACTGATTTCTTAATGAAACAAACTTTCTGCCCCCATTATTCACCTAAATATACACAGAGCACTGGTGCAAGGCTTGCCCTACCGCTGTTCCTCCTCTCTCTGTAGTCCCCCTACTCTCTTTCTCCAGCTGCTGCCTCCTCTTCCATCTCCTCATCATTGCCAATATCCCCCTCTTCAGGATCGACAATATCCTCTGAACCATTCCCATCATCAGAAATGGCAGACGAATGTACAGGAGGAAACAATGGGCTCACAGTGGAGGACTCAAGTGATCCACCCTCCTCATCAGACACATAAATATTAAATAATCATCATGGTGGTCACTTTCCTCAGAGGAAGAGACACTTTCTCCACCCACAATTGGTGATAAAGTCACCTCGAGGTCTCTCCCAATCACACTATCACTAAGGCCTTTTCTTTTCTGGCCTTTGGACATCATCTGTGTTCAAGTTGGATGCTGTGGGCACTCAGCCAATGATCTGAACACAGGAAAAACATTTTGTGTAGGTCTATCCATTGTGGAGGTGCACAGGTAACTTAAGTGTGACCAGGATGTATGCAGGAGGGTTGAGAGTGGTTGCCTGTGGTGGAAGTAACCTGCGAAAATCCAATGCCGCGAAACACTAGATCATGTATACATGTCACCAGCACATCCCCGGGCTGTCACGTATGCATGACACCTGGATGCCATGGGTTAATCATTTAAAAATATACCTGACTTAAGTATATATATCTACAGTGATGTACTAATATTGATGCATTTTTCAATATATATATATATATATATATATATATATATATATATATATATATATATATATATACAGTAAAACCTCTATAATTTGGCGTAATACATGTGCAAGCCTTGCAGAGTTAGCCTATTTGCTGAGTTGTAGGGATGAACTTTAAGTTCCCCCCCAGCACACACACACACACACACACACACACACACACACACAAAATGGAAAAATGGAAAAAAAAAAGAAAAAAATAAACATTTTTACATTAAACAGTAAAAGCTCCCTTACCATGATTCCACGCAGTTGTAGGGTGTATTGCTGGCATGGAGGAGGACTTTTAGTAGTTTTTGGAGGTGTCAGGGGGGCTCATGATCACTCTTGGGCACATCTTTACTGTACTGAACTTGACACTGTACACTATGTAAAGCACAATTGACACTATAAAGGCCATACTGTAATGTATTTATGACTTCTACTATACTGGGGGACTAAAGACTAAACACCTAAACATTACTGTACAGAACTTATTCACTAAACACTGGGGTAGCACTGGGAGATGCCATGGTTAGCTTCTGCAGGTGCAATCCACTTAATTGTGCATAACACTTAGTCACAAGCAGAGCGAGTGAGGAGAGAATGCAACATGGGCGGAGGATGAAGACAAACTGGCCCACATGAGGCGCACAACAGGCTTTGTTTACATCCCCATTCACATGTGATGCTAGGTTACTCTTGCTGAATGTCGGTGCAACTCGGCATCTTACCAAGTTGGGGGGATTTTTGTCGACTCTTTTCCTCTCATGTGTGCATTTTTGGGAATTTTTGAATATTGATTTTTTAAATGAATATTTTGGAGCCTTCCCGAGTTGTAGAAGTTTCCAACTTGAAGGATCCCGAAGAGGTTTTACTATATATATATATATATATACATCTATATATATTCTCACTCTTATATATATATATATATATATATATATATATATATATATATATATATATATATATATATATATTCGTTTTCGTTTTCTTTTTTAAAGGCTCCAACATGCTTGCATGTGTCGGCCTTGGTCACCTAATGGTGGCTCTCCACGCTGCACTATCCATTGCAGCCTCCCTGTTCAGTTCCTTAACCCTAAGGTCACACTTAATGACCTCGTCCCATGTCTTTCTCGGTCTACCCCTCATAACCCCACCTCCAATATTAACACTTCTCACCTTCCTCACCCAATTATCATCCTCCATCCTCTCCACATGTCCAAACCACCTCAATCTACCTCTCCTCATCACAACACCAATACACTCCAGTCCCATCCTACCTCTCAACTCTTCCATTGTAAACCCAGCCCCTCCAGGCCTTGGACGCAGGGACGCACTGCACATCCACCTAATCATTGTCATTTCTGTACGTCTGAGCCGTCAAATATCTTCCTCCTTCACTGCCCAGGTCTCACTGCCATACAGCATTACACTCCTAACACATGCTGCATATAAAGACCCCTTAGCACGTAGGGAGAGACCCTCTCAATGTCAGGAGAGGCAAGAGCTCCCTGAACTTCTTCCAACCACTTCTCACCCTAGCCACAGAGGTAGCTCCAGCCCCACCTCCAGCACACAACATGTCTCCCAAATAAAACTCTTCCACACACTCAAGAGATTCACCAGCAAGTTCAATCCTTTCACGTCTGACAATCTCCACCTGCTCACCCCGGCACGCCGTACACATAAAATCAGCATTATCTCGCAGTCTACCTCTGATACCACTACATCTCGTATGCACCCATTTATCACACACACCGCACAAGATGGAATTACTTCCCACGCCCTTGTCGCAAACTGCACATGGCCACTCTCCCTCGTCTTTGACAGTACCGCCACCAACCCTAGATATCATCACTTTTATCTGCATTTACCCTTAAACCCTTTTGCCCCATACCATCTCTCCACTTCCTAAACCTTTCCTCCACCTCCCTTTCACTCTCTGCAATCAACACCAAATCATCAGCATACAACAACTCCCATGGGAGTCCGTTTCAAAAGTCACGTGAAAGGGCTTGAAGTACCATGATAAACAACATGGGACTCAAGACTGACCCCTGATGCACACCAACATTCACGGAAAACTCATCACTCAAATCTCCATTCACTCTCACCTGGGTGTGAGCACCCACATACATGGCCATAACCACCCTAACCAGCCACTCCTCCAAGCCAAGCTTTCTCAAGGCCCACTTCACCACGTCTCTAGGGACTCTGTCAAAGGCCTTTTCCAAATCAACAAAAACAAAATAAAGATCCCTTCTCCTACCAATATATTTTTCCTGAAGCTGTCAAACAATGAATATGGCATCAGTGGTCCCCCTACCTGGCATAAACCCAAACTGCATCTCATCAATATTCAGTCTTTCTCTAATCATACCTTCTAAAACTCTCTCCATTACCTTCATTATCTGATCTAAAAGCTTTATACCTCTATAATTTCCTCTTTCCAGGGCATCACCCTTCCCTTTATACACATTTACAATTACACTCTTCAGCCAATCATCTGGAACAACACACTCATAAATAATCCTATTTATCAGGTCAGTGACTAAACTCACCCCTATATCGCCTGAGGCCTTCAACATTTCGGCAGTCAACCCAGACACATCTGCTGCCTTCCCCACCCTCATCCTGCCTATTGCCTCACTCACAGTAGCAGTATCAATCAAAGGCCAAGGGCCAGACACTGGATCTGCTGGCTCCAAACCTTCCTTGTCCCAGTCAAACTCCTCATTCAACAACCGATTATAATGCTCTCTCCATGCATCTTTAATATCCTCGCTGTTCACCACTACCCTTCCTTCATCATTCTTCACACACTGCTCACTTATGATATCCCGATTATCCCTCTTCACCTGACCTGCCACCCTAAATATCATATTTTTGTTTTCCCCATGATTTAGGTTATCAAGTAATTGTCTCTGTGACTCAGAGTTTGCCCTGTATACCTCTCTTCTAGCCCTACGCTTGGCAGCCAAATATTCCTCTTTGCTACCACCCTTTTTCCATTCCCAGAAAAGCCTTCTTTTCTCCTTAAATGCAGCTTCTACACCCTCATCCCACCACCAAGTTACTTTATGTCTTGGTGGTCCTCTTGTCCAGCCGCATGTTACGTCAGTAACTCTCAAGAAATTGTTCTTGAGGGCTCTGTACTGTTCATTAACGCCTCTGTCTACAGCTCCCTGTTCAGCCACCACTCTCCTCAACTCGCTATAGAAGGCATCCCTTACTACTTGTTTTTTCAGCTTCCATATTTTCTTCATAGGTACATAAGTCCTCTTTTTCATCACTTTTTCTTTAAGCACCATATCACAAATCAGTAGTTTGTGCTGCTGCACACACTCCTCACTTCCTATAACTTTAACATCCCTCACTAACCTCCTATCAGCCTTCTTAACCAGAAAATAATCTATCTGACTCCTATTTCCCCCAGACTCATACGTTATTAATCTACTGTCTCTTTTCCTAAAATATGTGTTGCACACAATCATGTCCGTTTCCTCCCCAAACTCGAGTATCCTTTCCCCTTCTGCATTCCTTAGACCATACGCACATCTCCCATGCACTCCTACATAACCTTGTGCTGCATCACCTACATGACCATTTAAGTCCCCTCCCAAAATCACTATCTCATCATCCCGCATACCACCCACTACACGTATTAAATCATCCCAAAATCTATCTTTATCTGCTTCATCCAATCCTGCCTGTGGTGCATATGCCGATATAATCGCAGCTATCTTTCTTCCCAACAGAATTTTCACTACCAATATCCTATCGCTTACTCTCAAAACATTCATAACATATTCCACCCATTTCTCTGCAACCATCACACCAACACCTCCATATCCGTCTGTCCCCCCCTGCCAAAACAACTTATAGCAACAGTCCTTCCCAACAATCTTTCTGGCTGATCCACCCCTGTACCGGACTTCCTGCAAACATGCCACATCCACCCATCTCCTACTGAATTCCTCAGCGACTTCCCCTGCTCTTCCCCTCAAACTTCCCACATATATATATATATTCTCACTCTTTTATATATATATATATATATATATATATATATATATATATATATATATATATATATATATATTATGGTGTTTTACAAAGATAGTAATAATGATACTCTTTATCCTCATTAATTGTTACATTCACATACATGAACCAAACACATACATAAAAAATAAAGCTGTATCTCAATATTTAGGGGTCCCACATATTAAGTAGTTATTTCACTTGCATACAAAAACACAGAAACTAAGACATGCTTTAGATACTTTTCATTCAAACATTTCTGCTTTCATCATCTTCTCAATCATCTTTCAGTGCTTGAACACTGCCTTCAGGAGGTATTGCTTGTGCTCTTCATTTGTAGTATTTGATGAGTTGAACTTTGCAGCCAGCGCAATCCCCCTTTCTGTGCAGTTGTTGACAACCGCCAGGCATGAGACACGTTTCTGGCTGAGTTCAAAATTAGGGTTGTTATCCTTGGGCTGCCTGCTACACAGCAAAACATGCTTCAACATAGAGGCTTGAGATTCACAACTCATGAGCTGGCTAAGATCAGTGCACACTACACAATACTAGAGGAGTCATTTGCATTGCTACTCTCCTTTCGTTGGTAAATATATACTTGCATTTATCAATCTTCTAAATAATTATTATTGAAAATTCTGTTGCATAAGTGATTTCATACATTATCTAAACAGTAATAATGGCTTTTGGGAACCAAATATGTAAGCCTATAAAATACATCTATTTTAAACAGAAATGGAGGATGAAGGGTGAAAGACTGACGAAGAGAGTGTATGTGAGTGAGGTGGAGGGGGGAAGAGGGAGGGGAAGGCCGAGGATGAGATGGAGGGATGGGGTAGAGAGGTATATGAGAGAGGGGGGTGCGAGTTGGGAGCAGGGCAGTGAAATGGCGGGGGACAGGGCGACTTGGAGGCGATTTGTTTGTGGCCACCCCGAACGAGATTGAGGCGTCTGGCAATAGATAGATAGATAGATAGATTAAACAGAAAGCAATGTTTATATTTCCATAAAATTATTGACCTTTGTTAATGATATGAGACAACATATAGTATAAGTTGACTCCAGTAATGATTACTGTTATATAACAAATTTACCCTACTCCTTAATAAATCTAAAAACTATATCTGTCAATAACAATTTTATTTTTTAAACTTTCAAAATTAGAGACAGGAAGTGCTGGTTGTAAAGTCTGCATTCACAACATTACATGTGGATGTACAAAAACTGAATCTGCTGAGAAGGAAAGCAATGTTAAAAATATTCTTAAGATGAAGAAAACTTTGCCCTGATTTTTTTGAAATTGCAGTAATGAATAATATTATCATTTTTCGGGAAATATTATTATTTGATGTTGGTAAGTCATTTAGAAGTGAAGTATCATTTTTATTTTATCACTGACG
Organism: Coenobita brevimanus; assembly: GCF_032717465.1. Taxonomy (NCBI): domain Eukaryota; kingdom Metazoa; phylum Arthropoda; class Malacostraca; order Decapoda; family Coenobitidae; genus Coenobita; species Coenobita brevimanus. The sequence goes on along the minus strand of NC_136999.1, from coordinate 43,407,502 downwards.
CAAAGAATTGCATTCTTATTTGAAAAAAAAAAAAAAAGTTCTTTTGTTATATTGGCTGGGTAACATGACAAGAACCATAATTTACTGTGACACAAAAATATTATCATTTCAAAAGAAAAGGATATTGGTTATAAAAGCTATTAGAAAACTTGATGTATTATCAACAGTTTTGAAAAAAATCAAAGAACAACATTCATATTTGCAAAGAGAATGTTTTACTTATGTTGGTGATGAGAAAAGCAATAAGCTTTCTTTTTAATCACTAAGATTATGCTTCCAAGATATTATAAATACTTTGCGATGTTGTGTTTTTTTAACCAGTGAAGTAGAATATGAATAAGTAGCTATCATTTACTTGATATTGTGTGCATAAATATAACCATTTAATCAAATAAAACTAAATTTATTATTAAATACATGATTAAAAACAAAACTAAACAGTAAAGTGGGTAAAATAGTTTTTTTTTTTTTTTTTAAGTGGGTTTTACTGAAAAAACCCGGGTAGGTAAAACTGGGTTACCCACTTTGGTGCCAACCCTGATTATAGCCCTCTGTCAAAAAAACCAATTCCAACCAGGGTGGCCAATAGATACCAAAGGTGACATTTAAATGCTGTGGTTCCCTGCTTCGTTGTGTCGCAAAGTGCCTTCTTCTTCAAGCACTTCTAGACTCCGCAGAAACTTCAGATCCACACGTTTAGCTAACTGAGCAATAGCTACACGAGCCTAAGCCTTGGCATACAGCAGGGCAACAAAGAGACAGATGTTGGCGATGTCTTTGAGTTCAGCTGGCGTCATGTTGAACTGATCTTGAAAAAGAAAAATTTTGGGCACACACACAGCATTTCCTATCCACATGGCTTGGTGGTAGGCTCCCGACTTCGGACTGGAGTAGGTTCAACAGACGTTACCTCCTGAAACAGGAGAACCAGCTGTAAAATCTCCGTATAGTCATCACATGGCTGGTTTGTTAGGAGTGACTCCTGTACAACTTGAACAGTTTGTTTACAGAGTGCTGCCAATGTTGTACAAACAACATTGCTGTCAGGAGTGTCCAGCTCAGTAGCTACAATGGAGCGATCAATATGATTGAAGAGCTTCTGAGATTGCTTAAAAATTGCAATATCTTGTCCCGAAGGCAGCCCCACTTCTGCCTCAAACACACAAGCAAGCACAATTTCATCAATATGATGTCTGCATGCTAGATGGAGCAACTTTTGGGACAGAACATCTTCAGTCTTTGCTCAGGCACCGACCAGAAGTCCGGTGTTACATGCCGTGGTGTCAAAAGAATGACCAATGATCCTTCTTTATAGGCTATGTTTGGCTGGTTTGTTACAAACGACTCCTGTACGACTTGAACAGTTTGTTCACAGAGCACAGACAATGTTGTACAAACAACATTGCTGTCTCGAGTGTCCAGTGCAGAAGTTACAATGGAGCAATCAATATGACTAGTGCTTCTGAGATCGCTTTAAAATTGCAATATCTTGTCTCGAAGACAGCCCCACTTCCGCTTCAAACACACACTCAAGCACAATTTCATAAATTTGATGTCTGCATGCTAGATGGAGCAACTTTCGGGGCAGAACGTCTTCAGTCTTTCCTCAGGCACCGACCAGAAGTCCAGTGTTACATGTTGTGGTGTCAAAAGAATGACCAACAAACCTTTTTTTTAGGCTATGTTCTCTCAGTAAATCGCAACACACATGAGCAATCTCAGATCCAGTACCTGCATCAACTTTTGGGACTCTGAGAAGTTTCTCCTGTCCACTGGCAGATACCAAGACAGCAATTCGATCTACTGTTGCGTCACCTGTAATATCTGGCACGATCTTCCCATCTAAATGCAAACCATGGATTCTCCTACACATAAACTTTCTTCTTGGTAAGCCTCTGCGACATGCTTTCTGAGGGATCGGCATCCCCAGTACATCGTGGAAGGAGAAATAGATAGTTGTGTCAAGTTGCGACCCAGTGATTTCACCTCAATAGCACAGGACATTGCTGCCTCCCGATGTGACAAGTTCATTTGACCAAATGCAATGGAGACTTCCTCTTATATCTGATTCTTCGAACGCTTGGAAGCAGGCAGAGATGTGGAAGTGACTGTTTCAAAACTAGGATCACCATTCTCTGAATCTGTGGCTGAAGAATTGCAGTTTCCTGCAGCACTTTTGGCATGTTCATTGGCCTTCTTCACTTGCTCCCCTTCCTTCCTCCATCTGTGCTCACTGTCCCTGTCTTGTTTCCTCTTCCTGATTTCCTTCTTATGCAGTTTTGCATCCACTCCCACCATGCTAGTGTACTGTCTGTCAGGTCCTCCTGTTGGCTCTGGTAGAAGGGTTTGTCCTCTTCATTCTTCATCACCACGAGGGCATTGCTGTGGCTGATATAAAAAACCTCATACCTCAGCTCTGACTGGAACATCTCTTCTTGTACCTGGAATGGTTCTCGTAGTCTTTTATGGCTTTTTAACCAGTTTATCGCACCACACCAAGACTGCTTCCATCTTGTGAAGAGCATTGTCATGCCTCATAGTAGGAATCCTGGCTCTGTGCTGGAATGGAAGTATGGTGTTCAGGTAGAGATTCAGACATTTGGTTCTGCCCAGCTTTGGCTGTGTTTGATGATACTTCAATTACTTCAGAACTTGCAGTTTTGTTGGCAAACAGCAACCTAAAATGTCTGCACTTGGCTATCCAATTTGCAGTTTTGTTGGCAAACGCCAGCCTAAAATTTCTGCACTTGGTTGTCCAATCAAACACACTCTGGAAAACCTTTGAGCATCCATCGCACCGCACACTGACAACCTTCCTGCCTGAGTGCTCATTACAGACTAAACAAAATGTCAGTTTGCAGGACCTCTAAATGCTATCGTATCATGTCAAAGCTTGTTCAGACACATTTTCACATCTAAACGAACCTAGGCATCAATAAGGGTTGTTTTGCAACATTCATAATAGACCCTATACTCTGTGAAACACCCATATACTCGTGTGTATATATCCACTCACTCGAAGTAGTGCTGCTCTCGGGTGTCTGCCCTTTCTTTTCCTCCATCCCTGTTTCCTTCCATCCTCTTCTATCTTTCTTTCCTTCATTCTTTCTTCTTCATTCTGCCCACGGGTGACTTTATGCTCCTTCTTCTGTCTTTCTTTCCTTCATTCTTTCCTCTTCCCTCTGCCTGTGGGTGACTCTACTCCGTGTGACAAGCCTAATGGTTTCCTGTCTACCAGGAAACCATTTACTATGCAGGGTGGTAACAATACAAAGGAGTACAAAGGAAACCAAACAGCAACAGACCTTATGGTCCTTCCGAGGCTGTTTGTTACAGAGTAGACTATGACTACAAGATCTAACTCTACATGCTGAAGGATAAGGATAGTAAAACAAAAAGGCTCCCCCTGCCCCTAAACCCTCCAGTTAAAACTGGCAAGAAAAAGTGAGAAAAACCACCATGCAGCATGGAAAAACTGACATAGAAATTTCATAGGAAAGACTGAAAAAGGAAAAGCTACATTCTGTATTACATTATCTATAAGCTACCAGTATGAATTACCTGAAAGAGAAAGTAGTAAAGTACAATGAATAAGTGAATAAATAAATAACTGATGCATGTCGCTATGTATGGGTACGTTAAGTTGATGAGGCGTCTGCGGACACAGTTTGGAAATTCCACAGTGCACAATGTGGATATTCAGGGGTGGTGCGGCAGCCTTACCTGGCGCTATTATGGTAGGCAGCAGTCAATCAGGCCCCAGCTCCATTCATTCCACTGAGACTTGGAACTTTCCCATGCAGGGCAAGCAAACAAGTCACCTCCTGAAGTAGTGACCTCTGGTACATAAAAAATTTTTCCAATGGTGGCCACATAACTAACAGGAACCCTCAGTGATCCACAGCCCATCACAGGTCGAAAGTATGAGTAGTGACCGTTAACTCAGGGCTATCTGTGCATATCCTAGTCTGTGCATATACTATATTTGCATTTAATAAATTGATCCTGGCTCTAAAAAACTAAAATAAAATAAAATAGAAAATTATACATACACAAGTGTTTTATTCAGGAGTAAACATATTAAGCTGGGGGTTAGACGACAAATACTAATCCAGGCGACCTTTAAAGGTTTGTACTGTATTACAATTTACTACGTTGGAGGGCAATTTACTCCATATATTTACAACTCTACTGAAGAAGCAATGCTTAGCTTCATGCGACTGGAATCGTTTGCCAATTATTTTATGCCCATTTCCTCTAGTGTGATTCGAGCGATCAACTGTGGAGTATTTATCGACAGCCATGTTATCATGTCCTTTGAATATCTTGAATACTTGAATTAAATCTCCTCGTATCCTCCGTTTTGTTAGGGTAAAGAGATTCAGGGCTTCTAAACGTTCCTCGTACAGTTTATTTCTCAATCTAGGTATCATCTTTGTCATCCTTTGCAGCACTTTTTCAAGCTTTTCCACATCCTTTTTATAATACGGTGACCAAAACTGAACGCAATACTCCAAGTGCGGGCGTACAATGGAATTATACAAAGTGAGGACGATATTATCGGATTTATATTCAAGTGCTCTGCCTATGAATCCAATCAATTTATTGGCTTTTTTCACAGCTTCTGTACATTGTTTGCTTGGTTTCAAATCATTTGTTATTATAACTCCTAAGTCTTTTTCATGGTTTACCCTATCAAGATGGACATTATTCATGCTATGTCTTGCTCTTACATTTTTACTGCCAATGTTGAACACTTTGCGTTTATTAATAATGATAATATTGAAATCCATATAACCAAATTTTGGAGTCTCGTGGTTTAGTGGGTAATTACGGCGCTCCAATCGCACTGAGCAAGAAAAGGTTTATACCTAAGGGGTGGTTGAGGTTTAATGCTCACATAATGCCACTCAGGGATGAGTAAGGCTGGTCACTCTCATCTTAAATGTCAAGACCAACTTGCTTAGCCCCGGGCTCAACGCTCTTTATGGGGCAACTTAGGATTGGATGATGATGATGAATATATATATATATATATATATATATATATATATATATATATATATATATATATATATATATATATATATATATATATTTAATCATTTATATTTCCCAGTCATATAAGTTTATATTGACAGAATGACAAATAATTTTACTTTGGAGAGAAATCAACAGAAATGTAAAATGCGATGTAGTGAGTATGTAGCATATTATTTAAAACCCCACCAAATTTAGTGCCAGAAGAATCAGATTTTAGCAATACTTAACAGCTCTACACAGTTGCTATACTCAATTATGATTGACATGTGCAGTTGAGATGCATGGGCCGAATATGATGTGTTTGAATCGCGGCTGCTGATTGGCTGCCGATGATTTAAATCTACACCTTTTCTTATTTTAACACAGATATATTTACATTTTTAAACTGCCATCAATACCCCCTGGGGGTAGGGGGGTTTTTCAAGAATACTTCCCCAGTATCCCTTCTTGTCGTAAAAGGCGACTAAAAGGGTTGGCGGAGGGTTAGTGCCCCTCCCCGGAAAACAGCTAACTAAAAAAACAAACAATAAGCCTCGGACAAGGACTGACCAAACGATGACGACCAAGGACCGGACAAAGGACATGGTAATTGGAACTTGGAATGTAAGAGGAGCGAATGATGAGGTGAAAGAGAGAGAGATTGTCCAGGTGCTTGAGGGTGCGAAAGTGGATGTATGTGGAATAACTGAAACGAAATGGAGAGGAGAAAGTGTGAAAGAATGGGAGTATGGATGGAGTATATGTGCAGGAGTAGGTGAGATGAGAGGGCAAAGGAAGGAGTATGTATAGTTGTGAGTAAAAGATGGAAGAGGAGCATAAGACAGTATGGATCAACTGGGTCAAGGATTGTGTGGGTAAAGTTGAAAGTTGGAATACAAATGTGGGCGATTGTTTCTGTGTATGCACCAACGCAAGATCGTGCTAGAAGAGTGAGAGAAGAGTTCTGGACAAATGTAGAAGTGTGCATGGAAAAGCTTGGAAGGAATGAGACAGTGTTTTTGACTGGTGATATGAATGGTAAAGTTGGGAATGTGAAGGTGGATGGAATAGTTGGTGAGTGGGGTGTGCCTGCTGAGATAGATGAGAATGGGAGTGCGTTAGTGGACATTTGTCCTGGGAGGGGGTTGGTGATAGCCAATACCCTCTTCAGGCATAAAATGATCCACAGGTATACATGGCGAGTGATGAGAAGGGTCGGTGGTGAACTGAATGAAAGGAAGGCAATGACTGATTATGTGTGTGTGGATGAAAGGATGCGAAGATGTGTAAAGGATGCAAGAGTGTATAGAGGTTGGGGGAGTGGACTTTCTGACCACTACTAGGTGGTGGCCAGAATTAGAATGCAAGTAAGATGGAGGAATAGAAGAAGGGAAAGACGAGAGGAAGGAGTAGTTGCAAGGAGAGTGGAAAGGTTACAATAGGATGAGAAGAATGCAGAGTATAAGAGAGAAGTGGAGGAACGATTGGGCAAATATGAATTGGAGCAGATGGGAGACGTGGAAGGTGTGTGTAAGATATTTACAGAAGAAGTATGTGCAGCATGTGATGTGGTGTGTGGAAGGAAGAGAAGACGGAGGGGGGTACAAGGAACAGCGTGGTGGACTGAAGAGGTGAAACAGGCTGTGGCACAGGAGAAGAAAGCATACAATGAATGGATGAGAAATACGGGCGTGGAAGAAGTTGAGAGGCGGAAGAGAGAGTTATATGTAGAATGAAAGAGAGAGGTGAAAAGATTAGTAAGAGAGAGTAAGAAGAGAGTGGATGAGGAATTTGGAAGGAATTTGAGTGTAAAGTGGAGGGACTGTAAGAAAATGTTCTGGAAAGAGGTGAAAAGAGTAAGACAGGGTGGAAGTGAAGTTAGCAGGGGAGTGAAAGATAAAAATGGTAGATTACTAGTGGAGAAGGGAGAAAAAGTGAGCAGATGGAGAAAACACTTCTAGGAATTGTTGAACATAGAGGATGGAAGTAATGCGAGTATAAGTGGCTGGGGAATGGCTGGGAGAAGGAGGGAGGTGAGAAGACAGGAAGAAATCAGTAGGATAGAAGTTGTGGAAGCAATGAAGAATGTTAAATCGGGGAAAGCCCCAGGAATTGATGGAGTGTGTGGTGAAATGCTGAAGCATGGGGGAGAGATAGTAGTAGAATGGATGTGGAAGATGTGCAGATTGGCCTGGGAGGAAGGTAGAGTCCCGGAGGATTGGAAGTCAGGTATAATTATTCCCTTGTACAAAGGAAAAGGGGAAAAAGAAGTGTGTGGTAATCATAGGGGCATTTGTCTTCTTAGTATAATGGGAAAAGTGTATGGTAGGATACTTATAGACAGAGTTAGAGAAAGAACAGAGAAATTAGTTGGAGAAGAACAGGGAGGATTTAGGAAGGGAAGAGGTTGTGTAGATCAGATATTTATTCTTAGATCTTTAGTGGAAAAGTTTCTAGAGAAGGGAAAGAAGTTGTATGCGGCTTTCATGGATTTTTAGAAAGCATATGACAGGGTGGATAGACAAGGATTGTGGAAAGTGTTAAGAATGTATGGAGTAGATGGGAAGTTGTTGAATGCTGTGAAGAGTATGTACGATGGTGCGAAGGCTGCAGTGTGTGTGGATGGTGAACTAAGTGAATTTTTCTCTTTGAAAGTTGGGTTGAAACAGGGATGTGTCATGTCTCCATGGTTGTTCAATCTGTACATGGATGGGGTAATAAAAGAGGTACAAGGTAGGGTAGTGGATGTTGGAGTGGCCCTGGTGAGAGAGGATAGTGTTTGGAAACTCCTTGTACTGTTGTTTGCAGATGATACTGTGTTGTTGAGTGAAGACGAAGGGGAGCTGCAAGGCTTGGTGGATGAGTTTGAGAGAGTGTGTAAGAAACGGAATCTAAAGGTGAACGTAGGGAAGAGTAAGGTGATGGTCTTTGAGAGAGGTGAAGTTAGTGAATATTCAGCGAGGTTGGATGGTGAGGAATTGGAAAATGTGAGTACGTTTAAGTACTTGGGTAGTGTGATGAGTAAGGATGGAGGTTTGGAGGGTGAAGTGCTTGAAAGGGTACAGCAGGGAAGAAAGATGGCTGGTTCTTTGAAAGCAGTGATAAGAAACAGGGAAGTGAGCATGGAAGTGAAAAAGTTACTACATGACAGTATTGTGATACCAACTCTAACGTACGGAAGTGAAACTTGGATATAGTTGGAAGGACACAAATCAAGAGTGAGAGCAGTGGAAATGAGTTATTTAAGAGGAGCCTGTGGAGTCACGTGGAGAGACAGGCTGACGAATGAGGATATAAAGTAGCATTATGGTGTTGATGTGGATGTGATAGGAAGCGTTATGAGGAACACACTGAGGTGGTTTGGCCATGTGGAGAGGATGGAGGGTGAAAGACTGACGAAGAGAGTGTATGTGAGTGAGGTGGAGGGGGGAAGAGGGAGGGGGAGGCCGAGGATGAGATGGAGGGATGGGTTAGAGAGGTATATGAGAGAGGGGAGTGTGAGTTGGGAGCAGGGGAGTGAAATGGCGGGGGACAGGGCGACTTGGAGGCGATTTGTTTGTGTCCACCCCAAACGAGATTGAGGCGTCTGGCAATAGATAGAGATAGATAGATAATTTCCGAACCTGAAGAGTCAAAATTAGCTTTAAAACTTTACTATTATCAAAGAAAAGTAAAGATGATTATAAAGTTTCATAATACGATGAGTGACGTTTGAAATAAATTATCCACCCACGGTGTACATCCACGTCCGCAAGTTGCATTACATCCACCCACGGTGCACACGTAAGTCCGCATTTTGCGCTATAATATCCACCCACGGTGTACACCTACGTCTGCATATTGCACAACAATACATGCCTGCACATTTTTCAATGACAACATCGGCGCCCAATCAGCAGCCTTGTATCAAATAGTGAGAAAGATAGATTGGATATCCCACACAGTGATAGACAAATGTCACCAATTTTTCGTTGGAAGATACAGTACAGATAAGGATTTTTTTTTTTTTTTTTTTTTTTTTTTTTTTTTTTTTATAGCTAGGATAAATCATGAATGTTGCCCAGCTGGCAGTTTACCTAAGTTGAACAAGCCTTTAAGAGCTCAAATATCTGCTGAGTTTAAGACAGAATTCCTCAGGAAGATCTCTGGAAGAAGGAATTTTCTGGTTGGTATAGCCCCAGACTTAAATTTAGTGTAGACTTATTGAAGCAAACACAGTCCAACTCATATTTGGGTAAAATAACGGCAGACGTTTCCGCCACTAAGAGAAGCCTGTTAGCTAACATATTAACCTCAGACTGGGTTGAAGCTGATGGCAACTTGTCACCAATGCGTGTTGTTGACATCATTGGGTGTATTGCAGTATTATGTAAATTGCCTGAGTGTTAATAATCGCAAAAACAATACCATATAATCCAGGAATGTGTTTAGTAGATTCTCTATACGAAGTGGAGCTGAAATGCAACAAAGCCAGTTTGAATGATATATCACAAGGCAATAAGACAGGGATGAAATTGCCAGAGATTGTTGCAGAAATAAATAAATCTAGTCCAAGCAAAGACCAAAGACAGTCTCGATCAGAGTACAAACAAACAAGCAGTCAAGTTATCAAATGAACTCAAGAACTCACTGTTGCACACCAGGCAACATGCTGGCTCAGAAAAATGGGCATAGCCCTAGTAGGCAATGTTTTACAGAAAGACCAAAATATGTTGCATCACCTCGTAGGTCAAACTCGTGAGATACGCAATTTTACTACTGTGCAAGTCTGAAAGTTAATTTAAACAAGAATAAAGATATTGTGTTTAAGAGGAATGAAGTCACAGAATACACAGTGAGGTTGGTTGGTGAGGATATTGAGAGTGTGAGTGCATTTGGGAGGAGTAGACTGTAGCACCAGTCGAGCAGGGCAGTACTCCCGAGGTGGATGGAAAGCTGATGACAGGGAGTGCTGGAGCTCCCGTTTCATCAGCCCTCAGGACTAGTTCCTGACCATCCCCCTTTGCTGAACTTTTTCAGTGTCTCAGTTACACAGAGAGTAGGCCAGCATGCTCTCCAGTACAAATTTCTCTATCTATCTTCACCAAACTACATGCACAGTACACACTACACTTCCTATTCAAAATTTACCAAAATGGCGTCAATTCACCCAGCCTCGGAGTCCCCAGGGGGGGGGACCATAAATGCCCCCGCCATCTGCCCCTCTCCCGGTGACGACTCGAGGTGCCTGGAACCACTGTCTGACTCTCTTCTTCTTCATTTCTGCAACATTCGCGGCCTTTCATCTAACTTTCGCTCTGTTGAGCACCCCTCTCCTCCTCTAAACCTCACCTTCTTTTTCTAACGGAGACTCAGCTGTCTGAGGCAACTGACAGCAAACCCTTTTCTGTATCCTCCTACTTTCTCTATACTCATTTCAAAGCCAAAGGTGGCTGTTGTGTATACATACGCAACGACTTATCTTGCTCTCGTGTTCCTGAACTTGATTCTTCTGAATTCTCCACTCTCTGGCTTCGGCTTTCCTGTCATTCTCTGACTAAATATATCTGTGCTGTTTACTTATCCCCTAATTCTACTGACTATCAAAAATTCTTCGACTATCTTACTTCTACGATGGAACACATTCTGTCCATTTCTCCTTTCTCTGAAATCTCCATTCTTGGAGATTTCAATGTTCAACACCACCTTTGGCTCTCCTCTCCTTTCACGGATCCACCTGGTGAACAAGCCTACATCTTTTCTATCCTTAATGACCCAGAGCAGCTTGTACAGCACCCTACCCGTATCCCTGACCGCCTTGGAGAGAGCTCCAACATACTTGACCTCTTCCTCACAACTAATCCTTCTGCTTACTCTGTTAATCTTTTCTCTCTGTTGGGCTCCTCCGACCACAACCTTATTACCTTAACCTGTCCTATCGCTCCAGTACGGCCTGCGGACCCTCCAGGGAAACGTCGTCTCTGGCATTTTGGAGCTGCGGACTGGGAGGCCCTCAGGCAGTACTTCTTTGATTTTCCCTGGAATGATTATTGCTTCCATGGCCGTGAGCCATCTGAGTGTGCCTTGCGCATTACGGAGGTTATTCTCTCGGGCATGGAAGCATACATTCCTTTCTCATATCCTTTGACTAACGCAAGAAAGCCTTGGTTTAATCACGCTTGTTCTAATGCTGTCCGCAACAAGGAGAAGGCCTACAAAAGGTACCGGAGCCAACCCACCCCTGAATCACATAATCTTTACGTTTCTGCCCGGAATCGTGCTAAGTCTGTTCTTCGCTCTACTAAAAATAATTTTATCCATACTAAATGCTCTCAACTCTCCAACTCGAATTCTTCCCGCTCCTTCTGGCACCTTGCCAAAAATCTTTCTAACAACTTTACCTCATCATCCTTCCCTCCTCTTTTCTACTCTGATGGTTCTGTAGCTATTTCTTCTACTGATAAAGCAGATCTCTTCGCACAGACTTTCTCCTCCAATTCCACCTTAGACGATTCCGGTGCTGTTCCTCCATCACTTCCCCCCTCTGACTTCCTCATGGCTGACATTAAAATTTCTTCAGTTGATGTATTTTCTGCCATTACTGGCCTCAGTTCTAACAAGGCATATGGGCCTGATGGGGTCCCTCCTGTTGTTCTCAAAAACTGTGCTTCTGTGCTTACACCCTGCCTAGGGAAACTATTTCGTCTTTGTCTGTCAACTTGTACCTTTCCTTCTTGCTGGAAGTTTGCTCTCATTCAGCCAGTCCCAAAGAAGGGTGACCACTCCCAACCCTCCAACTATCGTCCAATTGCTTTAACGTCCTGTATTTCAAAAGTTTTCGAGTCAATTCTTAATAAAAAAATTTTAAGGCATCTTTCCTATCACAACCTTCTTTCCGATCGTCAGTATGGGTTCCGTCAGGGACGCTCCACTGGCGATCTTCTCACCTACCTTTCAGACTCCTGGTCATCCTCCTTTCGGGACTTTGGCGAAAGCTTTGCCATTGCACTTGACATCTCAAAGGCTTTCGATCGAGTCTGGCACAAATCTTTAATTTCCAAACTGCCCTCCTACGGTTTCTATCCTTCTATCTGTACCTTCATCGCTAGCTTCCTTTCTGGTCGTTCTATAGCTGCTGTCGTAGACGGCCATCGTTCTTCTCCTAGATCTATCAACAGTGGTGTTCCTCAGGGCTCTGTCCTATCACCAACTCTCTTCCTTTTATTCATCAATGATCTTCTAAGCTGTACATCTAACCCTATCCACTCATACGCTGATGACTCCACCCTTCACCTTTCCATTCGGTTCCCGCAACGCCCATCTCAACAGTTACTTCAAAAAACAAGGGATGAGGCTATGGCACACCTAATGTCTGACTTGGCTCATATCTCTGACTGGGGTAAAAATAATATGGTTGTCTTTAATGCTTCTAAGACTCAGTTCTTACACCTATCAACCCGACAAAATCTTCCACAGGTATACCCACTAATGTTTAATAATATTCAGATTAATCCTGCATCATCCTTGAACATGCTTGGGGCTTCATTTACTCGGGACTTATCTTGGAAAGATCATATTACATCTCTTGTAAAATCTACTTCCAAGAGATTGGGTGTGCTAAGCCGACTCCGCTCTTTCTTTACCCCTGCACAATTGTTGACTCTATACAGGGGTTTTATCCGCCCCTGTGTGGAGTACAACTCTCATGTGTGGGGAGGCTCCTCACATACAGCTCTTCTCAATAGGGTGGAGTCAAAGGCTTTTCGTCTCATTAACTCTCCTCCTCTTACTGACTCCCTTCAACCTCTGTCTCTTCGCCGCACTGTTGTATCTTTATCTCTTTTCTATCGCTACTTTAATGGTCACTGCTCCTCTGAACTGTCTGCTTGCATTCCTCCACCTCTACGACGGGCGCGTAGCACCCGTCTGGCAGCAAACTCTCATCCCTTTTCTGTCCAACTCTCTAATGCAAGAGTTAACCGTTACTCCCAGTCTTTCATTCATGCAACAGGTCAGCTCTGGAACTGTCTCCCTCTGTCTGTATTTCCTCCTGCCTATGATCTCCAGTCTTTCAAACGCAGTGTGTCCAGGCATCTCAAAATGATCGGATCTTGAATTTGGCTCTCTATTGTATTTTGTTTTTCTCTTGGAGGGAACTGTTACTGCGGGCTCATGGCCTTTGGTTCCTTCTTCCTCGCATTAAAAAAAAAAAAAAAAAAAATTTAAGTTCTTGTGTAGTGTGATGAGTAAGGATGGAAGTTTGGGGGATGAAGTGATTGAAAAGGTACAGCAGGGAAGGAAAGTTGTTGGTTCACTCAATGTGGTGATAAGATAAAGGGAGGTGAGCAGGGAAGTTAAGAAGTCACTACATGATAGTATTGTGATCCCTACCCAGACGCATGGAAGCGAGGCATGGACCTTACTAAAGGAGATCAAGTCAAGAGTGAAAGCAGTGGAAATGAGTTACCTGAAAGGTGCATGTGGAGTGACATGGAGGGACAGGTTGACGAATAAAAGCCCGTTCTGGGGTGGATGTGGATGTGATTGAGAAAATTAGGAGAAATACACTGAGGTGGTTTGGACAAGTGGAGAGAGTGAAGAATGAAAGACTGACTAACTGGGTGTATGTAGATGAAGTGGAGGGAGGCAGAGGGAGTGGGAGACTGAAGGTGAGGTGGAGAGATGGAGTTGAGAGGTATATGAAGGAGGGCAAGTGAGTTGGGGGGAAGGCGTTATGTCGGGCCATCCTTTGCGGGATTAGGGCGTCGGGCTATAGACAGGAGATAGCAAATCCTGGCCACACAAGATCTGAATGCTAAGTACAAAATTAAGAGGACAGAGACTAAGCAAAAGGGTTTCAACCCTACTGTAGGCGACACAAAGCCGTTGGTCATTAGACCTCAGACTGTAAAAAAGTAGAAAAACTAATATCTGTCTACAAGTTGGGGGAAGCCTGTACCTGAACAAAAGATGACAATACATAAAACAAGCAAGTAATCAAAGAGTAAACATGGGAAGTATTTTGGAAATGAAAGCATTTTGGTTCTGCTGTCTGTGAAGATGAAAAGATTTCATTATTTTTGGATTCTGTCTCACCTCTCAGTCTAAAAAGCACAAGATGAATTAGAAGGAATTTTTAGAAATAGAAGAAATGGTAACATTCATGGGGAATCAATCTTAGATATATACACTGTAGATGGTAAAGAAATACCAGTTAGAGGTATGATTTATACATCAAATTTACAGAGACTATCAAAACAATCAATATTTTACTCTACATAGTAGAAAATTTATCCAATAAAACAAATACTGGTATGCTCATTGGCTTAAGTACAATGAGAGAAGAAAATATTTTGCTGACGCCACATTTCAGTGGAATTGTATTCAACAATGAGTGAGTAGAGAAAACTTCTCCAGATACTATACCTAACAATTATAGAAAATCCAGAATAACAGAGCAATTAGACACACGAGAAAAAATGAGGGGTCTGTCTTACAATATTGTTGAGTAGGAGGTTTTACTATAAATTTCTCACTGTTTCTCGTACCATTGTTCTGTTTCGGGTCAAAGTTGGTAGTTAGCCTGCTATTGTGAGCTTTGTTATTTTGTAAGCTGTACCTTAATTTTTATATTTTTGTCAATAATGTTTTTTTTTTTTATGTGATTGTTTGTTAACTTATGTTCAGTAATTTAAGTTTGCACAGTATGTTAAATAATTTCGAGTGTTATGCAGTGAAAGAAAACTCTGGCATGTTTTGGATGTGTCCAAGTTACTAACTGTTGTAACCATTGCCCCCTTCGGGAATGCATGAGAAATGTGGAAAAGTGTACAACACTGTAGAATATAGGAAGCTTATATAAGGATGGAGAAGAGACTAGAGCAAGTTCAGTCGGTTTTCAGTTCAGTTTGAGTGTGATTCAGTGTCAGTGCAGTGCAGTTAGCAAAGTTTGTATATTTTCTGTACTTGTGAAAATAGTGAAGTGTTGTTGGCAAACAGTAAAGTGTGATTGCAGTTTGTGTATCTTCGATGCCTGCGAAAATAGGGAAGTCGGAAGGTATTAAGTGTAATGATTTGGAAAATAAAGAGTGAACTTAAGAAGCCAGTGTTTATTTACAATGCGTCAGCTGGTCTTATTGCACATGAAAGGTCGACCGTAGGAAGAGCAACTCACTGGGCAATGTCCTTCCTAGTCTGTACTACTGCTGTTGGAGCCTGTGACAGTGTGGGGTGGTGACATAACACTGGTGTCAGGAGTGTCGATTATGTGCTGCAATGAGTCAAATCTTTGACATGGAGCAAGGGGGTGTGCAGACAAGGTCCCGAGCTGGGCAAAACTAGGAAAGTGTCCCTGGCAACAATCGTGAAGCTATTACAGGCCCAAAGTGTACAATTTCAGACACAGAACGAAGGACAGATAGAACTCAAGAACAATTACGGGCTCAAAGTGTACTATTACAGGCACAGAATGAAGGACAGAAAGAACTCAAAAAACAATTACAGGCTCAGAATGACGGACAGAAAGAACTCAAAGAATAATTACAGGCACAGAACGAAGGACAGAAAGAATAACATGAACCTCTGGAAGAGGCATTATAGAAGCAACAGAGGGAATTACAACTGAGGATGCAAGGACAGCAAGATGCATTCATGGGGGAAATGAGGGATGAGCAGCACAGTTGAAGGAGCAAGTATATGCTGTGCTACAGCAGCAGAAGTGTGAGGAAAGCAACAACATAATGGAGTTCAGACAGCAGACAACCAGCTGAAGCATGTAGACAACCATTTGCAGACAACTAGTGAGGCAATCGTAATGGAGTGCAGACAGCATGTAGACAACAAGTTAAAGATGATCAGTGAGAGAGTTGAGGTTGTAGAGAAATATTGCACTGCTGATCCTCAGGTTTGTGCACAGGGAGCATATGAAAAGAATGGACGGTGTATGGCGAATCACGATGATCCCAAGCATCTAAAGATAGCATTACTTGGTTGAATAATCAGAATGTAGGAGACTTATGTCCTGGACTTAATTATCATGCCCTAGTTTTTAGGCCCCAAACCAGCGAAGTCCATGGATATAATGGGGGTCCAGTTAAAAAGAGACCTCTGGAATTTGATGGTAGAGTATCTTGGGAAGCTTACCATGCACAGTTTGAGTTACTTGCTAATCAGAATGCTTGGCATAATAGGCAGAGGGCAGTGCAGATTGCTACTAGCCACAATGGAGATTTTAGGCCAGATGTCAGTGATGGAGAGGAACAGTTATCAGTCATTAGTAGGAGTGCTGGAGCGCAGATATGGGACCCTGTACCAGACTGACCTTTACACAGCAAGATTCTGGAGCCATGTATGGGCTCGAAGACAATCCCTACAGCAGCTTCCTCATGACCTGGAGAGTATGGCATACAAGGCGTACCCTGGAGCAGCACCTAACCTGTTGGCTATTCTTCTGAGGGACCACTTCATCGATGCTCTTGATTATCTAGAGTTGAAAGTAACAATGAAGCAGGCACAACCCAGAAGCATGCAAGAGACACTAACCAGGACTCTAGAATTTGAGTCCTACGTCAGGTACAGTACGTCCACTTTTCAGACAGGTCATGGTGAAGGATTCAAGGCAAGAAATGGGCAGGTACATGAAGGAGAAACATTTGAAAAAAGTTACTGTTACTGTAGAAAGCCAGGACATAGAAAAGAAGACTGCTACAAGTGGAAGAGGGAACACGAAAAGACCTGAGGAGGTTGCTTTTTCTGCAGGAAGCCGGGACACAAGAAGGAGGATTGTTACAAATGGAAGAAGCATTAAGGACTGAGCAGTGCAATGATATCTTCATTTGTAAGAAAAGTATGTTGGACATGTAGTGAGGTGGGACACTTCAGTTTTGAGTGTCTGAAGAAGAAAAAGGAGGATATGAAGCTGCAGAAGATCAGAAAGAAGCGGAAAACTAGTGGAGGCTGGTGTTAAGAGGCAACGATCAGCTGGCTTTTCCAAAGTAGCCCCACCACCAAGAAAATGCAAGAGAACTGCAATCGACACTGTGCCAATAGACAGAAGAATAGATATCAAGAAGTGTTCCATGTTGACTGATTCAGTCACAGACTTTTGTGAAACCTGACGTTTTACGTCATCGGTATCTCCCTGACTCATCAGAATAGTTGTGTGGCGTAACTGGGCACCACAAAGAACCGAGGGGACCCTCAGATGTCCGGATTGAAGTGGCAAGGCAAAAGGCTATGCTTCCAGTCTACATGGCCGACATGGAGGATCCTTGCCTTCTTGGTCTGGACTATCCGATGTCCATGGGATGTCAGCTGGACATGCTCCATGAAGTTGAAGGTTCAAGGAGAGTCAGTTCCTGTCACAGCAGTGAGACGTACCAATTCTGGTGGTGAGGTGAGGGAACTCCGCACTAGTTATATCCCCAAAATCAGAACTATTGCACGAGTGCAAGGTGAATGCTCTTTTGACAGCTGTATAGGAGTAGTGGAGCCTGATGTCCAGTGGAAGACGAAGGCAGGAATGATGATGTGGAGAACTTTGGTGAAAACAGGTGCAGATGAAGTGCTGAATGTGGTGGCCAGTTTCTCCCATGAGCCGAAGATCAACGAAGGAGAAATTGTGGGACTGTGCCAACTGGTTGACCCTGAGTGGCACCAGAAGCAGGCCTGTAAAAGGAGTTTAGTCAAAGAACATGGGTATCTGCCAGATCAGTTACAAGACCTATTTTCAAGGAGTTGGCCGTGCCTGGATGACTCACATATGCTAAAGTTGAGACAGCTGCTGACGAAGTCTGATGATGTCTTTTCTACTAAAGACCTACACCTGGGATGCATAGATCTGGTGGAGCATTGGGTAGACACTGGGGATCACAGTCCGATTAAACAGCCAGCACAGAGGATGGCGCCAGCCCAATGGCAAGAAATGGAGAAGGTGATGGAGAATCTCCAAAACCAAGGAGTAATAGAAAAGTCCAGCAGACCTTGGACATCAGCAGTGGTGCTGGTAAGGAAAAAGGATGGTTCAGTAAAGTGCTGTGTAGATTATTGAGCCCTTCATGAAGTGACAGTGAAGGATGCGTACCCCTTGCTGAGGATTGCTGACATGCTGGATGCTCTTCAAAGTGCCCAGTGGTTCTCCATCCTTGCTATGAAAGCAAGATATCATCATGTCAAGGATGAAGAGAAAGACAAGGAGTAAACTGCCTTTTCGTACAGGCAGGGTTTATGGCAGTTTAAAATGATGCCATTTGGTCTATGCAATGTCCCAGCTACTTTCGAGCTTCTGTGGATCGTGTAGTGGAAGGCCTACACAGGCAGACGGCTCTCATTTATCTGGACGATGAAACTGTGTTTGGACGGACCTTCCACCTGGAACTGGAGAGGCTGTCAGAGGTGTTCATCAGGATCTGAGCAGCACATATCAAGCTGAACCCCAAGAAGTGCTACTTGCTTCAGAAGGAAGCAAAGTACCTGGGATACATTGTAGGCAAAGGCGGTGTCCTTACGAATCCAGAGAATGTGGCAGCTGTGGAAAACTGGCCAGTTCCAACTTGTGTGAAGGAGCTACGGAGTTTTCTGGGCTTATGTGTCTACTACCGGGGTTTTGTCAAGGACTTTGCAACGATAGCTGCACCTCTGCACAAGCTGTTGGGGAAGAGGCAGAAGTTTATGTGGGCTGCAATGACTCAGAAGGGCTTTGACGAACTCAAGCAAGCATTGGAAAGCTCTCCAATATTGCCATACCCTGATCAGAGTTAGCCATTTATCTTGGACTGTGATGCTAGTGACCATGGTATTGGTGGAGTTCTGTCACAGAAGAAGGATGACATGGAGTATGTGGTGGCAAGAAGCACAGTCCACCAGAGTAGAACTACTTTGTGACCCATAAGAAACTCTTGGCAGTGATGAAGAGCCTTTAATACTTCCAGACCTACTTGCATGGGTCTTCATCATCAGGACAGACCAAGAAGGACTGAAGTGGGTGAAGACATTGAAGAATCCGAAAGGACAACTGGCATGCAGGATCGGGAAGCTAGACCAGCACAATTATGAGGTGCAGCACCGTCCTGGGCTTGTACATGACAATGCTGACAGCCTGAGTCATCGGTCTTGTGACCCAGATTTTCGGCAGTGTAGTAAAAACGATCACAGCAAGAAATGCAGCTGTACTGCAGTGACAGGGCCAGCGTCAGATGCAGAAGACCTGAAGAAGATGCAGATAGAGGATGCAGAAGTACAACTAGTGCTAGAGTGGCTGCAGCGGAGTACAGTGCAATCATCTTGGGAAGAGGCTTCTAGATTCAGCCCTGTGACCTAGAGTTACTGGAGTCAGTGGGACTTTCTTCGTTTGAGCAACAAACTACTGGAGCGTCAGTGGGAGATACCTGATGGCGTCAGCAAGTATTGGCAACTGGTGGTTCTGAAGAATATGAGGTCTGGGATCTTGGATGAGCCTCATAACCAAATCACTAGTGGGCACCTGGGAGTGAGTAAAACTCTAAGTTGGCTGCAACAGAGGTTCTACTGGACTGGCATGTGGAAGGGTGTTGAAGAGTGGTGTTGGGCCTGTGATGTGTGTTATGCCAAGAAGGGACCCAAGAAACAAGGTTGCACCTCTCTCCAGCTGTACCAGGTGGGTGCAACGATGGAAAGAGTCGTAGTGGACATCGCTGGACCTCGGCCACTCATTGAAAGAGGAAACCAGTACATATGTGTCGTCATGGACTATTTCACAAAGAGGTCAGAAGCCTAAACCATCACCGATGAAGAGACTATGACTGTTGCTCAGGTGTTGGTTGATCAGATTTTCCGTTGCTTTGGGATGCCACAAGAGCTACATTCAGACCAGCGTAGAAGTTTCGAGTCTGCTGTGTTCCATGAATGCTGCAAGTTAATGGGGACCAAGAAGGCCACAGTCAGATTGGATGGTGGAGAAATTCAACTGGACCCTAATAAAAGAACTAGCCAAGTACTGCATAAGAGGACAAACAGAATGGGACCAGAAATTACCTGCGTTGTTGATGGCATATCGGTCTGCATCCCATGAGTCTACTGGCTACACCCCTGCAAAACTGATGCTGGGCCATGAGTTACACTTACCCATTGACTTGTTAATGGGAAGACCATATGATGAAGAGCTGCCTACAGACACCTCCAGCTATGCGAAGCACTTTCAGGAAAGGCTGGCTGAGGTACATCATCAAGTACGAGGAGCCCTCAAGTTTTCAGGAGAGGTGATGAAGTGCAAGTATGATGCCAAGGCAAGTGAGATGAGCTTCAAGTATGGTGACCAAGTTTGATTGTACAACCCTCAGTAAAAGAAGGGACAGTCACCGAAGCTGCAGAGCCCTTGGGACCGGCTTTACACTGTGTTGCACTGCCTATCACATGTAACGTATCCGATTCAGGGAGGCAGGAAAATTTGTCCAAAGGTAGTACACGTGAGTCGTCTGTGGCAGTACCATGGGCCATGACAGTACATCTGTGATGTCTCTGGGGAATCGTGCTCTCCTGGAGCCGTGGATGTTGAGGAAGACCAATGAGCTGACGTGCAAGAGGATGGTGACAGTTTCCCAAGAGAAGAAGTGCATCAGGAATAGAACCAAGACATGCCAGAAGGAACAGACTGTGTGGAGGAGCAGGGAGATATTTAGAAGTGGCATAGGAGAAGACGTGATAAGCTGCAGGATTACTTTGTGTATAATTTAATGTTTAGTTTGGATTGAGGATTATGTTTCTACACACTGTGTAGTTTTGTTGGGACAACAAAGGACTAGGGAGGGGGTAATGTTGAGAAGCAGGACTTACTAGAATTCTGTCACTGTTTCTTGTACCTTAGTTCTCTTATGAGTCAGAGTTGGCAGATAGCCTCCTATTGTGAGCATAGTTGTTTTGTAAGTTGTACCCTAATTTTTGTGCTTTTTCCTCAATAATGTTTTATTTATGTGATTGCTTGTTAAATTATGTACTGTAATTTAGTATAAGTTTGTATGTTAACCCCTTAACCCCAGGTGACGTCTATAGTCGATCTAGCAAAACATGCTCTTCTCCCCGGGTGATGACCATTGTCGATCCAGCAAATTTTGTAAAATCGCGGGTGTTTTCCTCCTGTCTGCCACCCTCTACCCTCACAGTCAGTAAGATATCTTAGGAAATTGTGTGTGTGTATATATATATATATATATATATATATATATATATATATATATATATATATATATATATATATACACACACACAGGTAATAATAATGTGAAAAATCGCCGGTGTTTTGCGGGTGTATAAGTATCACTATGGTTGTGAAACATGACTTCCTCCCCTCTGCCACCCTCCACCATCACTCTGCCTGTCGGAGTCAGTAAGATATCTTAGAAAATAGTGTGTGTATTACACAGACATATATATATATATATATATATATATATATCGTTTTGGTTTTTAAAGGCTCCAACATGCTTACATGTGTCGGCCTTGGTCACCTAATGGCGGCTTTCCACGCTGCACGATCCATTGCAGCCTCCCTGTTCAGTCCTTTAACCCTGAGGTCACACTTAATGACCTCGTCCCATGTCTTTCTCGGTCTGCCTCTCACAACCCCACCCCCAATATTAACACTTCTCACCTTCCTCACCCAATTTTCATCCCCATCCTCTCCACATGTCCAAATCATCTCAATCTACCTCTCCTCACCACAACACCAATACACTCCAATCCCATCCTACATCTCAACTCCTCCATCATAAACCCAGCCCCTCCAGGCCTTGGACGCAGGGACGCACTGCACATCCACCTAATCATTGTCATTTCTGTACGTCTGAGCTGGCAAATATCTGCCTCCTTCACTGCCCAGGTCTCACTACCATACAGCATTACACTCCTAACACATGCTGCATATAAAGACCCCTTAGCACGTAGGGAGAGTCCTCTTAATGTCAGGAGAGGCAAGAGATCCCTGAACTTCTTCCAACCACTTCTCACCCTAGCCGCAGAGCTAGCTCCAGCCCCACCTCCAGCACACAACATGTCTCCCAAATAACAAAACTCTTCCACACACTCAAGAGATTCACCAGCAAGTTTAATCCTTTCACGTCTGACAATCTCCACCTGCTCTCCCCGACACGTCGTACACATAAAATCAGCATCATCTCGCAGTCATCCTCTGATACCACTACATCTCTTATGCACCCACTTATCACAAACACCGCACAAGATGGAATCACTTCCCACGCCCTTGTGGCAAACTGCACATGGCCACTCTCCCTCGTCTTTGACAGTCCTGCCACCAACCCTAGATATCATCACTTTTGTTTTATCCGCCTCCCTGTTTTGTGCCCATTTTGGGCCTGACTGAACCTGAATCCCAGGGTTACCCACAGCACACCCTACCAACTCAGTTGCCTGGCCAAAGCTACAATTCCCTACATCGTCATCTGGGATCCACTGGCACATGGCTCTGGTACACCACCTGCTCCAATGTGCCATTTCACTCAACCTTCCTGATCTGATGCTTGAAGAGAAGATGAATAATGTGCATGTCTTTGTATTCCAGTGAAGGGATGGACCTCTCCAATTTACTGGGTTGCACTTTGAAAACCAACACTAGTCTCGCACAGCACACTGATACAGTCCTCTAACCCTCTTATCCTCAAGCTTTAACATCCAAGTACAGATCGTTCTGACTGGGGCAGCTGCTGACCTGGAAACGTACCCCTCAACAGCTAGATATCATGATCCCACCAGGGTGACCACAAGCAAATCACCTCCATGTCACCGTCTCCTCTGCTATCAGGCACCCTTGTGTCCCATACCATCTTTCCACTTCCTAAACCTTTCCTCCGCCTCCCTTTTGTTCTCTGCAGTCAACACCAAATCATCAGCATACAACAATTCCTACGGGAGTCCATTTCTAAAATCACGTGAAAGGGCTTCAAGTACCATAATAAACAACATGGGACTCAAAACTGACCCCTGATGCACACCAACATTCACGGAAAACTCATCACTCAAATCTCCATTCACTCTTACCTAGGTGTGAGCACCCACATACATAGCCATAACCACCCTTACCAGCCACTCCTCCAAGCCAAGCTTTCTCATTGCCCACTTCACCACGTCTCTAGGGACTCTGTCAAAGGCCTTTTCCAAATCAACAAAAACAAAATAAAGATCCCTTCTCCTACCAATATATTTTTCCTGAAGCTATCGAACAATGAATATAGCATCAGTGGTCCCCCTGCCTGGCATAAACCCAAACTGCATCTCATAAATATTCACTCTTTCTCTAATCATACCTTCTAAAACTCTCTCCTTTACCTTCATTATCTGATCTAAAAGCTTTATACCTCTATAATTACCTCTTTCCAGGGCATCACCCTTCTCTTTATACACATTTACAATAACACTCTTCAGCCAATCATCTTGGACAACACACTCATAAATAATCCTATTTATCAGGTCAGTGACTAACCTCACCCCTATATCGCCTGAGGCCTTCAACATTTCGGCAGTCAACCCAGACACACCTGCTGCCTTCCCCACCTTCATCCTACCTATTACCTCACTCACAGTAGCAGCATCAATCAAAGGCCAAGGGCCAGACACTGGATCTGCTGGCTCCAAACCTTCCCTGTCCCAGTCAAACTCCTCATTCAACAACTGGTTATAATGCTCTCTCCAAGCGTCTTTAATATCCTCACTGTTCACCACTACCCTTCCTTCATCGTTCTTCACACACTGCTCACCTATAATATTCCGATTATCCCTCTTCACCTGACCTGCCACCCTAAATATCATATTTTTGTTTTCCCCATGATTTAGGTTATCAAGTACTAGTCTCTGTGACTCAGATTTTGCCCTGTATACCTCTCTTCTAGCCCTCCGCTTGGCAGCCAAATATTCCTCTTTGCTACCACCCTTCTTCCATTCCCGGAAAAGCCTTCTTTTCTACTTAACTGCAGCTTCTACATCCTCATCCCACCACCAAGTTACTTTATGTCTTGGTGGTTCTCTTGTCCAACCGCATGTTACATCAGTAACTCTCAAGAGATTGTTCTTGAGGGCTCTGTACTGGTCATTAACGCCTCTGTTTACAGCTCCCTGTTCAGCCACCACTCTCCTCAACTTGCTATAGAAGACATCCCTTACTACTTGGTTTTTCAGCTTCCATATTTTCCTCATAGGTAAATAAGTCCTCTTTTTCATCACTTGTTCTTTAAGCACCATATCACAAATCAATAGTTTGTGCTGCTGCACACACTCCTCACTTCCTATAACTTTAACATCCTTCACTAACCTCCTGTCGGCCATCCTAACCAGAAAATAATCTATCTGACTGCTATTTCCCCCAGACTCATACGTAATTAACCTACTGTCTCTTTTCCTAAAATATGTGTTGCACACAATCATGTCCGTTGCCTCCCGAAACTCGAGTATCCTTTCCCCTTCTGCATTCCTTAGACCCATACGCACATCTCCCATGCACTCCTTCATAACCTTGTGCTGCTTTACCTACATGACCATTTAAGTCCCCTCCCAAAACCACTATTTCATCATCCCACATACCACCCACTACACGTATTAAATCATCCCAAAATCTATCTTTCTCTGCTTCATCCAATCCTGCCTGTGGGGCATATGCCGATAAAATCGCAGCTATCTTTCTTCCCAACAAAATTTTCACTACCAATATCCTATCGCTTACTCTCAAAACATTCATAACATATTCCACCCATTTCTCTGCAACCATCACACCAACACCTCCGTATCCGTCTGTCCCCCCCTGCCAAAACAACTTATAGCAACAGTCCTTCCCAATGATCCTTCTGGCTGATCCACCCCTGTACCGGACTTCCTGCAAACACGCCACATCCATCCACCTCTGACTGCATGCCTCAACGACTTCACCTACTCTTCCCCTTAACCCGCCCCGTCCCGACGACGTATGGGTACGTCACCACGATTTGCATTTGCCAGTCCCGGCGACGTACCATTACGTCGTGCAATTGCAAGGTACCTAATTTGCACAATTTTCAATTTTTGCACGTGATTTTTCGTATGTATACACAGGACACCTTCCTCTATTCCTGTACAAGATACCAAGCAGGGACAATGCCTTACACTGCATAACCTCCCCCCTCCCCCCCTCATGCCATTGTCTTGGCAAAGGACCTGTTACCAGTGACCTGGCTAGTAAAGTTATTCAGGGCCAGAGTGATTCCCCAATCGATGACAATGTGGAGGACAATGTTTACATAGCATTAGAAGAAGAAACAGTCAGAAATAATGATCAGGTAGTGTGGCAAAAATAGGTCAGGTATGGTGATTAGTTAGTGAGTGAAACAATGCTTATAATGCCTTTATTACTGCTTGAAAACCAACATACTGTCATACTACATATACATTCGTATCAAGTAAATAAATAAATATCGTTTATGAGTGGATAAAATAGTTATCCTCCCATAGAACTCGTTTTCTTTGGTGCCAGCATGTTAGAAAACCCACTCAGGTAAGGAGGAACTCCTACCTGGATTGGGCACTTTAAACCTCAGGTGAGCTATTTCTCTATGAATTTTCGATGTTTCTCACCAAAAGCGAAGGTTTTAGCCAAAAAAAAAAAATTCGAAAATACCTTGGGACTGGGGGATGTCAGAGGTGCGGAAAACCTCGGGACGTGACGGGTTAAACTTCCCCCATTCCATGAACCCACCCTCATCCCCTTGGGTGATTTTCTGTCCTCAGGCTTGCTTTGAAACTTATTTTGTCTTGTCATATTCAGTATTAACCCGCCGCGTCCCGGAGACGTGAATTCACTTCCTCACATGATGTGCACTCATATCCCGGAGACGTGAATTAACGCGGCAACATTGCATGGTCCCTAATTTGCACAATTTTCAATTTTCGTGAGTGATTTCGCGAGTGATTTTTGGCACGTATACACGGGACACCTTCCTCTATTCCTCTACAAAATGCCAAGCAGGGACAATGCCTTACACCGCATAACCTCTCCCCCCCCCCCTGCACGCCATTGTCTGGGCAATTCACCTATTACCAGTGACCTGGCCAGTAAAGACATTCAGGGCCAGAGTGATTCCCCAATCGATGACAATGTGGAGGACAAAGTTTACATAGAGGAAGAAACAGTCAGAAATGATGATCAGGTAATGTGGGAAAAAAAGATCATGAATGGTGATGAGTTAGTGAGTGAAACAATGCTTATAATGTCTATATTACTGTTTGGAAACCAATATACTCTTGTACTACATATAAATTCGTACCAAGTAAATAAATAAATACTGTTTATGAGTGGATAAAATAGTTACCCTCCCATAGAACTCGTTTTCTTTGGTGCCAGCCTGTTAGAAAACCCAGTCAGGTAAGGAGGTACTCGTACCTAGATCGAGTATTTTAAACCTTAGGTGAGCAATTTCTCTATGAATTTTCGATGTTTCTCACCAAAAGCGGAAGTTTGAGCCAAAAAAAAAAAAAGGTCCAAAAATGTCGGGACTGGGGTGTACCACTGCCCAGAAAACGTCGGGATGGGGCGGGTTAATAAAGGGAGATAGACGTACCACAGGCCCCACTCACTGCACAGTCCCAGGTCCAGGGAATGGATCTGGGACCCCTAGCCCACCAGCATACCAGTGGCTGTGGTAGTGGCCTTGGGGCACCCTGCCAGGACAGCTGCAGGGACACCCTCCAAGCTCGCCTTAGCACTGCAACTATCTTGCCATTATACACCCACTGATAGGACAGCCTGCTGAGGCGCTACTCCCAGGGTCGGGCCCCTCTCTATTGGGCGGAAGCGGCAGCCTGAGAACCGCAGTGCCCTGTACCCTCTAGCACAGGCCTGAGCCCCATCTCGCCCTGGACCCATGATCCATGTCGGCAGAACCCCCTTCACGCCTCCCCCCAGAAGTCCGCCACTAGGTAGCGGGGTCAAAGTTTTCTGGCTGCATGCCCTTGCTGGTGCCAACCCCTATCATGTAGTTGTGTGAAATGTAAAGTGCATGTGGTGTAGTGCATAAGATAGAGGAAATGTTTGGGAGAGTATGCTGGTCTACTCTCCATGTTACTGTCACACTGAAAAGGTCAGCAAAGGGTGATGGTTAGATAGCTAGTGAAACAGGAGCTCCAGCTCTCCCTATCACCAGCATTCCCATTCCTCTCGGGAGTACTATCCTGTTCAGCTCATGCTACGGCCTCCTCCTACATATATATATATATATATATATATATATATATATATATATATATATATATATATATATATATATATGTATATATATATATATATATATATATATATATATATATATATATATATATATATATATATATATACAGTATATATATATATGGAGCCTCTGTAGTGCAGTGGTAAAGTGTGCATTTTCGTACACTGAAGAACAAAAGTTCGCACCCCGCCAGGGTAATAAACTTGGGGAGCGTTCTTCTGGCCACATACTGCATTGGCGGACATCAGGGGTGCTGCATACTATAAAGTATGCTTGCACCCAGTCGGCTTGAGTGGGGCGATTTCACTTGGTTCACAGACTACACACACATCCAAAGCCACTCCAACACTACAAGACACTTACAAGCACTTCTCACCCTACATACAATCTCTACAAGACAGCCTAAGCCACTTGGTAGAGATACATTGACTGTATCATCCTCGCTTCAGTTGGGATAGGCCGGTCCTGCACTTCAACACTCAAATGGCTGATGAGATGATATATATATATATGTGGGTGGTACGGGGGTCAGGTAGGTTAAAGAAGGTGAGGTCCAGGGGAAAGGGATTAGAGATAGCCGCACAAGGGAGAGAAACAAGGGAGAGATGAAGTGGGAAGTCCTTAGGGAAAGGGAAGGAATGTTGGGTAAAGAAACCAGAGGTCACAAGGGGAAAGGGATTGCCGATACCAGCACAGGTGTGTGTGTGTGTGTGTGTGTGTGTGTGTGTGTGTGTGTGTGTGTGTGTGTGTGTGTAAGACAGAGAGAGAGAGAGTACAAAGGAGTACAAAGGAAAACAAACAGCCACAGACTTTATGGTCCTTTCGAGGCTGTTTATTACAGAGTAGACTATTACTACGAGATCTAACTCTACATGCTGAAGGATAAAAGGATAGTAAAGTAAGAAGGCACCCCCCACCTCCAAACCCTTCAGTTAAAACTAGCAAGACAAAGTGAGAAAAAACACAAAGCAGGATGGAAAAACTGACATGGAAATTGCATAAGAAAGACAGAAAAGGAAAAGCTACATTCTATAATACAGTATGTATAAGCTACTGTGCCAGTATGAGTAACCTGAAAGAGAAAGTAATAAAGTAAAATGAATAATCGAATAAATAACTAATGCTCATGACACTATGTACGGGTACGTTGAGTTAACGGGGCGTCTAAGGACACAGCGTGGAAACTGCACAGTGCACAGTTAGGTTGTTCAGGAGTGGTGGAGAATCCTTGCTTGTCGCTATTAAGGTAGGCAGCAGTCAATCAGGTCCCAGCTCCGTTGATTCCACTGAGACTAGGAACTTTCCCATGTGGGACAAGCACACAAGTCACCTCCTGAAGCACTGACCCCTGGCACATTATAAAAAATCCCGATGGTGGTCACTTAACTAACATGGAATCTCAGTGATCCACAGACCATCACAGGTTGAAAGTATGATTAGTGACCGTTAGCTCAGGGCTATCTGTGCATTTCCTAGTCTGTGCATGTACTATATTTGCATTTCATATTTTGATCTAGGCTCTAAAAAAATAAAATATATAATTATACATACACAAGTGTTTTATTCAGTAGTAAACATATTAAGCTGGGGGTTAGACAAAAAATACTTATCCAGACAACCTTTAAAGGTTAGCACTGTATCACAATTTACTACACTGGAGAGCAATATATTCCATTCATTTACAACTCTATTGAAGAAGAGATGCTTAGCTTCATGCGATTGGACTCATTTGCCAATTATTTTATGCCCATTGCCTCTAGTATAATTCGAGTGATCAACTGTGAAGTATTTATCGACAGCCATGTTATCATGTCCTTTGAATAATTTGAATACTTTAATTAAATCTCCTCGTATCCTCCGTTTAGTTAGGGTAAAGAGATTCAGGGTTTCTAAACGTTCCTCTTACGTTTTATTTCTTAAAGTAGGTATCATCTTTGTCATCCTTCATTGCACTCTTTCAAGCTTTACTATATCTTTTTATAATACAGTGACCAAAACTGAATGCAATACTCCAAGTGCAGGCATACTAACGAATCATACAAAGTGAGGACGATATTATCGGATTTATATTCAAATGCCCTGCCTATGAATTCAATTATTTTATTGGTTTTTCTCACAGCTTCTGTACAGTGTTTGCTTAGTTTCAAATCTATCTGTCTGCCTATTGTGAGACACATTAATTCTGTAAGGAGTGACCACAAAGAAATCACCTCTACGTCACCCTGTCCCCCGCCATTTCATTACCCTGCTGCCAGCTCACACACCCCTCTCTCATATACCTCTCCACTCCATCCCTGCATCTCATCCTTGGCCTCCCCCTCCCTTTCCCCTCCTCCAACTCACTCACATACACTCTCCTCGTCAGTTTCTCGCTAACTATCCTCTTCACATCGCCAAACCACCTCAGTATGTTTCTCCTAATCCTTGCTATCATATCCACATCCACACCACAACACTCCTTCACTTCCTCATGTGCCAGTCTGTCTCTCCATGTGACTCCATACGCTTCTCTCAAATAACTCATTTCCACTGCTCTCACTCTTGACTTCTGTCCCTCCGACAAGGTCCAAGCTTCACTTCCATACGTTAGAGTTAGTATCACAATACTGTCATGCAGTAGCTTTTTCACTTCCATGCTTACTTCCCTGTTTCTTATCACTGCTTTCGAGGAACCAGCAACCTTTCTTCCTTGCTGTACTCCTTCAAGAACTTCACCCTCTGAACTTCCATCCTTACTCATCACCCTACCCACGTACTTAAACACACTCACATTTTCCATTTACTCCCCATCCAGCTTCACTGTACATTCAATGACTTCATTTCTCTCGAAGACCATAACTTTACTCTTCCCAACATTCACCTTTAGATTCCTTTTCTTACACACCTTCCCAAACTCATGCACCTAGCCTTGCAGCTCCCCTTCGTCTTCCCTTAACAACACTGTATCATCTGCAGACAACAGTGCAGGGAGTTTCCAAACACTGCCTTATCTTACTAGGGCCGCTTCCACATCCACTGCCCTACCTTGTATCTCTTTTATAACCCCGTCCATATACAGATTGAACAAGCGTGGAGACATGACACATCCTTGTTTCAATCCATCCTTCAAATAGAACAATTCACTCAGGTCACTATCCACATACACTGCAGCCTTAGCACCCTCATACATACTCTTCACGGGCTTCAACAACTTCCCATTTATTCCATGTATTCTTAATACTTTCCACAATCCTTGTCTATCCACCCCGTCATATGCTTTCTCCAAATCCATGAAGACCACATACAATGTTTGTCCATTCTCTAGAAACTTTTCAACGTAATATCTAAGAATGATTATCTGATCTACACAACCTCTTCCCTTTCTAAAATCTCCCTGTTCTTCTCCAACTAATTCGTCTGTTATTTCCTTAACTCTTGCAATAAGTATTGTATCATATACTTTTCCTATTACACTAAGAAAAATGCCCATATAATTAGGACATACTTCTTTTCCCCCTTTTCCTTTGTACAAGGGAATAATTATGCCTGACTACCAATCCTCCAGGACTCTACCTTCCTCCCAGGCCAATCTGCACATCTTCCACATCCATTCGACTACTATCTCTCCCCCATGCTTCAGCATTTCACCACACACTCCATCAATTCCTGGGGCTTTCCCCATTTTATCTTTCTTCATTGCTTCCACAACTTCCATCCTACTGATTTCTACCTCTCATCTCACATCCCTCCTTTTCCCAGCCATTCTCCAACCATTTTCTGTATACTTGCATTACTTTTATTTTCTGTGTTCAACAATTCCTTAAAGTGTTCTTTCCATCTGTTCACTTTTTCTCCCTTCTGCACTAGTAATATACCGTTTTTATTTGTCACTCCCCAACTAACTTCTTTTGCACCCTGTCTAACTTTCTTGACCTCTTTCCAGAACATTTTCTTACATTCCCTCCAATTTACACTAAAGTTTCTTCCAAATAAATCGTCCGCTCTCTTCTTACTCTCTTGCTAATCTTTTCACCTCTCTCTTCCTCTCTACATATGACTCTCTCTTCTGTCTCTTAACTTCTTCCACGACTCTGTTCCTCATCCATTCATTATATGCATTCTACTTTTGTGCCACAGCCTCTATCACCTCTTCACTCCACCATGCTGTTCCCTGTTCCCCCTTTGGTCTTCTCTTCACCCCCACAGACAACCTCACATGCTGCACAGATTTCTTCTGTGAATATCTTGCACACACCTTCTACGTCCCTCATTTGCTCCAATCAGTATTTAACCAATCGCTCCTCCACTTCTTTCTTATATTCTGCCTTTTTTCCATCCTCATGTAACTTTTCCACTCTCCTTGTATGTGCTACTTCCTCCTGTCCTTCCCTTCTTCTATCTCTCCATTTTATTTGGGCTTTAATTATGACCACTACCAAGTGGTGGTCCGAAAGTCCACTCCCTCAATCTCTAAATACTCTTGCATCCATGGCACACCTTCTCATCCTTTCATCCACACACATAATCAGTCATTGCCTTCCGTTCATTCAGTTCACCACTCACTCTTCTCGTCACTGGCCATGTATAACTGTGGATCATTTTGTGCCTGAAGTTGGTATTAGTTATCACCAACCCCCTCCCGGCACAAATATCCACTAAAGCACTGCCATTTTCATCCATCTCTGCAGGCACACCCCACTCACCAACTACTCCATCCACCTTCACATTTCCTACTTTTCCTTTCTTATCTCCAATAAAAAATACTCTCTCATTCCTTTCAAACTTTTCCATGCATGCTTCCACATTTGTCCAGAACTCTTCTCTCATTGTCCTTGCACAACCTTACGTTGGCGCATACACGCACAGAATCTCCCACATTTGTAGTCCAACTTTCAATCATACCCACACAATCCTTGAGGCCACTGATCCATACTCTCTTATATATATATATATATATATATATATATATATATATAAAACATTTGTTATTATAACCCCTAAGTTTGTTAATATAACTCCTATGTTTAGTATTTTGCATTTATTAATATTGAAATCTATTTGCCAGACTTGGGCCCAGTTAATCAGTTGATCAAGATCTCTCTGAATTGCCTGCCTTTGCAGTGCTGTATCTGCCCTGTTACTTTTTTTTTTTTTTTTAAGTGTCCAACTCTTGCCAAGGGCTTCAGGGCCTATTACTAAATCCCAGTAGTCGTCCTTGAGGCCCAGGAGTCCTCCTACATCTCCACATGTCACCATTCAGCGCTAACACCCACCGTCCATATTTAATACATGCTAGGGCTGTCTCATACAGGACTTGTGTACTGGTAATAACGGGGGTACTTTTAAGACATGTCGGCAGGTCATCTGGTAGATCAGAAAAGTCTGCATTTTTAACCCGCCCAATCCCGACGTTTTCTGGGCAGTGGTACGCCCCAGTCCCGACATTTATGGACCTTTTTTTTTTTTTGGCTCAAACTTCCGCTTTTGGTGAGAAACATCGAAAATTCATAGAGAAATCGCTCACCTGAGGTTTAAAATACTCGATCTAGGTACGAGTACCTCCTTACCTGACTAGGTTTTCTAACAGGCTGGCACCAAAAAAAACGAGTTCTATGGGAGGGTAACTCTTTTATTCACTCATAAGCAGTATTTATTTATTTACTTGGTACGAATTTATATGTAGTACAAGAGTATATTGGTTTTCAAACAGTAATATAGGCATTATAAGCATTGTTTCATTCACTAACTCATCACCATTCATGACCTTTTTTTCCCACATATACCTGATCACCATTTCTGACTGTTTCTTCCTCTAATGCTATGTAAACTTTGTCCTCCACATTGTCATCGATTGGGGAATCACTCTGGCCCTGAATGTCTTTATTGGTCAGGTCACTGGTAACAGGTGAATTGCTGAGACAATGGCGTGCAGGGGGTGGGAGAGGTTATGCGGTGTAAGGCACTGTCCCTGCTTGGCATCTTGTAGAGGAACAGAGGAAGGTGTCCTGTGTATACGTGCCAAAAATCACTCGCGAAATCACTCGCGAAAATTGAAAATTGTGCAAATTAGGGACCTTGCAATGTTGCCACGTTAATTCACGTCGCCGGGACATGAGTGCACATCATGTGCGGACGTTAATTCATGTCGCCAGGACGGCGCGGGTTAAGAAATTCATATCCTTAAACAGTTCCCTGCCCCAACCGCTCTACTGATTCTGTCACGTAATATCAACAAATTTTGAAATCTTACAACACAATCCTTTGTCAATATCATTTACATATATTAAGAAAAGAATAGGGCCTAACACTGAACCTTGCAGCACTCCACTTGTAACGTTTATCCAGTCTGACTCTTTTCCATTCATTACAACTCTTTGCTTTCGTCCGGTGAGCCAATCTACCCAACCAAGAACACTGCTGCTGAAACCATGTGCCTTTAGCTTCTGGAGTCGTTTGTGTGGAACTTTTTCAAAAT
This sequence comes from Coenobita brevimanus, assembly GCF_032717465.1. Classification (NCBI taxonomy): domain Eukaryota; kingdom Metazoa; phylum Arthropoda; class Malacostraca; order Decapoda; family Coenobitidae; genus Coenobita; species Coenobita brevimanus. Next base: position 43,373,815 of record NC_136999.1, on the reverse strand, counting down.
CCTTTTGAAAATGAATTAGACCACATCGTCGTACATGTTCAGTATATCATTGAAAAAGTCCAGCAGATTCGTGAGGCAAGTGTTTCACAAACAAGTCTGTGATAATACTTTTAAGCAGTTTGCAGACCACCGATGTTAAACTAATTGCGTGGTAGTTTCCAGGTTGGGCTCTGTTGCCCTTTTTGAATACTGGGGTTATGTCAGCAAGCTTCCATTCATGTGGCACCTTACTGCTCTTAAGTGATAAGTTAAAAAGTTCAGATAAAGGCTCTGATATTTCATTCTGTAGTTCCTTCAATACACTTGGAGATATTTTGTCCAGTCCTGGTGTTTTATTCTCTTTTAATTTGTTTATTGCAAGCAGTACGTTGCGATCGGTAACTGTAATGTCAGTGATTATGTTGCCCTCTTCTATAGGAATGGGGGAAACATTAGGAATCATACTGTATGTATATTTTCTATTGTAAATAATGACGTGAAGAAAGTATTAAGAATTTTCGCCATCATACTTTCATCATCAGTGTGCTTTCCGTTATCTGTGATTAAGGGACCGATTGTTGAAGTTATTACCTTTTTGCTTCTTATGTAACTGAAATATTCTTTGAGATTTGATTTACTGATATTTGCAATATGTGCCTCAAGCTTTTTCTTACTTAATTTAAATAATTTTCTAGTTTTGTGTTGAAGGGCATCGTATTCATTTTTATCACTTTCACTGTTTTTGATATTATAATTTTTATATGCAAAATTTTTTGCTTCCATACAATGTTTAATGTCGAAGTTCCACCATTTGGGTTTAGAATATTTGGCAAGCCTTCTGTTGCTCATTGAAATACATAACCTGACGGCACTGTTAAGAGTTTCTGTAAAAAAAAAAGTCCATGCATCATTGATATCTAAATTTTCAGCAATGGGATGCCAGTCACCTGCACCTACAATTGCCTTTAACTTCTTAAAATATGGTCTCTTAAAGTCAGGCACTTTCTTGCAACAGACTCTGGCACTGTTTTCACTGAATTTAATGTTAAATGTAACTATGCAATGATCACTTGTACTAAATTCTTCTACAATAACGTTTCTCACTACATTTTCTTATGTGGCTAAGACAAGATCTAGGTAGATCCACATACTGGATAATTTACAAACTGATACAAAGAACTTTGCCGCAAGTTTGTATACAGGTCTAACCCTGTGTATGAGTACAGGGCTTCTTTCCATTTTGGAACAGGTAAATTAAAATCACCAAATATTACAATGCTTTGCATACAAGATATTTCAGCAGTTTGAGTGTAGATTTCATTATCGATGTTTAGTGGCTGACCAGGTGGACAATAAATTAACCCAAGAGAGATTTTATGACAAGATTCATTTCTAAGCTGAATATAAATATTCTCAATGTTTTCAATACATGGCTTGGTAATTTTGACTGGATGAAATCCTGATTTAATATATAACAACACACCGCCCCCTGCTCACTTCTCTTCATTACTGAAAATGTGTTAGATTGGTAAATTATACTCTGCTAGAAAATCTCTCTGTTCAGTATCTAGGCACGATTCTGTTATACCAATTACATCATAATCTTCGGTAAAGACCAGGGCCTCTAAATCAGAAAATTTATTACGCAGACTACGCGCATTTACATGAATAGCTTTAATGTGTTCTCTTTTCCAAGGTTGGGAGCTTCCATTACTTACTGATTAATCGGATAGAATGTCATCTATGTTTGCCTCCTGTGATGTTTTTTCTCCAGAAAAAACTTACGGCATCAATAAGCAAACAACCAAGACGGGCAGAACCAACTGCATTCAAGTGCAGTCCATCATTCACAAATAGTGTTTGGTGCTAGTAAAACTGCTTCCATGTGTCGATGAACTCGACTCCTTCCTGTAAGCAAAGTGACTTGACTTTGTTATTTATACTAAATGCTATGCTGAAGAAGGCATTCCCTGCATTAATCTTTGGGAGTTTGCCTAAAAATAAAATATGGTTACTGGTAGTTTTCTCCTTTGCAGTGTCGAATCATCTTTCTGTATTTCTCCATCAGCTCCTCTGATCGGGTTCACATGATATCATTGGTACCTGTATGAATAATGACAAGGCTGTCATTTTCCACATTCTCAAAAATGTCATCCACAGCCTCTGTTACGTCATCTACTCCTGCAGCTGGAATACAAAAACGCTTGTTTAGAGTAGTGGTTCTTAACCTTTTTTCTTGGCGACCCAAAATCCATAAGATGGCCTATATGGCGACCCAAACCCTCGTAAACTTACTCTGCACCAGAACTGAAACAAACATATGTGTCATATCATGTGACTAAAACCAAAGTAATATTTCAATATTTTATTGATGTCATAATAAATAAATTTCATTTTTATTATATGTCCTTCCTAAGAACTAAAATCAACACATTTTGGCAGGAAAAATATAAATCGAAGATCAGAAAATCAAAATAATTCTTTCATGTTCATGATACACCTATTTACTCTGACCATTAAGGAGAGAGTCACTATTTTGGATGTTGTCTGAGACATAAAGTACTATAATCAGTGAGATCCCTGGCACTGAAATGTTTCAATTAGCTTCTCAAACCGGGGTGATTTAGATGACAGACTGCATCTTAGGTCATGCTTTGGTTGTAGACCGTTTCTGTAATGCGCTGTTAGGGCGGGACAACGAAATTTCTTTGTAAAAATGTGGAGAGAAAGGAGAAACATAGATGGTGATCCATTATCTCATGCCATTTGAGTGACACTGGACTGAAATGCAACACATCATGTTATGTTAGAGATATTATTGAGAATGGTGTTGTTGATATACGAATTGCGCATGACCAGTTGAAAGAGTAAGAGTGTCTGCATCTTCCACATACCAGTTATATCACTCACTAAATTCCAGTCTTTCTGCCCACAAAATACTGTATATTAGTTGAAAAGAGGAATTACTAAGCTGGAACGCATCTCTTGATCGCAATTACGAGTAAGTGCACATTCACTTGCAATAGAAGAGGGGCGATGGAATAGACGCAGAAGAGGTCGGTTGCCGATAGAGAAATGCCTGTTTAATTGTGGAGATATAGACTGAAAAGCCTGTATTTCAGCAGTGTCCCATGTCAGAGAATCTACGTAGACATTTTAATATTGCAACTTTAGATAATCATATGGAAGGAACTGATTATGATGTTGTGTGTGCTTCTGTACATTCTGTCTTCAGGTTGTAAGCATAACTGCAGTTTTGTCAATGTGTTATGATTATATTTCTTTTCTTTTTATTATTGTCCTTTTTGTGCACTTATGGTATAAGTTGTTATTGCATTGTGTCTGTTTGTGATCTTTTCTGTGCATACAGATTCTCATTTTTCTTTTACTGTGTGTGGTTTGTAACAGTATTGTTTTCTTGTTTTAATATTTGCATCTGCACTTGGACCTTTTTTTTTTATGGTGCATGGTTATATTCTGTAGCTGTAGATGTATCTTTGTGGTCAATAAATATCTATCTATCTATCTATCTATTAATGTCTGTATGTGTGTGTGTGTGTTATATAGATAGATAGATATAGATATAGATAGATAGACAGATATAGATAGATGCATACATACATACTCTATACTGAGTACATTGTAATGCCGCAGGTTGTTGGTACGAGAGTTTTGTAGATGTATTTTTGTGGTCAATAAATATCTATCTGTCTATCTATCTATCTATCAGTGTGTGTGTTTATATAGATAGATAGATATATAGATTATATAGATAGATAGATAGATAGATATAGAAAGATAAATAGATAGATAGATAGATAGACAGATAGATAGATATAGATATAGATAAATATAGATAGACATATAGATAGATGCATACATACATACTCTATACTGAGTACATTGTAATGCCGTAGGTTGTAGGTACGAGAGTTTGGCGTGACCGTGCAATATATATAGGCATTAAAATGTCGTATGTAAAAGTTATAGACATTTAATAATTAATATATATCTCGTAGCACAATAGGTACCACTTGTAATATCTAGTTCTTAGGCGGAGATGTACACATCCTCTAGCCAGAATGCAAGCAGAATGTATGGCAAACATTTTTCAGACGATAGAGAATCTCACAATGCAGCAAACACGTGGGGCAACTGGTAGAACCCGGTGAGCCCATGTAGTGGACAAGTACTAGCCATTACACACATCTCCACCAATCAGTATATATTCCTGGAAGTCAGATATAGCAGTCAGAGAGCCAAGGAGAACGATAGAAGGCATAAGGAAGCTTAGAAGATTGGGTAGTGTAGGAGATTAGCTGTCACGTTACCTAACTCTGTTCAGCACACCAACAGTAACTGTGTCACAATAAAGCTCTGTAATCAAAGAGTGTCTGTCCCTCATCCAACGATACAAGAGAGATGGAGGGGCAGGAGTGACAGAGAATATACGTGAACCCACAATTATGCTATCCAACGCCTCTCGACTTTATGTTGGTTTCACAATTCCCCACATCATCCACATTATCGACACTGGTTGTCACCTATCTAAATGGCTACCTACATACCTCACTAACTTATTCTATTAACGGTGGTACCGTTCCCTGCTATCCAAACTTCATTGTTATGGCCTAACAACTTTTGTTCATCTAATTTCCTCAAATCTCGGGAACAGAAAGATAAGAGTAATTATAGATGACGTATAATCCAATTTCCACTTGATTAATGCCGGTGTGCCACGAGGATCAGTTCTGGCTCTAACTCTATTCTTAATTATATTAATGATCCCTTATCTGTCACCGACAGTGCCATCCATTCATATGCAGTTGACTCAACACTTCATACTTCACTCACACTTAAATACCTATTCACCAACTTTAATATATCTAACTCAATCAAGACTTATCTAAGACCACTGAATGGAAACAAATTAGCATTGTCTCCTTTAATGCTAGGGAATCCACATAAATATAGTTTACTAATAGACAGGTATTACCTGATTCCTATATTGTCATCAGTGCTACAAATCTTCCAATCTCTAAAATTACTGAAATTCTCGGTATTTCACTAAAGAGTGCCATCAGCTGCACCTTTCATGTTAGATCACTTATTAAATTATCCTCAAAAAAACTTGGCCCATTTACAGAGCCTGTAACTTCTTCACTGACGAGCAGTTAGCTATGATTTACAAGTATGTGCGCTCTCAGCTGGATTATTTCTCACCTTTATGGAGTGGATGTGGAGAGGTCGCACTAAAACAACTAGATAAATTTCATACCAAAGTTGTTAGAATTATTAATAACCCTACTATACCTCCCCTACACATAAGAAGGAATGTTGCCTCCCTTACATTATTTTACAGATACTTTTATGGCAAATGCTTAAACGAAGTTGCATGCATTGTGCCATTTCTCCATGCCGTTCTCCAAGCTACATGGGAATTTGCTAGCTCTCGTGACTGGACTGTCACAGTGCCATATTGCGGAGCTTCTATCAGACTTCTTTTATTCCCTGAACCACATCTCTTTGGAACTTGCATCCCCAGAGGGGTTTCCCCCCACACGTCAATCTACAGTTGTTCAAGTCCAACTGTTACAGATTTTTTATGCTTGGAGGACTCATGTAGATGGCCATCGTTCTTCTCCTAGATCTATCAACAGTGGTGTTCCTCAGGGGTCTGTCCTATCACCAACTCTCTTCCTTTTATTCATCAATGATCTTCTAAGCTGTACATCTAACCCTATCCACTCATACGCTGATGACTCCACCCTTCACCTTTCCATTCGGTTCCCGCAACGCCCATATCAACAGTTACTTCAACGAACAAGGGATGAGGCTATGGCACACCTAATGTCTGACTTGGCTCGTATCTCTGACTGGGGTAAAAATAATATGGTTGTTTTTAATGCATCTAAGACTCAGTTCTTACACCTATCAACCCGACAAAATCTTCCACAAGTATACCCACTAATGTTTAATAATATTCAGCTTAATCCTGCATCATCCTTGAACATGCTTGGGGTTTCATTTACTCGGGACTTATCTTGGAAAGATCATATTGCATCTCTTGTAAAATCTGCTTCTAAGAGATTGGGTGTGCTAAGCCGACTCTGCTCTTTCTTTACCCCTGCACAATTGTTGACTCTATACAGGGGTTTTATCCGCCCCTGTGTGGAGTACAACTCTCATGTGTGGGAGGCTCCCCACATACAGCTCTTCTCAATAGGGTGGAGTCAAAGGCTCTTCGTCTTATTAACTCTCCTCCTCTTACTGACTCCCTTCAACCTCTGTCTCTTCGCCGCACTGTTGCATCTTTATCTCTTTTCTATCGCTACTTTAATGGTCACTGCTCCTCTGAACTGTCTGCTTGCATTCCTCCATCTCTACGACGGGCGCGTAGCACCCGTCTGGCAGCAAACTCTCATCCCTTTCCTGTCCAACTCTCTAATGCAAGAGTTAACCGTTACTCCCAGTCTTTCATTTATGCAACAGGTCAGCTCTGGAACTGTCTCCCTCTGTCTGTATTTCCTGCTGCCTATGGTCTCCAGTCTTTCAAACGCAGTGTGTCCAGGCATCTCAAAATGATCGGATCTTGAATTTGGCTCTCTATTGTATTTTGTTTTTCTCTTGGAGGGAACTGTTACTGCGGGCTCGTGGCCTTTGGTTCCTGCTTCCTCGCTTAAAAAAAAAAAAATGTGATCTGGTGTATGGATAATTTTTTTAGTCATTTGTTTTTCCTACCTCCGTTCTTTTATTTAAAAGAATTACATTCAGCTTATTCGCATTCCCTATTACAGTCAATTATACACTCTTCGGTGCCGAAGAGGTTCATCTTCACGTGGTGGCACTGATATAACCAGATCGGCCACCTGCCTGGTTATGCAGACCTCTTTCGGGCATTTCCTTGTCTCCCGAAAGGAAAATGTGCACTGCATAAAGGCTGCAGTCCACTGGGTTCATGTTTCAGTTGAGCCTGGAGGTGCTGCTACTATTATCATACACTTTTTACTGACATTTCATACATAATCCACTAAATATTCATTAAAACACTAACATCCATTTTCACTCAGATCTTAACATTAGCAATCCTAGTGACATCTTTACTGACATCTCCCACTAAAGATCTTCCTAAACACACTGACACACTAACGATTGCATACTAGATGGACATTAACAGCTACATCACACCACAGCTCCAGGTAATGATGGCTATGATCCAGTAATACAGTGTGGTAGTGTACCAGTTTTGTGGGAAATATTTTTCCCCAAGACCAGTTGTGCTCTTTACCTTTTAAAATAGTTGTCCCTGATTTAAAGCAGAGGAAAACCTGGAGAACGTTAATGACTAATTCAAGCGGTTTTATAACCCAGAGATTACGTTCTCTTTAATAATTTTTATTATTACTAAATTAAATGCTACTGCATTTAACACTTGTGGACAACTATATTCTAAATACATGTATATACATAGGATTTTTCCACTGACCTAACTGCGTTTACATGGTACGATGACGTGTATCACCAGGAGAAAACTGAGAAAGGTTTAATATATATTTACATAGGTAAAGGGAATATTTGGCTTTAGTTAAAACTAAGATTAATTTAAGTTAGATTCGCCTTATATATTCCATGAAGTAATTTAACTGTATTTAGCATTGTAATTAAAAAAAAAGTTGGCATCTCTTCAATCCTATGAAGGAGAAGAGACTCGCCATGTTTGCTTACTCTAGTTCCTAAACCCGTTCAAGCTGCATGCTGTAAAATACGCACCTAAGGACGCTTGGATGACCCAGGCAACCGACTGAAACATCAGGCCCATTGTCATCTGTTGTTCCGACTCAGTCTAGCTATAACCTTTAGGATTTGGCCAAATCTGGAGGGAACTGGCTAGGAGATTAGGAGAATAATTACTGGTGAGTTAGAATATTAATTATACCTTAATCTATTAAGAGACTTATGTAAATTTACTTTAAGGTCATGTTTAGACTAACACTCGTCAGATAAAAGAGTGTATTAAAATTTCTGACTAATTTTTGGTGCCCTGAGTGAGGATAAACGATGTGTGCCGAGGCACTGAATGATTTTAAGGTCGGGTTTGTCGGTCATGGCCTACTTGCACCTTCTGTAGAAGTGAAGGACGTGGAAATACGTCAATACATAGCTCCTGGTGGAAGGGCGAGTTCCTTTTATGATGACGAGTGGCTGAATGCCATATTGGACTGGGAACATGACCACACTATCCTTTTCCTGGGAGGAAATGACATTTATGAAGATGTGGAAGTTAATGAAATCGTTGAATACATTCTAGCCGTGGTAGGATCCATTGAAGGTTCATGTAAATCCTTGGTAACCATAACCCTTCTTGAGCCTAGAAACCTACCATATGGTTCACCAGTTTGCTTTGGTACATATAAATCAGTCAGCAGGGCCATAAATAGGAAGTTGCAAAGGATAAGGAAGGGAAAGGATTTTATCCACTGTAATACAAAATCCTTCTAAGTAACTCTAAAAGCCGATGGTATACTCGTACACTGGAATCATCATGGCAGAGAAGTGCTTCTGCAGAAATTTATATATTACATGGAATTAAAGAAAGAGCAATTCTATGCTGTACAGCCTTTGGGTGGTCCTATGTTATATTAAGATGTTAACTGGTTCTGTGTTCAGGGAAATATGGGTTATTTTGGAAACTGAGTGTGAGGATAGAAACATAGCCCCAGAGATTTAACAACCCAGGGGGATAGGTTTAATACCATAAACCGAATCCCTACACTCCTCAAATTTTAAAATGATTAATCGTTCTGAGCCCAAGGAAATATAGGTTATTTGGAAACTGAGTGTGAGGATAAAGACATAAACCCAGAGGTTTAACAACCCAGGGAGATAGGTTTAATACCATAAACGCAATCCCTACACTCCTCAAAATTTGAAATAAATAGATAACGGCTGAGCTCAGCCGTTATCTTTGACATTTGAAATGAATGTTAATTCTAGTAACTTAGAAAGCAGTCAAAATGTTTATCTCCTTGTTACAGAGGTCATCCAGTGGTAAGGCTGGATGGGTAACGAGAGCCATAAATGATTGTAGGTAATCACTAGATTAAATACCTCTGTCCAGGGACAAATCAAGTAGTCTTTCGAAAATATTAAAAGGCAGATGGACGAAGTATGAAGAAAGTTATGTAAATTTAGAAGCAGCAGTGGTGAGTGGTAATGATAAAGATCTTCTGGAGTTGGAAGCTACCAATATTCAAGGTAAATGAGAGGAATAGATGATATTAGTGAAGTTATTAGAATCAAAATTGGCTGATACTACCGCAGACGCTTCCAGAGTATGCTGGGGAGCAATATTGGAAATCTTATGGGGGATCAGTTTAAATACTTAGTTCATGATAGAACAGATCTCCCTGACGCGAGTAAACTCTCATATCTGTTAGGACAGGTCAAGGAGACGCCTTACAAGTTAATAAAGGAATTGTCTGTGGAAGAAAACAATTATGAGGCGGCTTTGACTATCCTTAGAGAGAATTATGAATACGGGATCAATTGCTGAAGGGTCTAATTGAATCACCCATACCTAAACATAAGTTTGATTCCTTGCAAAATTTTCGGATTGTGATGAGTTGTAATTTAAAGGCTTTAGGTACTTACGAAGATATTGAAGCAGCAGATTAGGTGCGTTCCAGAATTGTGTCCTTAAAGCTTCTACCTAGAACCAAGGATGCCTTGTATGGTAGGTACCAAAAGGATAATTTCTCCTGTGAGGAGGCTGAGGAAGGCTTAATGCAACTCTGTAAACATTTGTAGGGAACAGTTAAGCCTGCTGAAATTAAACAGAAAGCTGAAATAAGGAAAAGAACCACTTACCAACTGGCTGGGAAACCTAAATCAGGGACGGCAAAGTCTGTACCTATGGAAGAGATAGGTACTTTCCTTAGCTCTTTAAAATCTGAGGATAAAACATTAAAGACAATAAATAGACAAAATAAGAAGGTAAAAATTTCCATGGTAAAGGACAGGAAGGTTTGTGCATTTTGTGGTGAACAACATTCCAGTGCATCTTGTCAACATTATCCTGATTATACTTCTAGAGTAGGGGAGCTTCAGGAACTGGGGTGTTGTATAATTTAAATGAATTCCGAACATATTTCCGCGGACTGCATGATTAAACTAAATCTTTGTTTCAAATGTAAAAATGACCATCATCATAGTGCTTTATGCCCAAGGATGAATTATGAGGTTCCTAAAACTGCAAGTGTCAATATGACAGTTGCTTAAGTGAATACTCTAGTAGTAATGCCTGCTACAGTTCCAGTTGCAGATGTGAAGGTAGTGATTGAAAACTGAAACATATTAGCATGTACTCTTTTTGATACGGGTGCACAGAAAAACTTATTTTCTGCAGACATTGTGAAAAAATGAAAAGTTACCTGTTTTTGGCATGGTAAATCTAGCCATTACAGGGTTCTGAACTACTAAGGAAGCTCAGTCCTTTGATTTTTTTTTACATGTCCAGATCTTGGCATAGGCTTCACAGCGTGCTCTCAAGGCCCAGTATTCCTCCTACATACCATACACTTCTACATGTCACAACTTCGGCACTAACACCCACCGTCCATATTGAATACATACTAGGGCTCTCTCATAGAGGACTGGTGTAATAGTATTAGCGGGGGTATTTTTACATGTCAGTGGGTCTTCTGGTAGATCAGTAAAGTCTGATTTCAGGAAATTCAAATCCTTAAACTGTTCTATGCCCCAGTGGGGATTTGAACCTAGGTCCGATTGGACTGCAGGCCACCTCTCGACCGACTGAGCCATCGCCTGTAATACAACTGTAATACAACTTGTAATACCTATAATACAACTTGGCAGATATATATGCTGTATAACAGCATTTGTACTGGATAATATGGAGACAAGTATGTATATATGGGGACTGAAGGAAACCTCTGATCATCTACAGAGTTCAGGGATTAGGTTGGCAAAACAAAATGTGGAATCAGATACTGTGGGTCCCATAAAAATTATAATTGGTTCAGATTACTGTGGAAGATTCCTACATAGGACTTTCAAGAAGAATAAAGTGCAGTTGTTCAAGATTCCAGGAGTTAACCATATTATGGGTCAGTTGCCTTTTCCAAAGCAAGTTAAACGAGAGGCCAAACTGGTGGACTCAGTCTTTGTTACCCCCACACAGTCATTAATGGTAGCTAGAAGAGGTGCAGTATTAGAACCTACTCAGATAAATGGCTTGCTGGATGAAAAAACTGAACCTGTACACAAATTGTGGGACCTAGGCACTGTAGGAAAACACTCTGAGGAACCAACGCCTGAAGATAAAATAAATCTGGATTTGTATAACCAGTCTGTGGAATTTAAGGATGGAGCGTATTGGGTAGGATTACCATGGAAACTAAACCATTCGGAGTTACCAACAAATTTCCAAACAGCTAAGGCTTAGTTAAATTCTCCTCTATAAAAGTTGAGAGAAAAACCAGAACATCTAACCATATATGATAATATTATAAAAGATCAGTTGAAGAATAAATTTAGAGAAGAGGTAGAATTCCCTGTTAACCACAAGGAGGGACATTATTTACCACATCATGCTGTAAGCAAGGATTCAATAACTATTCCCATAAGGATAGTTTTCATTTGTAGCAGTAAAGTGTCCGAAGGATCAGCTACCTTCAACGATTGCCTATACTCTGGACTTACACTAACAGAGTAGTTAGAGAATGTATTACTAAGATGTAGAGAGAAATGCTTATAAAGCAGACATTAGTAAGGCTTTTCCCAGAATAGGACTGAGAGAGGAGGATAGGAAATTTACAAAATCCTTCTAACCACAAGACCCTCAAAATGAGGATAGTCCATTGAAAAATTACTGTTTCAGATCAGTGCTCTTTGGGTCTTGTGCTAGTCCTTTCCTATTTTGCAACACTTTGAAGCATTATTTTGGAAATGCCAAATGCCCAGAAATAGGACAGGCTTTTTATATGGATAATTTGCAAGGTGTTGCTGATGCAGAGGCGGAAGCATTGAAGGCTTATGAAGTAGCCATTTCCTAATGTGGGAAGGCAAATTTGCCGTTACAGAGCTGGAATACAAATTCACTGCTTTTGAGGAATAACATACAAGAGGACTACCCAAATACTGACATGCTGAAACTCAGAATGTTGGGTCTTAACTGGGATACAAAAGCTGATGAAATAAGTTTGAAACCAATTGCGTTCTCTGATATCACTCTCACCAAGAGTCCTTGTTAAGTCAGGTCTCCATGTTATTTGACCCATTAGGATTGGTCAGTCTTATAGTTATTAGAGGCAAATGTTTAGTGCAAGAGGTTTGGCGAGAAAGGTTACACTGAGACACTGAATAACGTGATACGTGTGTGGAACAATGGGAACTGATTAGAAACTAGTTTGAAAAAACATCAAGTGTATGTATTCCCAGGAAAATAGACAGTAATGAGAAGTCACGCTTACACGTATTTTGCGATGCTTCTCAAAGAGCATATGGACCAGTAGCTTATTGCGCAACAGGAGAGGATAGTAAGGTTATGATGTCCAAAGCCAGAGTTAAGTCAATTAAAGGAAGAACCCAACCTCAAATGGAATTGGTTTCCATAGAAGTAGGAAGTAAATTGGCTAGGTATATATAACCACTACTCTTGATACTCAGTTTGAGGATATCTATATATGGACTGACAGTGAGATTTGTCTTTACTGGATATCTAAGGAAGACAGTAAAATTCCTTCCATCCGCAATACAATGAAGACTATTAAAGAGCTGTCTTCCAAACATAAATCTGCTCTCGACAAGTTCGACAGTAAAGAGACTGATCAAAGATAACTTTTGGTTTAAAGGTCCTATATGATTACTCACTAAAGACTGGACTGAGCAGAAACAGTATAGTATTGCTGAGGTTAGTGTAGTAAATTTGGATCCTGTAGTACCTGAGCCAGATGTAATTGTCATTGTCAGAGTAAGGCAGCACATGCTCAGTTGAACCAGGATCACATCTTCGAGTTGATGAGCAAATGTATGCGGATTTATGGGTCTGTTTGGTGAGCGAGTCTGAATTACAAGTGGAATGTCTGTTCGAGTGTTTGAAGCGTCGTCCAAACTCGAAGTGGTAGAGATGCTCCACCTCTTGCCAGCATTTGCCTACCACTTTTAATAGCGACAAGGCCCTAACCGCTTTCTAATTTAGTGAGTTTTGTTTAGTGTTTTATCTTTCTTGTTAGCTCAAGTGAAGACAGTGAGGTGATACTACCTTTGTAGAAATATATATTTATAAATTGTATATTTAACTATTATTCTGCAAACAGTGTTATTATAACTCTGGTTACTTGTCAGTGATATATGGTGTGAATATGGTGCTTGGTATTATTTGAATTTAATTTATTGCACAGTGTGGGTGGCGGTATTTAGGTTTGGAGCCTGGCCTGAGGTTGGTGGATCAGTGAGGTCCCCTGTGTCTCCTGTGTGTCTGGCGACCTTACTCCTCGACATGCAGAGCCTGGTCAGATGTGTCGGAGATTGTGGCAAATGTTCCTGTGATACTGATGGGATCTCCATCTGCCAGCTCACGTGCTAAGCCTACTTGGTCCTGCCATGCATGACTTGCTCTTCAGTTTCTACTTTACGTGTACGTGCCTGATCGTTGTGGCTGCTGTTATCCTCCATTATTATACATCAGGCCGAGGAAGTGTGGAGAGGACGGATTCGTTCTTTGATGTTCACGCTGCCTGTTTCCATTGCAAGAGGGCTTAAATTGTCTGTACTCTAAGGAGTTGATAACCTTATATTCTTGTGGATGTATGCTTTGAATGCATTTTCCAGTCACCGCCTCTACCACCGTGTCCATTAATTGTGTGAATGTTTGTGTAAAAGTAGCGTGATACAGGGATATGTACATGTTTTATATATATATATTGGTAATACACTGTAAAATTTATTATTGTCTTCTATTATCCTTGATGGTGTGTCGAGTCAGGTGGCATAAATACAGTAATTCCTCTACTATTCGATGTAACAGAGCCAAAAGCATGTCCGGAAAGTGATCCCATCCGGAAAGTGGGCCCCTGGCTCCTGGACTAGTTTTTAAGAACCCTAACCCAGCCTAACTTTGAAAGCCACATAAATAACTCCCTACCGGACATGCATATCACCTATTTAAACCTATTTAAGACCGTATTAAAAAAAATAATGGTCATAAAGCATGAAATAAATGAAAAGGAACCAAAGAATGAGAAATTAGAAGTGACTGTAACTCAGCCAGGTTACTTACAGCACGTCTGTGGTCATCTTCTCTAAGACTTTGGTAGTGGTGAAAATGCTCTTGAAGCATGTACAGTAATCCAGTGGTGTGCTGCACTTAATTCTTTGCACTGTGAGTTATAAGTGTTTAACACTGCACATTGTTCTTAACTGCACCACGCCAGTTTCAATCGCCAATTTGCACTCCAGTTAATCCTTTGCACTCTAAATTATAATTTCTTAACACTGCACAACACTGTAAACTCCCGTGTGGTCTAGTGGCGAGGTATTGCAGTTTATTCACTGTTTATTCACAAAAAACGAGCATGTGTGGCTTCCATTGCGATAAGCATCTACTCGCAATCGAAGTTAGGCAGTAACCATTGGACAGTGTTGGTGACGGGGAAACAGAGTTGCCATATTACAATGGCCTCATTACCAAACTCCTCAATTTTCTTTACCAAACTTAACCTTTCATTATCAAATTCATAAAGCTAGCATTTATTCTTCACTATTTATGTATACAAATGGCAATACATGTAATCACTCTCCTTATAATTAACAGCATGTTGATTATTTTCATGCTATGTAGGCTAGCAGATAAAACAGAGAGAGCAGACAATCCATCATCTCAATTCTGTGTATCCTCATACATGTGAAAAATCCGTCTGGTAATGCATTATTCTGATTCATTACGAAACGAATTTTTCATTACCAAATTGGCCCACATTTGGTAATAAAAAATACCAAATCGCAACCCTGACAGGGGAGGAGGGAGGAAGGAAGGGGTGAATGGGCCATGGTGTAAACAGCTGTTTGGCGCTGTGTGGCAATTTAAAATTACGGGTGGAAAAAAATTCAGATTTTTTTTTTTTTTTTTGGGGGGGGGCCATTTCTGGGTTCCGAAGGTCCAGGCCCACAATGTCCGGTAAGTGGGGTGTCCAGAAAGTGGACATCTGGATAGTATGGGGATTACTGTATATATCTCACTTTCCAAACATGACCCAAAAAGTGACGAACCTACTGTAATTACACACTTTTTACTTAGTCATTAGCAGATTCTCATTAATAAGACAACTTATTAACACTACATAGTTACTAATTCTTTCAGTAAGAAAGTGGGGTTTGACAAGTTTGATCTGATGGAATATTGGCTGAAAAAGAAACAAAGGAATTATTACGGAGAGATATTTGACCTTCTCGGCCAAGGCACTGGTAACAAGAATAAGCTGATAAGAGATTTATTTTTGTTCTTAGATGGAAAGGTCTAATTAGATGCCGTGGCCGAATAATAAAGGCTGATTTGCCTCTCCAAACTAGACATCCTATATTGTTACCCGAGAGTGATCATTTTGTACTGATAATTGTAACCCCTTAACCGCGGGGCATCACTTTCGTGATGCTCAGGAGCAAGGGATCATACCGGGGGGCGTCACTTTTGTGATTTTGTGTTATTTTGAATTCTCCCAGGCTTACAAGTGGTGGCTTGTATCATCTATCAGTACTGCCAATGTCCAACAGTAGTCAGCACTCCAAATCTCATCTGTACTCCCATCCATTGTTGACAATTTAGCCATTTTTCCCCGTTCCTGACTCCCCTCCCTACCTCCCCTCCATTACCCTCTTGTCTAGCCTGCCCGGCCGTGCTGCGCCAAGCAAATCTTCCCCGGAATTATCCACTGATTTCATCCAATGAAATAAGCCCTATGCCCTATTCTTATACAAAATAATATATACAAAAAAGAAATAAGGTAAGTGATTGTGCTATACACCTGGATTTGGCTAATTATCACTTGAAAACACTTCACATGAACTCGTTCGCTAATTTCCCACAGTAATTTCCCCTTTGAAATATGCCGTATAATCTATTCTCGTAATAAAAATATATATAAGAAAGGAAGGGAGAAGTCTAAATGATATTTACATTTACCTGGAGCTACCTATTTTTTTTATGTATTGTCTAGATTTCCTACCAATAATTTTTTAGCATGTACTGCTAATGTCCAACAATAGTTAGCATTCCTAATCTCATCTGTACTCCCATCCATTGTTGACAATTTAACCATTTTCCCCCATTCTTGACTCCCCTCCCTACCTACCCTCCATTACCCTCTCACCCCTCTGTACCTCACCTCCATTACCCTCTCCTCTCGCCTGCCCGGCCGTGCTGCGCTAGAGCAAATCTTCCCCAGAATTTTCCACTGATTTCATCCATTGAAATAAGCCCTATGCCCTATTGTTATACAAAAAATATATACAAAAAAGAAATAATGTAAGTGATAGTGTTATACACCTGGAATTGGCTAATAATCACCTGACAACACCATTTCCCCTTTGAAATATGCCGTGTAATCTATTCTCGTAATAAGAATATATATAAGAGAGGAAGGGAGAAGCCTAAGTGACATTTACATTCACCTGGAGCTACCTATTTTTTTTATGTATTGTCAAGATTTTCTAACAATCATTTCTTAGCATGTAAGTTAGCAGCTGTCACCCTATTGTCACTGTCAACCCTAGCCTGCTTAGATACGCCGTCTCATTCAGTTCCTTGTTGTCCTTTGTGGTCAAACCATGTCGCACTCGCGACTCACCATTTCCTCCACTTCTGCACCCATTGCAAAAGGCCCTGTGACCTCTGCCCCTAGAAAAAATCGTGGGGGAAGCAGAAAAGGACTAAGTGACTCAGCAGTGGAACGTGAACTGGTAGAAGTATCAATGATAATGATGGATAGTGACTTTGATCCTTCGGGTGAATCGTTCCCACTTGAGAGGTGTCCACCCCGACCCCGATCTCAAGTTACATGGCCACAGGGTCCGATGTCTTGGGGCTCTGATAGAGCCACCCTGCTCTACCTTTACCGTGCCTTGGTACGGAGCAAATTGGACTATGGGTGTGAGGTATACTCTTCTGCTACTGAGGCACGGCTGCAGCCTCTCAGTTCAATCCATCATGCTGGGATCCGTCTGTCGACTGGAGCTTTCTGGTCTTCCCCAATTCCTAGTCTACTAGTAGACGCGAATGAACTGCCACTAGAACTCCATCGCCAGTCCTTACTGGTGCAGTGTTGGCACCGCCTTCACCGTCTACCTTCCTCACCAAGTTGTATGGCTGTCTCCGAGGTCGCTCTTTTCCCCTTTTATAACACCCACCCTCTCTATCCACAACCGTTTCGGTACAGAGTGAGGGCTGCCATGGAGGAGTTAGGTGTTCAGCCATTTCCTGTTTACCCTGTGCGTGTTCCCTGAGTGGCTCCCTGGCTCCTCCCAGAAGTACGGCCATGTGATTACTTCCCTGAGAGGAAGATCTCTCTTTCCACACAGGTAGCTCTGTCTTATTTTTTAGAACATGCCTCTGCCCACAGTGGCTCGATCCCTGTATATACTGATGGTTCCAAGTCCTGTGTTGGGACAGGCTTTAGTGTAGTTTTCCATGATTTTAGCCGTGGTAGGAGTCTTTCTCCTTCCGCCTCTGTTTTTACCGCTGAACTTACAGCTATTTTAATTGCAGTTGAGTTGATTTTTAGTTACCCCCCTGCTTCTTTCACCATTTTTAGTGACAGCCAGTCCCTTGCAAGCTTTGTTTTGTGACTTCTCATCATCCCCTTTAGTCCTGTCTATCTTAGAGTGGCTCTTCTTATTACACAGATGCGGATTTTCTGTACAGATGTGTTGGGTCCCTGCTCATGTGGGGGTCAGGCAATGAGCGTGCTGACTCTGTGGCGAGAGCCGCTGCCTCTCGCCCTTCCTCTCCCCATTACCGTGTCCCATCTGAGGATTTATGTAGAAGCACTATAGAAGCTGTCCGTCTCTGTTGGCAAAGAAAGTGGGATGCAGTAGGGGCGAACAAACTCCGCAACATTCGTCAGAACCTGGGCGATGGAGGGTATGTGGGACTATCCCGACAATGGGAAACAGCTTTGGCCCATCTCCGGATTGGCGACACTAGGCTGACTCTTGTTTTTTTTAATGGAGAAGGCGCCCCCTCCCTATTGTGATGACTGTCTGGTTCCTTTGAGTGTGCAGTATCTTCTTTTGGAATGCCCAAGTCTTGAGGACCTTCGTCGGCAGTATCTTTCCGGGTGCCGAGCCAACAACGGACTTTATCCTCTCTCTTCAGTACTTGGGGAAGAGGCTTGTGCTATGGGAGGAGGCACCTTCTCCTTTGTGTTAAGTTCTGGCCTTCTCCACAAACTATAGGACTTTACCATATTTTAGTTTGTGTATTATACCATTCTCGTTTAACCTCAATCTTTCCACCACGTTTTAGTTTTCGTTGTTTGTTTGATTTTGTTGTTTTGTTTTATGCATCATTTTATTTATTTATTTATTCATTTATTTTTTGACTTCCCTTTAATGTTTGTGTTCAGCGGCATATGACCTCTGCTGTTGCGCCGCCATGTCACATTTTCATTTATTCATTCATTCATTCATTCGGTTGCATCGTGTGATGAGCCCGGGGAGGAAATCGTGAAAGAAACTCCTAGTACGAGTGCTTCATTGTCCCAAGTTATCCCTAGCACCAAAGGAAAGGAGCCCTTAGTGCAGCAAGGGAAGGAATTTGAGAAGGGAGTGAAAAGGCGGTGGGTTAGCCCCGGAACAATGGCCCCGCATGACCCAGCCCGCCATGAGTCCCGAGGTGAATCACCTCCCTGCTCCCCTAGCCCCACTTCACTAATTTCTTCCTCATCCTCAGCGGAATTTTCTCCTGAGTCTTCTTCGTCGGAGTTGCCACCAGCACCTACAGTGAAGGCAGGCTGTAGAGGAAGAGGTAAATCCCTGACCCATAAAGTAGAGTTGCAAGTAGAGTAAGGGCTGGTAGTGCTACACGGCAACCTAGGGTCAGTGTGAGTGACCTTGAAACAGCCCAGTCTGCCTCACAGCCACCCTCCACCCTCACCCACCCTACACCGCCATGACAGGGAATCCTGGATGTCTTCGTGTGGACGGAAGGCTCCGATTTTGTCCCAGAACATCTTGATTTCGAAGAGAGTTCCTCAGGCATACAGCCTGCCTTCACCCTTGACGAGGATGCTGAGTGTGTTGACTTCCTTTTGGCCTTCCTCGATGACAAAGTCATGCAGCACATATGTGATGAGACAAACAGGTATGAATCAAAACGTACTGCAAGTGGTTTCAGGTGCAGCGAAGATGCAACAGTGGACTGTACTGCAGGAGCTGTATGTGTTCTTCGCCCTCGTGCTTCTCATGCCACAGTCAAAGAAGCATGAGTTGGAAGAATACTGGTCCATGGACCCCTTACTACCCTCACCCACCTTCAGTAAGTACATGGCCAGAGATCGCTTCTGGAACATCATGGGAAACCTGCACTTCGCCAACAATGATGTACCTTCCCAGACCGACCCACTCTGGACGATCCGGGAGATTCTGAGCAGAATGAAGGTTAAGTTTATGTCATTCTTCCACCCCTTTCAGAAGGTTGTCATAGGCGAATCCTTGGTTTTGTTCAGAGGACTTCTTAGGTTTGTACAGTACATTCCAAGCAAACGCCATCGCTTTGGAATCAAGTTCTTTGCACTGTGCGACTGTAAGACGGGGTACATCCTTGACTTCGTCATTTATTCACCCAGCACCGTCGATCTGGATAAAACACACCCCCTTGGCTTCTCAGGCTGTGTAGTGAAAGTGCTCCTTGAAAGGTATTTTGGTGGGAATCATGTGCTGTATACTGACAACTATTATACAGCACCGAAATTGCTAAATACCTTTCAGAGCACGGCATACGCTCCTGCAGCACTGTGAAGAGCAATTGTGCCCACTTCCCCAAATTCCCAGAGGCAGGAACCTCGCAGCGAGGAGACGTGCACCTACGCAAGTCTGAGAAGATGCTGGCAATGTGGTGGCATGACAAGAGGGTCGTGCACATGCTCACCACCGTACACAAAGGGGAACTGAAAGACAGTGGGAAGGTGGACCGTAGGACAGGCGAACCTGTGAGGAAACATGATGCTTTCTTAGACTACAATATCAAGATACGGCTTGAGGACAAGTCCGACATGATGATTGGGGAGATCGACTGCCTCAGGAAGAATACTAGGTGGTACTGTAAAGTTTTTCTGCATCTCATTGACATGACGATGCTGAACGCCTTCATCCTGTACAAGATGAAGGTAAAGCCACCCAAGTCGTTCTCCCTGAGGTTGTTCGCCAGGACTTATGTTCAGCAGCTGCTTGAGAGATATGGTAAGGTGATAGCAGCAGCTCCAAGGCGCCATGCAGTAAGACTTCCCGACAGACTTGAGCAGAGAGTGTACATGGATCGGCACAGACTGGTGCAAATGCCTGCCACAACCAAGAGGAAGGCTGCGAATCGCAGGTGCCAGGTGTGTGCACATACCACCCAACTCACACCTGAGCACAAACGCACCTCTTGGCAGTGTGCTGAGTGCCAAGTTTCCCTCTGCATTACCTGCTTCTTTGATTACCACAGCCTGAAGCAGTTCTAAAAGTGTAAGTGGAAAATAATGTGTAAATAGCAAGTGAAAGCAATGGATGTAAATATGATGGAACAGTGTAATATAGTTTTATAAGTTACTGCAAATGACAGTGAATTACATAGTGTAAGTAAAACAGAAGTGTAAATATTGAAAATACAATAGAAAATGTTAATAGAAATAGAAATAATTAGTAATATAAGAATATGGGTACAAATACTTGAGGTTATGACAGTGAAAGTGAAACCGTGGCTCTCTACGTATTTTACTGGAAGAGAAATTGAATGCCTAGATTGACAATGAACTACTACTACTGAAGGAAACTTATGGATAAAGACTGAAGATATATATATATATATAAGTGTTATATAGTAATAGGAATATAAAGTGTGAGTGTTTTTATGAATAATATATGACAGAATACCAGCGGCGAACTAGCGCAAGTGATAAGGTCATACGCGCTTGTAATTTTCATTGCTTTCACAGTGTTTTTTTTTTTTTTTTTTTGGAATATGGATTCCAAACTACTTGAAAATCATAGAATAGTGTTTCTAGTGATAATATCTGGCTGTGGTAATCATATTACGGGTTGTCGGGAAGTGTAAAGTGGAGACTTCGTTACCCAACTTCAGAGGTCTCCACAAGTCCTACGGTACTCGACGAAGGCTCAACAAACATCCCAGGAGAAAGCTAAAGGTATGTGCCATAGGCATATCTATTTTTAATATTCTAGGAGTAATAACTGATTTTTTGCATATATTTTTAGAGAGTCTGTCGGAGCGAGATTAACTCCGCGGGACAAGCAAGTTGAGCCAAAACAACCCTGCGCTTTACGGGTTAAGAAAGCCCATGATTTAACTCTTCACAGAGCTGTGCCACAGACTTTGGCCCGAATCCGGGAGAGGTATTGGATCCTTAAGGGTAGACAAGTCATAAAGAAATATCTCAAAAGTTGCATTATATGTTGGAGGTATGAACAACGACCATATACTATCCAGGACCATCTGCCTTACCAAGAGACAGGGTAAATGTAAGTTGGCCCTTCAAGGTAACTGGAGTTGATTACACAGGGGCTGTAACTGTTATGGGTGAGGGAACTCCCCATAAGGTGTATATATATTTGTTTATTTGCACCTATACAAAGGCAGTGCATCTAGAAAATAAATTAATAAGCGACAATAGAACCAATTTCGTTGGAGCAGCACCTAAGCTTTTAAATATAATGAATGACCCAAAGGTTAAGTCGGCGCTGGGAATCCGAAATTGTGCCTGGCAGTTCATAGTTCCAAGAGCACCATGGCAAAATGGATTTATCGAACGAATGATTAGCATTGTGAAGAACTTGCTTAGGAACACCTTACACAGAACTAGATCACGAGAGAGGAGTTGAGAACAGTGATAACAGAAACTGAGGCTAGGATTAATGATAGACCTTTAACCTATCTGGATGGTACTAGTTTTTCAATTGAGCCATTGACATCAGCTCATATGTTATATGGCAGAAAGCTCCATGCGGTGCCTTGTGTAGATATCCAGGAGGAAGTAGATGATCCTACAATAAATAATAATGATTTAGGACAACGTCCACCTGAGGGATACCAATGTCTGAAAAGGGTATTGTACAACTGGAATAGCGAAGAATATCTTTTGAGCCTAAGAGAAAGATTTTACGGGGCTCAGGCTGCTAGCAACAAGTCAATTATAAACATAGGAGATGTGGTCTTAGTGAAAACAGAACAGCCAAGATCCCAGTTGCCATTAGCTAAAGTGATCTCTGCACACCCAGATTCAGAGGGGGTGCTGAGACTTGTAAAAAATAAATGTTGGGGACATAGAAACATAAAAACTATTGATAAACTGGTGCCCCTTGAGTTAACGGCTACCACAGAGACAGTGGATGGTGGACAGCAATTGGGTCAAGATGCGCGACCTAGAAGGGCCGCAGCACAGGGTTCTTAAAAGTACGGAGAGAATTACTGACTAAGGGTCGCATTACATGATTCAGTGTATCATTTTTCTTGCGGCCTCAAAACTTTGAGAAATATTTTCCCTCATAGAGGTTGCACTCTTTACCTTTTGAAATAGTTGTCCCTGATTAAAAGCAGAGGAGAACCTGGAGAGCATTAATGACTAATTCAAGTGGTTTTATAACCCAGAGATTACGTTCCCTTTAATTGTTTAACCCTTGTGGACAATTATATAGTAAATTCGTGTAAATTCTTAGGAAATTTCCATTGACCTAACTGCGCTTGCATGGTACGATGACGTGTATCCTCGGAGAAAACGGAGAAAGGTTTAATACATATTTACATAGATAAAGGGAATATTTGGCTTTAGTTTAATTAAAACTAAGATTAATTTGAGTTAGATTCGCCTTGTATATTTCATGAAGTAATTTAACTGTATTTAGCATTGTAATTAATAAACAGTTGGCATCTCCTCAATCCTATGTGGAAGTAGAGACTCGCCATGCTTGTTCACTCTAGTTCCTAATCCCGTTCAAGCTGCATGCTGTAAAATACGCACCTAAGGACGCTTGGATGCCCCAGGCAACTGACCGAAACATCAGGCCCAGCGTCATCTGTTGTTCCAACTCAGTCTAGCTAATTAACCTTTATTATTTGGCTAGCTAATTAACCTTTATTATTTGGCCAAATCTATGCGGAACTGGCTAGGAGATAAGGACAATAATTACTGGTGAGTTAGAATATAAATTATACCTTAATCTCCTAAGAGACTTACGTAAATTTACTTTAAGATCGTGTTTAGACTAATACTCGTCAGATAAAGGAGTGTATCAAAATTTCTGACGAGTTTGAACTTGTGTGTGTGTGTGTGTGTGTGTGTGTGTGTGTGTGTGTATGTGTGTGTGTGTGCCATTTTGTTGCAGCATTTTGCTCTTCTGTTACCATTTTATCAAGTACTTCTTTCAATCTGATACATGGTTCCAAGAATCATTTGCTCATACCAGAAAGCAATACATCCTTTACATAATCTTTATTTTTGCCATCTCCAGTTGCGTAAAACTGTCTATCACTGTTGCGTTTTAATGTTTGTAGTGTAGAGGCGACATTCAAAGACATTTATCTAAATTATACAGACCACCTTTGTTATTTTTCTACTTCATATTTTGTGGCTTCTTTTTTTCTACAGTAAATTCCACCTGCTTTTTTTTTTTTTTTTTTTTTTTTTACTCTGTTCAGGTGTCTTTGTAACATAAACTTAGAGTTCCTTGAATGAAAGAAAACATTATTGAGGTCTAAGAATCTTTTCATCACCTTCAGTTATATTCAGATTGGTGCCAATTTTGACGTTTGCCAAAATTATATTACTCATAACTGTGAAACCCCACCTGTAACCTTTCCATTTTGTATAATTTCCTTTTGGTATTGTCCAGGTGCATATAATCAAGGTGTGCCAGGCGTGCTGTCCATACTCTCAGCAGACGGAAAAAGCTTTACAAATATTTTGCTCATTCACTTGTACAAAGGATCACAGTATGAAGCTACTTTTCCCCATCATGAAGCAAATACGCAGTTCTTAGTACTACTTACCTATAACAAGTTCAGTCTAAGTGTGATTCAACAGACAGCGTAGATAAGAGCAGACAGTGGAAAGACGAATGAGAGCATTTCTGCACAAATGTGAGCATTTTCTGCACAAACACGTGACCAATGTTTGTGTTCATGGCTGAAGAATTCACTCAAGAATGATCGCTGCCTGAGCATTATATAGATAAATATATTGGGAATCTTCATTTCATCGTGAAGATAGGTATGCAGATTAAACACAGGAGAAATGAAAACCGAGACAGTAATTATTTATATGTATTTCATATTCAGAAAGAGTGACACAGAAACATGAGAGTGGAGGTCTTATATACACACCTGCAGCAGGGAGGGACACAAAACAAAAGGGAACCTGACCTAACGTAACCCCACCTCATCTTACCAAACCTACTGTATACAACCATTGTTTGTGGTTTTAATTTCATAGCTTCCCTTTACCTCTTTTGTGGCAAACGCGTCGTATTTAGTATATAATGTTTTTACGTTTTTTTTTTTTTCCATTTTGGTCAACTTTAGCTATTATATATGTTCTTGATCATTCCTTATGCAAGTTATGAAATACATTTTTTGTTCATCTTTTATGTATACTAGATACAAATAATAGTTGTTTCTGTATCAAGGTCTGATAATACATGGTGGGATCGAAGCATCTCACTGATAAAGAAAATGAACATTTGTGCTGGCTTTGTTATTATCACCAGCTTCGCGTCCCCAAACGACAGTTATTTGCTTTCAATATTTATTTTTGTAATTCCACAGCTTTTCACTACTGACAGCTAAAAATTACATTACACCAAAGAACATTCACGTGCACTAGATACAAGCATACTGTTAATGCTGAGCCTCTATAAAGTGTCCTAAACACAAAGGTCCGTATTCTCGTCGGTTAACCCGCCCCGTCCCGGAGACGTGAATTCACGTCCTCACATGATGTGCACTCATATCTCGGAGACGTAATTTAACGCGGCAACATTGCAAGGACATTGCAAGGACATTGCACAATTTTCAATTTTCGTGAGTGATTTTTGGCACGTATACACAGGACACCTTCCTCTACAAGATGCCAGGCAGGGACAATGCCTTACCCAGCATGACCTCCCCCCCCCTGCATGACCTTTTTTCAGCAATTCACCTGTTATCAGTGATCTGGCCAGTAAAGCCATGTCATGCCACGGTACGAAATTCAGGGCCAGAGTGATTCCCCAATCGATAACAATGTGGAGGACAAACATTAGAGGAGAAACAGTCAGAAATGATGATGAGGTAATGTGGCAAAAAAAGGTCAGGAATGGTGATAGAGTGAAACAATGCTTATAATGCCTATATACTGTTTGAAAACCAATATACTCTCGTACTCATACTGTTTATGAGTGGATAAAATAGTTACCCTCCCATAGAACTCGTTTTCTTTGGTGCCAGCCTGTTAGAAAACCCAGTCAGGTAAGGAGGTACTCCTACCTGGATCGAGTATTTTAAACCTCAGGTGAGCGATTTTTCTATGAATTTTCGATGTTTCTCACCAAAAGCAAATGTTTGAGCATAAAAAAAAAAAAGGTCCAAAAATGTCGGGACTGGGGCGTACCACTGCCCAGAAAACGTTGGGATGGGGCGGGTTAAGGAGGCTCCCTATTATCTCTTCCTTACCTATATATTTTCAGATATGGCTGGCTAATATCCTTTGGTACAGTATGTATGTAACATGAAGCGAGGCATGAAGCATATACATAACACAGAAGAGATCAGTAAGTTGTAATAAGCAAAATAAATCTCTTAGGAGGAACTATTAGATGGCGTCCTTAATCGACAAGAATACGGGCCAAAGAATACACCTTTCAGTAATAATCTGTAGCTAACCAATCACATTTTCACTTACCTTCATTACTTAGTATTACAACTACCAGTATCGTGGTTAGCCTGTGCAGAATTACGGCAGGGCTATTCAACTACTCTAGAAGTTGGGCCAAATTATGAAAGTCAGATTAACAAAAGGGCCATACATTATTAAACCCAAATTTTTCCCTCTATTTCAACACATGTACATAAAAAATAAAAGAGAAATTCATATATTATTTGCGTTTCTATTATCCGTTAGATACATAAATAAAAAGAAAACGAAAAACTTTCTGTTTTTTGCTTATTTATTTGTTTATTTTCATTCTTCAGAGTTGGTCAAAGGGCCAAACAAAAACGACTCAACAGCCGAATTTGGTCCCCGGACCACCAGTTGAGTAGCCCTACGGTATAAATTTCATCACCATCATCCACCCTTGAAACAGTGTTCCTTGGTTCCTGTCTCAAAGTATGGCTACTTCTGTCCACATTAACCCCTTCACTGGTCCTGCAGAGGGATCCCTTCAGATGGTGGCATGCTTAAAACCAGGTCGCTCAACTGCCTGATTGTACAGAATTCCCTCAGCTACTTCCCCGTCCACAGAGAGAAGGCGAGGTAAACTGCAGATGAGCTTAAGAATGCAGCCCTCCGGGATCAAGTTTCAAATGAACTCATGGCTACAAATGCTACTACTGCTACTGACCCCTACAGTATGGTAATGTATGCATTCTACTCTTGCTGCCTCCAGATGACTGTATTGAAAATGGAGATCTTTGGTAATGAAGGGATTAATGACAGTGACATCTCATACAACCATTGTGAATAATCTCCTCAAAGCTTAATAAAATCGTCTGTAGGTAGCAAGTATAAAGAGAATGAAGCATCGCATTGAAGTTATGAGTAGATGTCCGTCCTTAGCCCCTGATGACACTGTATAATTTAAAATCCTCCATTATTCTCCTTGGCCCGTTTTCTCATAGGGTAAGGAGGTTCCCTGACATCTCTTCCATAGCGATTTGTTTTTGGATATGACTGAGTAATATTCCTTTGTAGGTTATTAATGCAGATTATGGCGACATCAGAAGGATTTATATAGCAAAGTCGAGGTCAATAAAGCGTAAGAAAGTAAATAAATCGCACTGGAAAAAGTGTTAGGGAGTTTCATTAACCGCCAGGATTACTGGTCTTCAGATTATATCATAATGACATTGACCTCATCCACAGTTCATTACAGAATTCAGTATATAAGTTTCAGGTGGGCATTATACGCAACAGTATTGAAGTACTTCCCTAACACCTTTTCCTAAACGATTTGCTTTGCTTATTGCGCCTTACTATCCCATTGCTATATAAATCTTTATAGGCTAGTATCACGATACTCTGACTAAAAATAGTGTACAAAAGGATATTAGCAAGCCATATCCAAAAATAAACCGCCAAGGAAGAGGTGTTGGGGAGCCTCTTCTCTCGACGAGAATGCGTGCCAAAGACACACGTATATTCCCAAAGTTCAACCAATACATAGCGGAAAATCAAACCATCTGAAAGACGCAATATTAAACACAGGGTTTTTCATTGTTTTTCGTCAGATGTACATGTTCTTCAGACGGAAAAGGGAAGATAGTTTCTTTCATTTAAAAAATATATATCGGTGCACACTTGGTGCGAAACAGTCTGACACCACGAACGATGGCTACTGGAAACTGCCCAATAATTTTTTTTTCCCACGATGGTTAGCCCTCTTTTTTTTTTTTTTTTTTTTTTTTTTTTTTTTTACGGTGCTTCAAATTTCATGCTTTTAACATTTTCCAGTCGATATTGTTATCTCAACAATTAGATGATGACAAATAATCATTCTTGGGACTGCACAATTTGTATAGTCATTTCGGATATCATCGTGCCACTTCTGAGCGATGCAGTTTTGATCGACTGGCCATAACCATGTTTACTTCATTTTTAGTCACTACACATATTCGGATTTGAAAGCTACTGATCGTGAAATGTATTCATGGGAGAATTCTGTTGTGTTGCAAATAGTTCTGAGTGCATAATTTAACATCCAAATCGCGGGATGTATCATACAAGGAGTCACTGACACATACGCAGGAATATATTCTGTTTGATCCATGTTCCTCCTTGTCAGTTTTGACTTGGCAGCATTACAGTCTGAAGGGATGAAAACTTTACATCTATTGCCTTTTTTAACGTTATGATTCCCTCTGCGTAGTTTTCCTCCACGTGGTCTGTTCTGGATGTGACCCTCCTGTCTCCAGCGCCTGATCCACCTGCTGACGGTGGCAGCACTGGTGCCTGTCTCCCGGGCTATGGCATGAGCTGACATGCCGCCCACCCACAGCCACAAGAAGTTCACGCGCTCACTCAAGCTGGTGGACCGAGGGAACTGCATTCTGGTTCTGTGGATTGTTTTGCGGTCAGTAAAGTGCTCACATATCTCGATCTCGATAGATGTCCAGTATAAAACATAGGCAATACTTCGCTGTTGCAACCCTCCACTGACCAAGCACATACCCCGACATCCCTTCACACCAACCCAAGTGCATAATGGCCCTTACCATGTATAACACATCCCTGCTGCTGGGGATCACCTTGACATGGTAGCAGGGCTTGAAGCATGGTTAGCAGTGCCACCTACTTTGGAGGCCTGCCTACCTTTGTAGAGTTCGGCATTTGTTGGCCTCATGGACCAAACACCCCCTACATCACTGGTGAAGGAGGCCTGCTGGTGGTGTTATTCCCTGTTCATATGCCATCTAGCATGGGATTGTTGCATCCCCACGTGTTTGCCATGTATGGTGTCCAGTAATGCTGGGAGACGGGAGTCCTGGGGGTTGAGTGATGCTGCACGATGTGCCCTGCAGCTAACAATACACCTCTTTGGTCCCTTATTCTGACTAATTGGCCGGCCTGGTTCGGCCCAACCAGGTCAATCGGCTGGTCATGCATTGGCGAGGGTCAGGTGGGCACTGGGGGCCTGGTGGCATTTATTGTCTTGAAGTCACCCTTGTCCTGGACCCCTGGTGCTTACCCACACATACTCTCTTGCTACCTCTGGGGTCGCCAGTTTTGTCCCTGGCATACGACCTCCCCTTGTTGGGCTACATGGTGGGTGCAGGGGTGGGGGAATGAGGATTATTTGCTGATATATGAAGGGGAATATTATTAAATCTCTTGATGACGCTGCATGTGGCCCCAACCATTCTTCGTACACTTCTTCAATGTTTGTCACTCTGGAGCCTTTCCAGGCCCCTGGGGAGTATCCTCCTCTGCCCTAGCGTTCTGCTGCATCTGGGAGGCATTCCCGTTGGGCTGGTGTGGCTCTTGGATTGGCCTCAGACACAACGGTGGCGGCATCATATGCCAAGTATCTGGTACTGAAATCCATTGTGGGTAGGTCAGTGCTTGATCTTAACATTTTTCATTTGCACCATACCATTGTTTCAGCCTGTGGTCGGGAATCTATAATCTGTTCCCAGGGGGATGGAAGCCTCCTTGTTGAGGTGTCCTCCCAAGAAAAGAGCTCACGATTACTGAATATGACCTCTGTCTCTGGTGCAGCTGTAACCTGTGTTCCTCACAATATGTTTAATCGATGTAAGGGTGTCATCTTTTCCCATGATCTCAGAGGCACAGTTGCTGGAGAAACTGCGGTCATCTGGTGTGGTAACTGTTGAGCACCTGCACAAGAAAATAGATGGTATCTTGACCCTGACGCCTACCTTGTTCCTGACGGAGGCACAGTTGTCGGAGGAACTGCGGTCATCTGGTGTGGTAACTGTTGAGCATCTGCACAAGAAAATAGAGGGTATCTTGACCCCGACACCCACCTTGTTCCTGACATTTGATAGGCTAACGTTCCCTACGTCTGTTAAACTAGCTTGGCTCTCACTTCCTTTTCAGCCTTACTGCCGACCCCAAAGCAATGTTTCCACTGTCAGGGGTATGGTCATGATAGCTGATTTTGCCATCATACACAGACTTGCCTTCCTGGTGTTTGCATCTCCTGTGGCGGACCAAGCCATGCCAGCAACTATGCAGGACCCCTTAAATGCTATCTCTATGGAGGTCCTCACGCTGTCTCTTCTAAAAACCGTACAAGATACTGCCTTGAAAAGGAGATTTTGTCCATTCATACACGTGACAGGGTCTCGTTTCCTCAAGCAAAAAGAAGAGCACAGACTCTCTTCTTTCAGCCTGGGGATACGTATGCTTCTGTCCTTTCTGGAACACCAGTGCATCGCCCTGTATCTCAGAGGCAGCCTCAACCCATTCCAGTACCCACTCCTTCAACTTGTGCGCTGCAGGGTGATGTCTCCTTGGTTAGTACTGTTGGTGAGAATGATGTTTGCCCAACCGCTACTCCGACTGCTTCCTCCTCCATTATGGTGGCTGACAGCTTGCACACTTCTATGGTGGTGGCAGATGTCCACGTTGACCAGACTCCTCCCATCTTAACAAGTATTCCCGAGGCTCCATCTGTACCTGGGAAACATCACCATTGTTCGTCAGAATCCTCTGAGCATGAAGACAGGCCACCTTAGGTCTCTGATGTCGAACCTTGTGTCGACACCTCCCCTGTTTCCTCTGCCCAGCAGGGTGTGGAATCTAGCCAGGTGACAGCTGAAGCTGATGGTTCACCTCTGGTCTGGTCCCCACCTGGGGATGTTGTTGGACAACTCGTTGGTGCTTACCTGGGGATGTTGTTGGACAACTCGTTGGTGCTTACCTGGGGATGTTGTTGGACAACGCGTTGGTGCTTCAGATCTGAAGCATAGGATGGCCTCCTCAAATAATTGAAGTCCTGTGAACTCTACTTCCACTTCTGGGGATTCTGGTGGGGGCACTGGCCGTCCTACATCTCAAAAGGTAGCCCACACGCTGCATTCCAAACAAACTGGAATGCCCACTCCTAGGAGAGTTGTAAACCATACTTCCTCATCCTCATGTTTGCCTTCAGATGTTTGACAGAGGGGTGCTGGGCAGGCTCCCCTGAAGGGCTTTCTTAACCCTAGAATACATACGCGGGCGTATCACACCCGATGCGTACCCGAGTTCACGTGATCACTGAGTGGTTTATTGTCTGAGACGGCTGGGCACCCAGATACCCTCCTTCCACGTGTTGCCCTAGTAGGAAGAGGTAGTGTTGCTCTGCTCTCTTCGAAGGAAATTTCCATATCGGCGCCTTGGCTATCTTACACCCATCGTATGTACTCCCGTACATACGTGACACAGGGTTTGTCATATCCAGCAAGTAGTTTGAGTATGATTTCTAAAGTGCTTTTCCTTGCAGGAAGTGAATATTTCTTAGAACACAGATATTTCTATGTGAACTGTGAAATCATTTTTTGAGTGATGAAGAACTTGATAAAATAATGAACACCACTGGGTGCTAAGAATCAGAGTCCACCTGTCCAGTGCCGGGAGTGCCCTGTTTGGACTGACAGGAAGACATGCTTCCGGTGCACCAAATGTCAGAAGGCTGTCTGCCAGGGGCATTATTACCCTGTCTGTGTTGATTGTTTGTGAGTCCAAATAAGTGCTCATGATTTTGAGAATTGTCAAGGAAAATTCGAACAAATTATTTTTCTCACGGCCATAAATACACCACAAATGACAAATAGCAACTATTTTGGATTGCATACCACTGTGTTTTGCAATTTGAGGTTTCAGTGGTAAAATGATAACATTCACTACTCAAGAAATGACATTTCCTGATAATTGTAAGTTCTATCTTAGTTACCCCCTAAAACAAGGTTGTGGGGGTGGGTGGGTGGTCAAAATCACTGGGTAAAGCCTTACAGAGGTCCAAATACCATGTAGTGTTCAATTTCAAGGGTCTGGGGTTGCATGAAAAATTGCCAATCTTTGTACTCCATTTTTTTACTCTATAAAAATACCCCATATTTTGTCTACCTCCACCACGGCCTACCATGAGTCTGTAAGGATTAGAGTGCCATGTGCTGCAGCGCCCATGACCCAGGAGTGTGTGTGCAAGTGCAGAAGTCCGCAGCTCCTGTTTCAAATTTTCCACATATTTTTTTTTAGTTACATCAGAATTTTTCCCCATTTTTGATACTTTTTTTTTCAAGTTACCACTTAACCTTTAAGATATCATACAAACTCATTTACATAAGGTTCAAGTGAAAGTACATAGCTTGCATTTTTTTATATATCTACTTGGTTTTACTAAATTTGGATTTTCACATAGGTGTATGACTTTCCGAAAAATGGGTTTATCAAACCCAGTGTGTATATTAAGATGCAGTAAAATTAGCGTATGTATTCAAGGGTTAAGTTTCAATCCAAACTCGCTCGCTTGACAGGTGTGCCATACAGTTCCACAGTTAATCATCATCCCTCCACTATTGGTTCTATCACCCAGTGGAACTGTCGGAGTTTATGTACTAACTATAAAGAACTGTGCCATATTCATTCACAATTTACTCCTCTGTGCATGTGGATCCAGGAGACCATGGTAGATGATGATGCTCCTGCTGGTCCTTCTGGCTAC
The DNA here is from genome assembly GCF_032717465.1 of Coenobita brevimanus. Lineage (NCBI taxonomy): Eukaryota > Metazoa > Arthropoda > Malacostraca > Decapoda > Coenobitidae > Coenobita > Coenobita brevimanus. Next base: position 43,341,184 of record NC_136999.1, on the reverse strand, counting down.
CACGTCTTTTATTCTGATCCTGTGTCGGGCCAAGGTCATCATGGAGGTGCTGCTATCTTCCTTCGCCAGGATATTCCATATAGTCATCAGGACATCTCCACTCTGGATGTTTTTACATCGACAATATACAGTTTGCAGTCTTTATCTTCCTCCTAGTGCTACTGTTGAAAGGCAAATCTGGAATGCCTTATTTGTGGCCTTCCTTCTCCCTTTCTGTTACTAGGAGATATGAATGGTCACCATTCACTATGGGGAAATAGTCAGGCCAACTCTAGCGTTGTCATGCTCTTTAGTGGAAGATAGGGAGTTGGGCATTTTCATCTCCGATAAAATGACTTATTTCCATAGCCAGACCGGAACTTTTACTGAAGTTGATTTGTCCTTATGCTCATCTGATGTTGTTTTAGATTTTAACTGGGATATGTTGCCAGACCTTTATGGCAGCAACCATTTTCCGTTACTCTTAACTGATAGTGTAGATGGACCTCAGCCACATCTTCCTCGCTGGCTTCTGGATAAGGCTGACCAACCACGTTTCAGGGAATTAAGTTTCACTTCCCTTTCTCTCAATGAGTTTGGTTTTCTTACTGAGGTAGTGTCGTTTGTCACTGACGTGTTGCACTCAGCAGCCTTTTTATCTTTCCAAAAACGAGGGGTCAATTTCCTAAATGTCCTGTTGTGGAACTCTGAGTGCAGTTCCACAGTGAAAGCCAAACGAGTCACCTTCTCTCGACTTCATCATCACCATAGGGATCCTTAGTATCTGATGGCATATCAGAGGGCACGAACTCATATGGGGCGGGTTTTAAAGGAGGCCAGGCATTCATCCTGGGAGGGCTGTGGTTCCTTCATCGGTTTGAGAACTTTCATCTCTCTGGTGTGGAACCAGGCAAGGAAAATTTCAGGAATATTTACTGTTTCCTCCCCTTCTGTTTTATCTGCAGCAGGTGGAAATGTGGCTGATCTTTCACTGTTGCAAAGTTCCTTGTCGGTCATTATGCCAGTGTGTCACAGAAGGATACAGCTATGCTTTCAGCTTGCCATGGTAGGCGCCTAGAGTCTCGTGGTCTCAGCTTTGCCTTTTCTGAGGGAGAGTCTTACAATGTTCCATTCCCTGTTTCTGAACTCCAGATGGCTCTGTTGCAGTGCCATGATTCCTCTCCTGGTTGTAATGATATTCCTTTTGCATTTTCATCTCACCTGTCTAATGAGTCCCTATGGTTTTGCCTTCATTATTTAATAAGATCTGGTGTTCTGAGGAGTTTCTGGGTTGTTGGAGTGTTGTTGTGGTTATCGCCATCCCCAAACCAGGTAAGGACCACCTACAGGCGATGAATTATCTGTCTGTTTCTCTGACGTCTTGCATAAGTGGAGTTCTGGAAAAGGTGGTCAATATTAGGCTTCTGTGGTTTTTGGAGAGAAGTGAGTTCTTATCCCCTGCCCAGTATGGTTTTCAAAAATTGCGATTTACCTCTGATGCACTACTGTCCTTGGAATTTTCTGTGTGTGAGGCTTTCTCCACTAACCAACACCAGGTCACAGTCTTATTTTGATCTGGAGAAGGCATATGTCACTTCCTGGCGTCATGGCATTTTACTTGCTCTTCATGAATTTGGTTTTAGTGAGTGCTTGTTTATTTTTATTCAGCATTTTTTGTCTAACCGTTTTTTAAGGGTCCGAGTGGGGGAGTGCTTTTTAATGCCCATGCACTAGAAGATGGAGTACCACAAGGGGGTATCCTTAGTCTTACTCTCTTTGCTGTGCCCATCAACAGTGCAATCAGTATACTTCCTGATGGTGTACAAGGCTCAATATATGTTGATAACCACTTAATTTCCTTCACTGCATCTAGAATGTCTCTGATAGGGAAGAAGTTGCAGCTGGCACTTAAAAGAATTTCTGACAGGGCAAAGTTTCAAGGTTTTCATTTTCTTTTAACCCCTTAACCGTGAGGCATAATTTTCGTGATGCTCAGGAACAAGGGATCATACCGCGGGGCATCACTTTTGTGATTCTGTGTTATTTTAAATTTGCCCGGGCTTTCAAGTGATGGCTTGTATCATCTATCAGTACTACCAGTGTGCAGCTATACTCAGGTCTGCTAATGTCACCTGCACTCCCCTCCACTGTTGACAATTTAGCCATTTTTCTCCTGTCCTTGACTCCCCCCATCCTTACCTCCCCTCCATTACACTCTTCTCCCACCTGACCAACTGCACTGCTCTCCACAAATCCTGGACGGATTTTCCACTCATTTTATCCATTGAAATGTGCCCTTTGCCCTATTCTCATACAAAATAATATATAAAAGAAAGAGAAAAGGTAATTGATATTGCCATACATCTGGAATGGGCTAATTATCACCTGGCAACAGATCGCGTGCACTCGTTCACTAATTTTCCCTGTTTATTTCCCCTTGCAATATGCCATATGACCTGTTCTCATACTAAAAATATATATAAGAAAGGAAGGGAGAGGCCTAAGTGATATTTACATTCGTCTGGAACTACCTAATTTATTATGTATTGTCTAGATTTCCTGACAATTATTTCATAGCGTATATATTTGCAGTTGTCACAACGCTGACATTGGCGGCCCTTCACTGCCCCTAGGCAACAGCATTCAGTTTACTGTCGTCTTTCAAGGTGAAACCATGTCAGATTCGTGCCTGTCCAATTCTGCCGCTTTTTAGCCTCGTGCAATGGGCCCTGTGACCTCTACCCCTACTAAAACTCATGTGGAAAGGGGTAAAGGGCTAAATGACTACCTAGGAACATGAACTGGCTAATTTATCAATGAAAATGATGGACAGTGGCTATGATCTTCCTGGTGACTCTAAAACAGTGCAAGTGGAAATGTAAATAACGTGTAAATAATCTGTAAACAGCAAAGTGAAAGCAATGAATATAAATATAAGTGAACAGTGGAAAATAGTTTTATAAGTTACTGCAAGTGACAGTGCATAAAATAGTGTAAATAAAATACAAATGTAAATGACGTAAATAAAATAGAGAATGTAAATAGAAATGTAAATGAGTAGTGATATAAGAATACGAGTATATATACTAGGAGTAATGAAAGTGAAAGTTTCACTTTAGCATGAATGAAGACTGGGAGTTATGAAAGTGAAAGTGACAGATTCGCTCTCAGTGCTAGTATACAGGACGAGAAAGTGAATCCCTGGAGTGAAAATAAACTACTAATATTGAAAGAAACTTGTAGATAAATATTGTATAAATAAATAAGTGTAATAAAGTACTAGGAATATAAAGTGTGAGTGTGCTTATAAATAATAAATGAAGCTCCGCCTCAGAATACCATCGGGGAACCAGAACGAGAGGAAAGCTCGTATGCGCTTGTAATTTACATTGCTTTCACAGTTTTTTTTTTTTTTTGGAATATGGATTTCGAAGTACTTGAAATTCATAGAACAGTGTTTGTAGTTATAATATCAGGCAGTGGTAACCATATTACGGGGCATCGGGAAGTATGAAGTGGAGACTTCATAACCCAACTTCAGAAGTCTCCACAAGTCCTACAGTAGACGACGAAGGCTCAACAAACATCCCAGGGAAAAGCTGAAGGTGTGTGCCATATCCATATGTAATTTTAATATTCTAAGACTAATAACTGATTTTTGGCAAATATTTTTAAAAAGTCAGTCGGAGAGCGAATATCCTCATGGGACGCACAAGGAGCGCAAAAACAACCCAGCAGTGTAGGGGTTAACAAAGACAGTGGCTATGCATTTTCGTTGTCTTCAGGGGGTTCACCCAGACCCTGACTAGTATCTCTATGGTCAGAGAATATCCTGTGTGGAAGCAATACGATTTCAGGGTCTTCTGTTTGATAGTTGACTAACCCTTGTTCCTCATATTCGTTCTGTTAAGGCAGCTTGTCTTAAAGCTTTGAGTCTTTTGAGAGTTTTGGCTCATACCTCTTAGGGTGCTCACCGTCAGACCCTCCTTCTCTTGCATTGGTCTCTTATTCTTCCTAAAGTTGAATATGGGTGTGAGATCTACTTTGCAACAGATGCCTATCTCCGGTTATTGAGTTCTGTGCATCATACTGATGCATCTGGCACCAGGGGAATTCAGATCATCTCTGATTTCAAGTTTGTTGGTGGAAGCTGGTGTACTCCCCTTGGATTTGCAATGCCAGTCATTGATGATGAGGTGTCGGTATCATCTTCACCACATTCCGGACTCAGTTTCTTGTCCCATCACATCTCAAGATTCTCGATCGTCTATTTATGACATCCGTCCCAGTTTCCCAAAGTCCTTTGGTTACAGGGTCCGGTCTGTTATGTTAGCCCTTTCTTTTCCAAGACTGGAAGTTTGTCCTCATCGGATCCAAAGGCTACTCCCTCGTAGGACATTTTGTTGGTCCATTGTCAGTAAAATGGGCTCCCTTCCCTCTCAGGTGTCCTTCACTCTCTTTTTAGAACATGCCTCCGCTCATGAGGGTTCTGTCCCCGTCTATACTGATGGGTCTAAGACTGATACTGGAGTAGCTTTTGGTGTCGATTTCCCTTCCTTTAGTAGAGGCAGTAACCTTCCTGGTATTTCTTCAGTGTATATGGTGGAACTGACTGCGATTTTATATGCTCTCAAAATCATTTTTACTCTCCCCTAATCTGTTTTTGTTATTTTTAGTGTCTTCCATATTGCTCTTTCTGCACTGGAGTCTTTTAATGCATCCCATCCATTGGTTTTTATCAATTTTAGAGTGGCTTTTTCTTCTTGGCCGTCGTGGCCATCATGTGGACTTCTGTTGGGTTCCCCAACATGTTGGTGTGGTGGGCAATGAGAGGACAGATACATTAGGTAAAGCTGCATCTTCTCAAAAGCCCCCAACCGACTACCGATTACACACTTCCTGCTTACTTGCAGTACAATTTGTATGTTTTTCCAGATACACTGGGATGGTGTTGCTCATAAAAAAACTAAAAGAAATCTTTCAGACAGTGGTTGTGCCAAGGGTTTCCTTCATAGGCATAAGGAGGCAGATGATGCCTACTGTCTGTCCTCGATGCATTGGTGGAGCCTCTGGTGATTTTACTGATGTTTTTAGGTTTCTTCAGGAGGCGGGCCTCCTTCCACTTTTACAAATGGATTGGTACATTATAAACTGTTCTTTTGATATTTTCTGTCTTTTATTTCTCTTAACCCCTTAACCGCGGAGCATCACTTTCGTGATGCTCGGGAGCAAGGGATCATACCGTGGGGCGTCACTTTTGTGATTCTGTGTTATTTTGAATTTCCCTGGGCTTTCATGTGGTGGCTTGTATCATCTATCAGTACTTCCAGTGTCCAGCTATACTCAGGTCTGCTAATGTCATCTGTACTCTCATCCACTGTTGACAATTTAGCCATGTTTTGCCTGTCCTTGACTCTCCTCCTTACCTCCCCTCCATTACCCTCTCCTCCCGCCTGACTAGCTGCGCTGCGCTACACATATCCTGGACGGATTTTTCCACTCATTTTATCCATTGAAATGTGCCGTATGCCCTACTGTTATATAAATAATATATAAAAGAAAGAGAATAGGTAATTGATACTGCCATACATCTGGAATGGGCTAATTATCACTGGCATCACCTCACGTGCACTCGTTCGCTAATTTTCCCAGTTGATTTCCCCTTGAAATATGCCGTATGACCTGTTCTTATAATATAAATATATATAAGAAAAGAATGGAGAAGCCTAAGTGATATTTACATTCACCTGGAACTACCTAATTTAATATGTATTGTCTAGATTTCCTGCCAATCATTTCATAGCGTATAAATTAGCAGCTGTCACTATGCTGACATTGTCAACCCTTCACTGCCCCTAGGCCACAACATTCAGTGTACTGTAGTCTTTCAAGGTGAAACCACGTCGGATTCGCGCCTGTCTAATTCCGCCACTGTTTAGCCCCATGAAAAGGGCCCAAACCTCGTTTGGGAAGGGGTAAAGGGCTAGGTGACTCTGCTGTGAAACGTGAACTGTCTAATTTATCAATGATAATGATGGACAGTGACTACGATCTTTCTGGTGACTCTAAACCAGTGCAAGTGGAAATGTAAATAATGTATAAACAGCAAGTGAAAGCTGTGAATGTAAATGTAACTGAACAGTGGAAAATAGTTTTATAAGTTACTGCAAGTGACAGTGCATAAGATTATACAGTATAAATAAAATAGAAATGTAAATAATGTAAATAAAATAGAGAATGGAAATGGAGATGTAATTAAGTAGCAATATAAGAATACGTGTATAAATACTAGGAGTAATGAAAGTGAAAGTTTTGCTCTAGCATGTATAAATACTGCGAGTAATGAAAGTGAAAATGACAGCTTCGCTCTCTACGCTTGTTTACAGAATGAGAAAGTGAATGCCTGGAGTGAAACTAAACTACTAGTACTGAAAGAAACTTATAGATAAATATTGTATATATAAATAAGTGTAATAAAGTACTAGGAATATAAAGTGTGAGTGTGTTTATAAATAATAAAAGACAGCTGTGCCTCAGACTACCATTGGGGAACTAGCAGGGGAGGAAAGCTCATATGCGCTCGTAATTTAAATTGCCCTTACATTCTTTTTTTTTTTTTGGAATATGGATTCCAAACTACTTGAAATTCATAGAATAATGTTTATAGTTAAAAATATCAGGCAGTGGTAACCATATTTCAGGGTATCGGGAAGTGTAAAGTGGAGACTTTGTTACCCAACTTCAGAAGTCTCCACAAGTCCTACAGTAGACGACGAAGGCTCAACAAACATCCCAGGAGAGACTGACAGTAGGTGCCATATGCTTTATAATTATAATATTCTAGGACTAATAACGGATTTTTGGCTCCACCTTGAAAAAGTCAGTTGGAGCACGAATATCTCCCAACAACCCTGATCTCTTTTTGTGATTTTTAGTGACTCCCATAGTGCTCTTTCTGCACTGGAGTCTTTTAATGCATCCCATCCATTGGTTTGATCAGTTTTAGAGTGGCTTTTTTTTCTTGGCCGTTGAGACGGTCATGTGGACTTCTGTTGGGTTCCCTCACATGTTGGTGTGGTGGGCAACGAGAGGGCAGATACATTAAGTAAAGCTGTGTCTTCTCAACAGCCCCCATCCAACTACCGACTACTCACTTCCTGCTTACTTGCAGTACAATTCGTACGTTTTGGCAGAGACACTGGGATGGTGTTGCTCATAATAAATTAAAAGAAATCTTTCAGAGAGTGATTGTGCCGAGACTTCTCCCCTCTATGCCTCGGCGACTGGAGGTGGCTCTTGCTAGGCTTCGCATTGGGCACTCTCGGCTCACACATGGTTTCCTGATGAGTGGTGAAACTCAACTGTGCTGTGATGATTGCCTTGTTCCCCTTACTGTCCACCGCTTGCTGGTTTAGTGTCCGAGTCTGGATGACCTACGTCAGAGATTCCTCCACAGGCATAAGAAGGCAGATGATGCCTACTGTCTGTCCTCAGTTCTTGGTGGAGCCTTTAGCGATTTTACTGATGTTTTCAGTTTTCTTCAGGAGGCGGGCCTCTTTCCACTTGATATATTATAAACTATTCTTTTGATATTTTCAGTGTTTATTTTTTCCTAACCAGTATTAACCTTACTTTCAATATGCACTTTTTTTTTTTTCTGCATCTTTTACCTTGTTATCTGGCGGCATATGACCCTGGCAGTTGCGCCGCCAGATTTCAATTCCATTCAGTAAGTCAGTCAGACATGAAAACCTAAAAATTTTAGTACTTTGTCCATGGTTGTAATGAAGTTATGAGCAGATTTAATGAAATAATTACTCGTCCTTTTTTCATTTAGGCAGCCAATTTTTTATGATGACATAATAGGCTATGTAGTCATGAAACTTCATACATGATTAGATAATCATATAATCATTTATCATGTACAATTTCTTTCTCCTAAGTGTAATACTTGCAAAGTTTTAATAGAGAAATGCATAAAAAATAATCAGTTCTATGTATTTCTGCAGTTTCATATTATTATATAATCTCATGGCACCAGAAAGCATATTAACAGATATTCCTGGAGAGTTTGAAGCCTGTGCCTGTATTAGTTTCTGAGTCCTAGCCCGGAAACGATTTTTTTTTTTACTTTTTCATTTAACAAATGCTTAAGACACAGCACTTTACCTATCAAAAGCCACCAGTTCACTATAAGACACAAAACTCTGTGAAATTTAATGACTCTATAGTGAATAGTTTGTGAGTTCTGGTCCGGAAACGAAATTTCTACGCCAGGCCAGCCACCCTGCCGCTCAACTCTGCAGACAGACACCTATTGATCACAGTGATAACAACACCCTCCTCTGACTCTGTCAGGTGGAGGGTAACAATGGAACCAATTCGTTTGCCTAGAAGGAACCAATGGGTTTGCAGGTCCCCAGTCTTTGGTTCCTTCTTCCATGCAATAAAAAGAAGTTTCTTGTATGAAATTCAAAAATAAATAAATAAACCAAAATTACAAAATAAAGCTATCATTCTTGCCATCGCCTGTCGAATTCATCCCATTGGAGGTGGCCACGAAGGAATCACTTCCATGTCACCAAATCCTCTACAGTCTAGTTGTTCTCTCCAACTCATACCCCCTTCTCGCACATACCTCTTCATCCCATCCCTCAGTCTCTTCCTGAAGTCTCCCTCTTCTCCCTACCCCACCACCGCACTCATACGCTCTCCTGGTCAGCCTCTTAGCTAACATTTTCAACTGTTATTGTGACTAAATCAGATTATTAGATAGGTTGCTAATCCTCCGTGTGTCCCTTTGGTGTTCAACCCTGTGATTATGGGATTATTTCTATTCATAGGTGATACCTTTTCCAAAAATACATTTACTATACTATTTTAACCTTGACTTGGCTCCGGTTTTCGCCCTTTTCCAGTTCATATCACGTTAGTCAATGGAGGAGGAAAACAATACATTGGCTTTACATTCTTTCCATTGCATTTATTCTTGACTGGCATCATAATTTTAAATTTATTTTTGCAACTCAGTGGAGGTTTGGGGCAGCCACCAGGGAGACAGTGGCATAGTTTTTAAAAAAGAATATGAAGTTTCACATAATGGTAGATCTTTACTGGGGTTACACTTTAGGCAGGTTGAGACTCCTAAAGGACACACCTCACGGGAGAGGACCCACGGGGTTCCGTGACAAAGTTTTTATGCTCGGTCATGGGTTTTAACTTGGGAATACGAAATTTTGCATATTGGTAGACCTTCACCCCGGCATCGTTGTAGGTAGGATACAACATGGGGAGACTACGTCCGGTGGGGGGACGCATTTTTTCACAGTTGTAGGCATTCACCCCGATCAGACAATATAGAGGGAGGGATCCCTGGGGTTCACTCTTGTGCCTCCCCCTGATATATATATATATATATATATATATATATATATATATATATATATATATATATATATATATATATATATATATATATATATATATTCCTCAGTATTGCTGGGGTAGGTGCGGCTATCAAACGTGCTCTTTGTCTTTTTCACCTGTATTTCTGTTGTTCTGCATGACCACCAGATATTGATTGATTAATATGTCAAAAATCGAATGGAATCCCAGAGTACTTCTTCCACACGTCTGTCAAATATGCAGCAAATCTTATCTTAGCAAATTAAATGTTTTTTTTTTTTTTTTGTATACATTGTTAAATATTCTAATCCCATTTCTGTGGCTGTTGTTGTTGTTGCTGCTGCTCTTTCTCCATCATGGTACGTCTGGCTGCAGATAAGCAATTTCACCTATGAGATCATCCCACAGGTTCCCTTACATCGTTGATATTGTGTCTGCGTCTTAGTGTGATATGTTCTGTGTTGTGTTCCATTATGTGCGCGATGTTGTGTAAGCCTGTTCTTCAAGTTGGGCATGTGTCATCTGTGATTCTGCCCAACCCACCTCTAAGCTGATAGTTGAGGAGGGCTTCATTATATCCTGTGCTATGCCTACCTAACTGTCCTCGATTACCTCATTTTAAGGATATCTGTGATCGGTGGATGACGGGATGGGAGCTTGTATTAGTGTTCGGACCTAGATGTTGTACTGCCTTGCGTGTGTAGTGAGAATGTAGATGTTTCTTCGTTGCTAGTGTAGGAATGTCTAGAAATGAGACATTCTATCCCATTGTTTTACAAATGTATTCCTCGTAACCTAATAGGATTTCATCATGTACAGCCGAAAGCTCAGCCACTTATCTTATCTTAATGTCAAGCTAGAGAACCACATTTTATCCCGGCTGTTCTGAAATTTAAAGAAAAATATTAAATAGGCCATTTACTGAACTGACACAGGCGCATTTCTTCCTTCCATAATTATAAAGCGATACATGAACATTTTTACGTGCATTGCCTCTGTTATTCTTAATTACATCTAGAAGATGAATATACATTAATAGCCAAACACAGATTCATAAATTGTCCATACAAATACGTGGAATGGGAATAAGAATTATTGTCCTCGACGGAAGAAAAGGAAAATAGCACATCACTAGCAACATAGCATGTAACACAATTGTATTGTTGTAAAATTTGATCCAAACGTTGAGATGCCTTGTCACAAAGCTGGCAAGAAATGTGTAGTGGCACTGTCCCACATGACTGAGAATAAACTGTGTAGAAACACGGCATCAAAAGATTGATAACAAAGTATGCAGTGGCACGGTGCCACATGACTAACAAGGAAGTGTGTAGTAATAGGGTGCCGCATGACTGACAATAAAGTGTGTTGTCACATGGAACCACATGACTGACAACAAGGTGTGTAGCAACACGGTGCCACATGACTGACAACAAAATGTATAGTAACACGGTGCCACATGACTGACAGCAAAGTGTGTAGTAACACGGTGCCACATGGCTCACGTTGAAGGTGTGTGACCAGGTGAAACCGGAGCGTGATCCTCACAGCCCGGAGCAGGAGCTGAGTACTAAGTCCTGACCCGCCTCCCGCCGCCCTTATATAACCACATCCAGTCAGTTAACGCCTCCCCTCTCACCACACGACCCAGTGAACACCTCCCCTTTCACCACTAGCCAGTGAACACCTCCCCTATTACCACACCACCCAGTGAACACTAATCTCACCACACCAGCCAGTGAACACCTCCCCTCTCTCCACACCAGCCAGTGAACACCTTCCCTCTCTCCACACGAGCCAGTGAATACTTTCGTTCTCTCCACACCAGCCAGTGAACACCTCCCCTCTCACCACACTAATCAGTGAACACCTCCCTTCTCGCCATAGCATCCAGTCACCATCATTTTCTCTACAAACTCTCGTTGTTTCAACTCATGCTATGGCGTTTGATGTCATGTGCCCCAATGATCAAATGTGGGAAATACTGTAAATAAGCTTACATCGACAGAGTATTTGTGCCATTTGTTGAGTTACTTGAGTTAGATTGAAGGCAGGATGAGGCCTATAAGAACAAGAGGATGCATTGTTATGGAAACCGTAGGACCCATGAAGTGAACAGCTGACAAAAATAAAGCAGAGATGATGGAAAATAGAACTACCTAAAAAAAAAAAAAAAAAAAATGTGTTTCATTCCTATTGTACCTCATGAATAATTTACCTGCAAGTTTCGAATATAGGTTAGTAATACAATTTTAGCTTCTTTTCCTCTCAATTTTACTTGTTTAGAATTCGCCATGGCTCTAGGAAGTTAGAAGGCATCTAGTCAGTAAACACCACTAGCTACAAGTCTACATGTCGTGCCACAAGTATTTAGAAGACGAATACCTCAATGCTCCTTGCCGTGTACTGCCGCTATGTTTTCATGTGTTGATTTTAGATTTTGGAATTCCCCTGCTAGGCTATGTGATCCTTTCCCTGGGAGACATTAAGATGAATATTAATTCTTTAGCATCTTAAGAAGTCACTGGCAATTCTTGTCGCTATTCCCTGTCTGTAATATACAGTATCTTGTCAACTCCCTACTTACTCGCCGTCCTTTTTGTTTCAAAGCTATTCTCAAGTGTCATTGTTGATGTGGCACACCTGTTTCTGGCCATTGTCCGTATTCTCGTCCGTTAAGAAAGCTAGCTAACACCACTTCCTTAGCGATTTATTTTTGGATATGGCTGGTTAATATCATTTTGTACATTATTTATACAGAGTTTGGCGATATTGGAGGGATATAGTTAACACGAAAGAGAACAGTAAGGTGTAATAAATATAGTAAATCGCATAGGAAAAGTGTTAGAGAACTTCCTTAACCGATGAGAATACGGGCCTTAGTGTTTGTGGTGCCCTTACCAGCAGCGTCTGACCATGTCATACTCGGCACTGCACAGTCATCCCCATCATTCACACATCCCATGTTTTCTCTCCTTTCTCTCAAGCTCTGCAGTGAATAACAATTACCTAAATATTCTACACCCCTTAAAAGACTTAGGAATTATAATAACAAATTATTTTATACCAAATATAAAATTTATGGTTTTAAACATCTATCTATCTATCTATATACCTAGGCTGCTTCCCCCAAGGAAAGGGAGGTAGCCGAGACAGGACGACACACTCTCCATTTACTCATCCATTTAAACACATTCATTCACATCTTAGCCCCAAAGGGGAGAACGGACAGATCCTCACCGCACCACACCGCACAAGGGTCAACTGCGCAATGCAATCAGTGACATCCACAGCAGGGCCCGACAGCAGAACTGGTTTACCCCTGCCACATCATAACATACCCATCCCCTTACCCGCACCTGACCTGACTAGCTGATCAGACCAAATGCGGGAGAATATCCCCTCAGGGCTGCGTCATCACTTATTTATTCACAATTTCTCTCCATTTATTTCTGTCACGCACAGCCACTCTTCATTGCTCAACAGACATCCCTCTCGCATCCAGCGCTCTCTTCACACTATCCATCCATCCTATTCGTGGTCTTCCTCTCAGCCTTACACCTCTCACATCAGATCTAGTTATCTTTTTCACCAATCGCTCATTATCCATTCTCTCCATATGCCCAAACCATCGCAACACCCTCTGCTCAACTCTACCAGCCATCTCCTGAACAACTCCAGTTCTCCTTCGCACTTCATCATTTTGCACCCGATCCATACGCGTCAGTCCACACATACTCCTCAGACACCTCATCTCCATTACATTCAAACTTTTCCTCTCTGCTACACCCATATTCCATGTTTCAGCCCCATATAATGCAGTCGGTACTACAACACTCTCATACAGCCTTCTCTTTTAAACATAGTTATTAAATTAATCGGATTCACTGGCAGAACATTCGAATGTACAATATATCTAAAAATATCATCCTCACCTTGTGAAAATCTCTAGTACGACCACACTTAGAGTACTGCATTCATTTCTGGCCGTCTTAATCTTAAGAAGGTAGGGAGAAATTTGAGAATACAGCAGAGAGAAAAATTATATCTTGTTTGAGAATTATACCTTATGACTGACGCTTTGAGGAGCTGAATATATATATATCTTAACTAACCGCATACAACGAGGGGATTTAATGATATTCCCACAAAAAAAAAAAAAAAAATCAAGGAACAAGACAATATGGCTGTTGAATAATAGATCAACAATAGTAAAATCATCTTTTTCTCTCTCCGATTGCAGAATCTTCTCTACCGGAAATCTTAGTGCAAATAACTTATCAATATCCTCTGCCCTCCCTGAATTTACCGTACTCCCCACACAATAACTTTATGTATTGAAAATCAGGATCATGCCAGCTTCTGCCTCATTACAATATGCAAGACTTGTGTTCACGAAGAGCTGGCCTTAGTCACCGGCATAATCATTTGGTAGATTTATCTCTGTCATAAAATCCACTTCCAAGACATTGGATGTACTGAGCAGTCTCCAGACTTTCTTTTGTTCTGCAAGACTGTTGACTTCATTCAATGGACTTTTTTGCCCATGTGTGTGGAGTATACTACTCATGTGTGGGGAAGCTCGCCACATACAACTCCTCTCAGTAGGATGGAATCAAACACGTACCTGGAGGGGGGAGGGGGGAGCAGGCGAGCAGGGTGACTGCCCGAAATGACACTTCATAGGGGGCGGCGAAATCGCATCAATGTATTTTTAAAAATCGTCCCATTTCACTATTTGCCGTCAGGTTATTGGCGACTATTTAAAATAATGGAAAAAGACCAGCACGAAAAGTACTCTTTTATGTAAGGAAGAAGGAACCAAAGGCCAGGAGCCAGCAAACCGTTCCTTCCAAGAAAAAACAAACAATACAGCACAGAGCCAAATTTATGACCCGTCCATTTCGAGATGCCTGGACACACTGCATTTGAAAAACTGGAGATCATAGGAAGTAGGAAATACAGACAGAGGAAGACAGTTCCAGAGTTGACCTGCTGCATACATAAAGGACTGGGAGTAATGGTAAACTCTTGCATATGAGAGTCTGACAGAAAAGGGATGAGAGTTTGTTGCTAGATGGGTGCTACGTGCCCATCGTAGTGGTGGAGGGATGCAAGCAAACTGTTTGGAGGAGCAGTTACAACTGAAATAGCGATAGAAAAGAGATAGAGATGCAACAGTGCTGCAAAGAGACAGAGGTTGCAGGGAGCCAGTAAGAGGAGGAGAGTTAATGAGAGAATAGGCTTACATATACAGTAATCACTCCAATATCCGACGTAATAGAGCCATAGGTAGGTCAGGTTATTGGTTTTGTCCGGATATTAGGTCCCAGCTTATGGACTTGTACTTATGGACCCTAACTCAGAGAAACACCTATACAACTCCCTCTGGACATGCATAGCACCTATTTAAGACCCAAATCACACCAATAAGGCACATAAATGACTGAAATAAATGCAAAAGAAACATAAAATGAGGGCTTAGAAGTATGTTCATACATTAATAAACATTCTGGTATTTATGGACCCTAACCTAGCCTAACTCAGAAAAACACATTCCTACTGCAAATGCATAGCTACTAACACCCTATTCACACCAATAAAAGACATTAAAGAGTGAAATGAGGTAAGTATAGTATGGAAAAAAAGTACAGTATGAAACATTCTGGCTACTTACAGCAAGTCCTTAGCCACCTCGATGAATAACCGCCTCCTCTCGGATTCTGACAGTAAGAACGATTTCCTGAAGCACTTGCAGTACACTGTCCCTGAAGTCTTGCACTGAACTTAGTCAATAACACAAAGAAGTCCGTTCTCTTCACAGTGTGCACTTTTGTCTAAATAATGCTCCATTGTAACTTGCTAAGTGTTGCACTTTAACTTTTCCCATTCTTTTCATTTTCCAAAGCCAAAACAATGAAGTCTATTTACGTTAAATTTTTTTTCTAGAGTCTTTTCTCTCACAACTTTAAATCCTTAACACAACACACTGTTTTTTTCACTGCACAACCCTCAAAAATCCCGTGTGGTCTAGTGGAGAAGTTCTTGCTGTTTATTCACTGTCAGAGTCCGAGAGTATCACTGGCAGGCGACCTAGGTGTGCATCGCTGGGTCGTGGTGATGGCGTACCCACTGCAGAGGACTCTGAAGACAGCCGCAAACTCGCGTCGAGCGGTGACTCCACCGTGGCTGATGTGCTGGGCTGTGGCTTGGAGCATGAAGGCCTGTCTTGGGGAGACAACGGAGTGGAGCCAGGGCTGGGCACAGCGGGGGTCACGGGCCTGAAAAAACTGTCAGTGGTTGATTGACGCAATGACCGACGATTCTGATGATTGATGATGCGCTGCCTGAAGGCACGCACTTCCTCCACGAGTCCCAGGGGCCCCATCTCCCTGTCGCAGTCCGGGTGTTCCAGGTAGTCTAGGACGAACTCTACAGTAGATGTTCCCGGAGTGCGCTCAGCTTGGGGATGGCTGGAGTAGTGTCCTGCTGAGAGGAGTCCGCATCATCGTTGCCTTCAGCGTCGGAATCATCAAGACTGGTACTGACACCTGCAACCGAAGACGCGATCTCGATATCAGACAAGGTCTGATACCCAGGATCGCCCTCGTCATCATCCAACCACTGATGAACATCGTCCACATCTACATATATACTGTATATATATATATATATATATATATATATATATATATATATATATATATATATATATATATATATATATATATATATATATATATATATATATATATATATATATATATATATATATATATATATATATATATATATATATATATATATATATATATATATATATATATATATATATATATATATATATATATATATATATATATATATATATATATATATATATATATATATATATATATATATACATATATATATATATATATATATATATATATATATATATATATATATATATATATATATATATATATATATATATATATATATATATATATATATATATATATATATATATATATATATGGGAGGAGTAGACTGTAGCACCAGTCGAACAGGGCAGTACTCCCGAGGTTGATGGCAAGCTGGTGATAGGGAGAGCTGGAGCTCCCGTTTCACCAGCCCTCAGGACTTGATCCTGACCATCTCCCTTTTCTGAACATTTTCAGTGCACTCATTTACACAGAGAGTAGGCCAGCATGCTCTCATAATACCTCTACCTTCAACTGTCTACACCACACTACATGCGCATAACATATCACACCTTCTATTCACATCTTTAGTAATGGCAGCTGGAATCTTACTGTCAAATGAGGTGGTACCTCGGATTGCTACCACCGGCAGGGTAGGGCTGGAAGCACAGGGTCCTCCCGGTCGCCATCAAGCGACTGTGCCGGCAGCAACTGTTGCTATTTCCGGGAATGCTAGTCGGCGAAGAGGTGACGGTGCGGCCTTATTCTTTACCAACATCCGCGGCCTTACCACAAATTTAAACTCAGTTCATTTTTTCCTTCAGTTCATATCCCCTTTGGCCCTTTTCCTCATAGAACCACAAATCTCACCCTCCACCGATATATCTCCATTTTGTTTTCCCAGTTACCATCTCCTTACAAACTTTCGTAACAAGGGCGGCACCTGTTCTTATATCAAATCCCAATATGCAGTTGACACTATTTTAAACTTCACTTCATCCAGTTTTGATTACTCCTTATATAAATTAAATTGCCAAAACATTACCAAATATATCTGTGTAGTTTATCGTTCCCCCAGTGCTTCTTCGGAACCCAGTGTATTTGATTCCATATCCACACAGTTGAGTAACCTTGACCTTGACCTTGGCAATGAAATTACCATTTTGGGTGATTTTAACATACACAGTGTTGAATGGTTATTGCATTCTGCCCGGACTGACGACGCTGGTCTAGAATGCGAGCTGTTTGCGGAATCGTTTAATCTCACCCAGTTGGTAAAGCAACCAACCAGAATACCTGATAATCCTGACCATAATGCCCATCTCTTGGATTTATTCTTGACAAATAATCCAGATCAATACAGGATAGAGGTACTGTCACCACTTGGATCCTCTGACCACAATCTCATCAAAGCCTCATTAGTTAACCCTCCTACACCTCCCCACTCTGAACCTGTCAGGGTGACCCAATGGCACTTTGACAGGGCAGACTGGGATGGATTTAGAAATTATCTTGCTGATGTTCCATGGCAGTCTTTCTTCTCTAGTGATCCCAATTCAACCCAATCCCACATTTGCGACTTAATACTAGCTGGTATGGATTTATTCATACCAAGTCAACAATTCACTAAAAGATCAAACTCTCCAAAATGGTTTGATGGCAATTGTGCCAGAGCAACAGCCCAAAAGTCATTAGCATATAACTCTTACTTAAAATCAAAAACATCTGAATCACTCTCCCAATTTAAAATTGCTAGAAATCATGCAAAAGCTGTATTAAATCCATCTAAATCAAACTTTCTTCAAAAGCAAGCATCAAAACTACTTAACAACCCTAATGACAATAGAATATTCTGGTCAACTCTTAATTCTTTCAATAATAACTTTAATAAGTCATCTTCCATTCCCCCACTAAAATCTTCAGATGGCAATATTACAAATGAACCACGTGGGAAAGCAGATATCTTTGCTAGTACCTTTGCAAGAAACTCTACCATAGATGATACCAGCCAGAATGTCTCAGTACTGGAACTTGATTCTCCCGAAATTGCCCCACTTAAAATACAGACAAGATACGTAAAATCCATCCTAGACAATTTACCTACCAACAAAGCTCAAGGCCCAGATGGAATTCCGCCAATTGTTTTGAAAAAGTGTTCCCCTGAACTTGCCTCTGTCCTAGCTAAATTATTCAGACTATGCATACATACTTCTTTATTCCCAAATTCATGGAAAGAAGCCAATATCCACCCAGTTCCGAAGAAAGGAAGTTCGTCTGACCCCTCCAATTACAGACCAATAGCTGTCACATCTTCTCTTGGTAGGGTATTTGAAACTTTAATTAATAAGCATATTGTTAAACATCTTGAATCCAACAACTTAATTAGTGATAGACAATACGGTTTTCGCCACGAAAGATCCACCACTGACATACTCAGTCTCATAACTCATACCATCCATCAATCAATTGATCTTTTTGGAGAAACTCATGCAGTAGCTCTTGATATCTCTAAAGCTTTCAACAGAGTATGGCACCGTTCCCTGCTGTCCAAACTCCCTTGCTATGGACTAACGTCTTTTGTTCCTTTGATTTCTTCTTATCTTAGTGACAGGAAATAAGAGTAAAAGTAGATGATGTATATTCGACTTTCCACTCAATTAACGCCGGCGTGCTGCAGGGATCAGTTCTGGCGCCAACCCTATTTCTGGTTCATATTAATGATCTCTTATCTGTCAATCACAATCCCATTCACTCATATGCAGATGACTCAGCACTACATAGTTCATTCACACTCAGACATCCATTCACAATGTCTAATATCTCTACCTCTCAACTCAGTACAGCCATCTCCATAAATCAAGATCTATCTACAATCAGTGAATGGGGACAAAACAACCTTGTCTCTTTTAATGGTAGTAAAACTAAATATATACAGTTTACTAATAGACAGATATTGCCAGATTCGTACATTACCTTCAGTGCTAGTAATATTCCCATCTCCAAAAGTATTGAAATTCTTGGTCTCTCACTCAACAGTGCCCTCAGCTGGACCTCTCATGTCAGATCACTTGCTAAAACCGCCTCAAAGAAACTTGGATTATTGTACAGAGTCCGTAACTTTTGCGCCGATGAGCAGTTAGCTATAATTTATAAGAGTCATGTGCGCTCTCAGCTTGAATATTGCTCACCCTTGTGGAATGGTTGTGGAGAGGTTGCATTAAGACAACTAGACAAAATTCAGAATAAAGCTGTTAGAATCATTTAACAACCCTGCCATTACATATAAACTACCTCCCCTGCAAGTAAGAAGGAATGTTGCCTCCCTTGCATTATTTTACAGATATTTTTTTGGCAAATGCTCAGACGAAGTTGCGTCCATGATGCCACCTCTCCATGCCTTCCCTCGTGCTACACGGGCATCTGGTAGCGCTCATGACTGGAATGTCACTCAACCATATTGCAGAACTTCTGCCTATCAGAATTCTTTCATTCCCCAAACTGCATCTCTCTGGAACTCGCTTCCCCAGAGTTGCATTCCTCCAAATTTCAACCCACAACTGTTTAAGTCTAACTGTTACAGATATTTTATGAACAAAGGACACCAGTAATCTGGTGTATGGATTATTTTTGTTTACACATTTGTTTTTCCTTCCTCCGTTCTGTTATTTATTTAAATATATATATATATATATATATATATATATATATATATATATTTATATATATATAGATATATAGATATATATATATATATATATATATATATATATATATATATATATATATATATATATATATATATATATATATATATATATATATATATATATATATATATATATATATATATATATATATATATATATATATATATATATATATATATATATATATATATATATATATATATATATATATATATATATATATATATATATATATATACATATATATATATATATATATATATATATATATATATATATATATATATATATATATATATATATATATATATATATATATATAATACATGCTGACCTAGCAAGATTAGTGGAGGCATGTATGCATTGGGGGGGGACATATATACATCGGGGGTAGACATATTGTGGAGGGGGTACACTACTCCCCTGGGTAGCTGAGATGGTGTCTCCTAACACCAGGAGTTAAATGGTGGGTGATGATAGTAGTAAGGCAGGACCGGGGAGGTTTGTAGAAGGGATAAGTATGATACAGGGGCAGTAGGGGAGACATGGCCATGTTGAGGGGAGGGAATTAGAAGGATATATACATATAAGATATACAAGGATTAAGACATAATGGGAATTACACAATAATAGTTTGATACATGATAAACAAGGAGTAGATATGAGAGTTCTATTGTTGTTCTTCCTTCAATTTTTTTTTTTTTTTTTTTTTTGGTAGGATACACTGTCACTCTGTAATGCATGAAAGAAATACCATCATTTTCTAGTAGGCAGAGTGCTGTTCACAGGTTGGTTAATTGTTAGATGGCAATGGTAGTCACGGAATGTGACACTAAGTACGGGGAGTTTCTACGTCGTGTGTAGGGCGTACTATGCCTATAGCGACTCTGATTTCCTGGGGTCGACTTTCCATTTTTCTGACACAACAATGCACTGCACAGATGATGAGTAGAAAACCTATGAAAGCGATAACCGCAGGGGGAAACAACTGTTGGATGAACCCATGAACGGCTGAAGGCCAGAGAAAATTGATCCATAATGAAATCACTGTCATTGAGGAAGGTGAGCATGTGCAAGTGAGGGGAGGTGATGGTAATGTTGGCAGATGGTAGGGCTGAAGGCATGTCGATTGGTTGAAAGATGTCATAGGAGTGTTTACGAATAGCTTGGTGATAGCGAGTGGCGTAAGTGATGACGGACTCTGATTTGACGGTACAATAGTCAGGTGCTTTGTAGAGACCACTAGTGGGGATGGAGCGAACGCAAGAACCAGGACACATGATTGTGACAGAGATTGGAACAGCAAAGAAGAAGTACTGGACATGGTTGAGGTGAGCATGGTGGACCGGGAGGTCAGGAGCTGGGACAAAAGAACAGGCCGAGTAGATGGAATGGTTGTGAACTAAAGCAGACTCACAGGGTGTAGCACTGCTAGGGAAGATAGCGAAAAAGGTGGACAGCACAGAGACGAGAGGTCGGAGGAAGGGAAGAACATTGCTGGAGGTCTGTGGAAGAAAGGAAGGCAACGGAAAGATGATCATGGGAGAGGAGGAAATATTCTGAAGGAACAGATACCTGTAACAAGGAGTTGTTGAGGCGGAAAGGGAAGGGAATGATGTGGAAAAGGTTAAAGGTTATGGCAGAATGGAGAGGAATATGGACGACGACGTATGTGGTGAGAAGAGTGGCTTCGAGAACAGGATAATAATATTCAAGGGAGGAGTAAGGGAGGACTGGGGAGAGACCGAAGGTGGAGTGAGCCTATTCCAGGACAGAACGGAGAGCTGAGACAGGTACTAAGTCGGCAGTGACACGGCCATTGATAGCATCGACCAGGATACGAACCAAGGTAGAGACTTGAGACAGGAGAGAGTCAACGGCCAGTTGGAGATTATCCATGTTGAGTTTGTGGTAGAAGAACTGAGAGATAACGTTGAGATCTGAAAGCTGGCGTTGTAAGATATCGGTGAAATTGTTTAGAGTGGACGTGACTTCATTGAGTTGGGTTGTGAGCTTCTGTAACATAGTGTGTTGGATTTTAATGACTCGGCGTTGTGATTCTACGGCTGAAGCTAAATGAGTGAGATCAGATTTGAAGCCAGAAATGTCACGGGCTGTAGCAATGCAAAACAAGCCACTCAGAATCTCACCGCCGAAGTCGAAGAGACCTCGTTTCACACGAGAACGACCCACGGGTGTCTGAATGGAAAATGTGTCATTGAGCTCAGTGAATCTGTGACTTATGTAGTGCAATTGCCAGGAGAGTGGGAGGAAAAGGTTATAGAGATACTCATTCGGGTTGTGTGTCCCCATGAGGGCCATGAGATGGTTCCTGATTCCGTGGAGCTGGTGCGAGTAGGCAGGTAGGGCAATGGCTACGTTGGCCAGGGGCGCAAGATCATAGCGCAAAGAGGCGATGTCGTCGATAAGCATTACCTCGCCTCCCGAGCCGACCAAGGCGCCGGGACGTACTCCACCATCGTCCTGACCTGACACAGACCCCAGGAGGGTCAGCACTGCCAGCAGGGAGATCGCTAACATCGTACCTAGAAAATCAGGGTAGAGTTAATGGGGGAGGTCGTGAAGAGGTTGATGGGCAGAGCGCAGTTTGGACCGATATTGATTAGTTGATGAATGAGCAGGTGGAGATGGAGATGAAGGAGACTGAGGGATAGGTGGAGACAAGGTAGACTGAGGGATGGGAGGAGGGGAAGAGGAGGCAGGAGGTTGTTTAAGTGACTCTTCCAACACGAGGCCACGGGGTGCGCGCTTTAAGTCATCGACGTGGACCCATCTGGTGTCCCTAGTGGACAGGTCCTGGAGGTGAAATTTGTTGCCTTGTTGAGTGAGGACGCGGTGGGGCCCTGTAAATTTGTCATCCAACTTAGAGGAACGCATATGGGAATGAGCAAAGACAAGATCGCCTACATTGATAGTGATAGGAGAGGCGGACTTATGTTGGCGCTGCAGCATGTCCTCCTGAGAGGAAGCCTAAGTGGATTGGACATACTGGTGGATTGTCTGGAAGTTGGCCAATTTTAGTTTAACATAATCATCCATGTTGTAGATGGGTTCTGGCTTTGAGGATAAGAGAGAGTATGGGAGGTCCTTGTCAAAACCAAAGAGGACGAAGAAGGGAGATTCAGCAATGGATGCATTGATGGAGCTATTGATGGAAGATGCCACTTGGGGAATCCAGTCATCCCAGGACGAACTATGGGAGCCTAGATGTCTGAGGCACTCTAAGATTTTTTGGTTGTGGCGTTCTACAAGGCCATTGGAAGCCGGATGGTTAGGCACGACATTGCATTTACTGATACGAAAGTGGCGACTGATCTCATCGAGAAGGCTATTGTTGAACTCTGTACCGTTGTCAGTAAGAATGGTATGAGGGGTACTGAACGGGCAAATTACGTGATCTACAAGGGCACGTGCAACGCTCTTCGCGGTCTTGTCGGACAGGGGTACGAGGACACAGTAGCAGGAGAAGTGGTCGACAGCTACGAACAAGTACTCAGCGCCAGATTCTGTGAGAGGTAGTTTTAAGAGATCGATTGAGACAGTTTCCCATGGTCGTGATGGGATTGGGTATTGTAAGAGAGGTGCTGGTAAGCCGGTTGATCCTTTGTGGCGGTGGCAGGAGAGGCAAGAGTCACAGTGGGCATTGATATAACAGCGCATGGTTGGCCAATAGTATTTGAGACGTGCTTGGCGCAAGCATCGGTCTTTACCTGAATGGGAAGCTTGAGGAGTATTATGAACAATATGAAGAACCTTTGGTATCAGGGCAGTGGGGAGAACAAGTTGGCGTACTTCGCGATTGGGCATATCTTTGCCTGTTAGCAGTGTTTTCCTGTACAAGAGATCATCATCTAGCATGAACTCATCTAGTGATACTGGCAGAGTAGGTAAGGTCGAGGCATCACCAGATTCTAGGAAATAAATGACTTTGGACCACATGGGGTCTTGGCGTTGAAAGTTTCGAACAACTTCTGACGTTAGTGTAGTATTTTCAGTTACTTCAGGCTGCAGTGATGTTATAGCTGCTGCTACATGACGTGAGAGTGCATCTGCGACTACATTCAAATTGCCTGGTACATGTTGAAAAGTGGGATTAAAGTCCTGGATGATGACAGACCTTCTAGCTAACCTACCTGTTAGGTTGCGATTCTTGAACAAATCACATAGTGGAAGGTGGTCTGTTTGGATATGCACTGGATAACCATAGACTATATCTCTGAAATGTTTCAAGGACCAGATTACCGCTAGCGCTTCGAGATCTGTGACATTGTAGTTACGTTCAGCAGTTGTAAGGGTGCGACTAGCATACGCTATTACGCGCTTCCTTGATGCTTCATCGAGTTGCATCAAAACGGCACCAAGTCCAGTGCCTGAGCCGCCTGTGCAGAGAAGGAAGCGTGTGGTATAATCAGGGAATGCTAGAACAGGGGCATTTACAAGAGCTGTCTTTAGCTTTTGGAAAGCCTGTGACTGGTCGTTAGTCCAAACAAAGGGCACATTCTGCTTGAGTAAGTGGGTCAGAGGAGCGGCGATCTGTGCATAATCCCGGATAAAGCGACGATAATAGCCACTGAGGCCCAGGAAACTTCGTACAGCGTCGGTAGTGGTAGGTTCTGGGAAGTTAATGATCGCCTTAGTTTTATCCTCATTAGTATGAATGTCTTGTGCATCTACGACATGGCCTAGAATTTGATTTTCTTTCGCAGGAAGTCACATTTACTGAGATTGATTTTCAGGCCTGCGAGCTGGAGGCATTCAAAGACTTGCTGGAGTTTGGTAAAATGATCAGGGATGGATTTACTCACAACAATGATATCATCTAGGTAAGCAAAAAGAGAGAGTCCCATCAGACCGCTGAAGACTGAGTGGATAAGTCGCATGAACACGGAAGGATCATTTCTCAGACCAAAAGGGAGTCTCTTAAACTGAAAATGTCCGGAAGGGGTGCTAAAGGCTGTGACAGGGCGAGAGGACTCTTCCATTTCGACCTGCCAGTACCCGTTGAGGAGGTCTAAAGATGAAAAGACTTCGTTATTTTCACCAAGGGATTCTAGCAAATCAGTGAGGACAGGTAACGGGAAACGGTCTGGAACGGTGACAGAATTGACCTTACGATAGTCGACTACTAGTTGAAAGTTGCCGTCCTTCTTTGGTACTAAGAAAAGTGGGCTATTCCATGGACTGACGGAGGGTTCAATAATGTCCTGGTCTAACATGTTCTGTACCATTTGATTTGTTTGCTTTCTCTGGCTGTGAGGAAATCGATATGCTGGTATGTAAATCGGCTGAGTTCCTGGGAGTAGTTCAATCGTATGTTTGACAAGGTCTGTTCTACCCATCGGTTCACCGGGTAAGGCAACCACCGTTCTGTACGAGGTCAGAAGGTCGAGGAGTTGCGGCGTATGTTCTGGGAAATCTGTGCAAGTGAGATGTGAGAGCATATCGGGTGAATATGTCGGTGCAGATCCCGTAGAGTTAATAGTACATACACCGATTGGCGTATCATCAGTCTGAATAGTAGGAATTGAGGAATCCTGGCACACCTTTACAGCCGCTGGGTATACTAGGAAGTCTCCAATCTTTACACCACTTTTAAGTTTTAGTGGCGCATTTGTGACATTGAGCAAGTACAGGTAGCATAAACTGTCCTCTAAGACTGTACACCACGCTGACTCATAAGTCAAGCCATTCACACAACACGTCTCAGGTAGGGTTAGTACATCCACTCCTTCTTTTGCACCGGCAACACAAACAGAGACTTTGGTGAACTCATGCGGTAACAAAATTGTGCACGTATTCGTTACTGCACGTTTTGTCTCTGCGTGTTGGAGAAGATCATTCACACTGTGTGAGGTAGGTAACTGAGACATGTCTGAGTCAGCGATAGTGTTGTCGGGAGAGGATGTAAGGGCCATGTTCGAAGGCTGAGATGATGTATCAGGAGACATTGAGGAATTTATGTCCTTGCTCGCAGTCAGTAAAGGAATGATCTCTGTATTCTCAGATGATGATAGTGGTGGTTTGGGCTGGGTTGGACTTTTTGGTAGTGATAGGGACAGAGGTAATTGAAGGACTGATTTGATCGTAAGAACAGGACGGGGACATCCCATAGTGGAAACCGGGAATCCAGAAATGTCTATACTACCACAAGCAGGTAATAATGCAATGGAATGTTGTGCCATGGTGGAGAAACCAATAAGGGCATCTGCGGGATACTGCAAGTCATTAGTGACATGAAATTCAATGAGGATAGGGGGCAAAGCTCTGTGGAGTTTGACTTCAAGGGTGACTCTTTCCTTAACCTTAAACTCTGAGCCGTTAACACCACATAGGCGAATGTCTGGTGGTTCTAGGAAACTGACGTGGCTGTGATGGCGATGAATAATTTGTTAGGAATTTTCGGAGATGAGATTTACTATAGATCCTGTGTCCAAGAAGAATGACGTTGGTATGTCATGACTGCTGCCGAGAATGACTAAACCCGAGGATGTTATGGGACCTACATGGCGGATGGGGAGATGGGTTTCTGATTCTATGTGATATTGGTCCGATACGGGTGCGGCGCTTCCCCCGACTGTGGGCGGTTGAGGTAACGACATTCCTCAGTGGTGTGAGTCGTGCTGGATTTGTGGTATTTGCAGTGTGGACGACGTGAGCAGGAAGATGTACGCTGTCTGGTTTGGGAGTGAGGACGTCTGTATGTACGGTCGCAACTGGATGCTCGATGTCCAGGATGACCACAGAACCAGCAAAGAATCGAAGATTGTCTGTTTCGTCGGGCGCTAGATTGATCACGACCTGCGGTAGGAGAGCGATGTGTGGCAGGTCTGCCGCGTGTGGTGGGATGGGAGCGAGATTGGTCTGGGGTAGTGGAGGTGTGACAGACTGAGGAGGCCAAGGGTTGGGTGGTGCCCTGACGCGTGTAGTTCGAACCTGTTCTTTCATGAATGGCTTTAGTGACCTGAATAATTTTATCTCCTGGATTGAAACCAATTTCCAAGGCGAGCTCTCGCTGTTTAGGAGTAAGCCAGTGAAGGAATCTGAGGTAACCAATAAAGTCAGCAAAGTTGGTGAGTGAAAGCATTGGAACGCCATTCTTGTCTTCTAACCATTTCGTGCCTACCAGTAATTCGAGCATCTCGCTACTAGTTGCTTTCATGGCGGCGGCAGCTTCGTGGAGCTTGGCATATTGCGCTGGGACACGCAAGTCCTCATCTAGTTGGTTTAGGAGATTAATGAATCCCATGAGAGACGCGGTATTTGAATGCTGGCAACAAAGGCTGATGAGTTCCGTACGAAAATCAGCAAAGGTACGAATGCTATCGAAATGTCCTGCACGGATCGCGGATCCGATGTCTGATTTACCGTGGTGCAAGCGACCGAGGAGGTAAGCTACTTTGAGCGATTCCTCGGTAATTCGTCTATTGTTTATTTCTGTTT